>NW_011889264.1:202724-425271 GCF_000151845.1 Pteropus vampyrus
AACAATGCTGAAATGAACACCTTTAAATGTCTTCATAGGCTTCTCATTGGTAACTCTCAAAAGTCGAAGTGCTGTGTCATAGTGTATGCATAAGTTTAATTTCATTAGTTCCTACCAAAATCATGCCCTAATTTTTTCACCTGGAAAATAAGAGAGATTCAGTGATATCTAAAGTTTCCTCCTCCAGCTCTAAAACGCAATCATTCTGAGACAATAGAGGTGAGAGGCAGACTTAAAACTTTTGCCAGTGCTCTAGTATATACTGTGCTCAGTCAGAAGCAGTGGAAACAGATAATATCCAGGGTCATGTGTTCCCAGTTGTTCCCTCTCTGGGTCCCTGGGAAGAGAAAGCTCCATAAAACACCAGATCAAATTTTCTTTTAATCCTCTAAGTAATGAAGTGGATAAAAGTTTCTGACAATGGAAAACTCCAGTTACTCAATTACATTAAAATAAATCTGTCACTAGACTTGGAAACTCAAGCTTTGCTTGCTCAGATAGCTACAAAAGTAAAAAGGTTTCCATGCTCTGCACAATTTTTCTAACTTCCCCCATGTGATTGTGATTTAGAGTCATTTTACCCATTCACACCTGCTGTTACCCAATTGTTAATATCAGTGCGATGAATAATAAAACAGATTGTAAGTGGAACCTAGCTAATTCCAGTAAATAGCTCATTTCTACTAATTTTGAATGTGTCTATTATATCTGGGTAGTAACCACAATTCAGGATATCAGAATACACACACATTAGGCAAATAATATATTCTATTCCTTAGAAATTAAAGATACAATAGTCTTTGACCTCTTGTCCATGACTCATGTCAGTATGAGTCCAACCTAAAGGGCTTTAATCCACTTATCTGAGTGGGAAAATAGTGTTAGGACAATACGAGCTTTTCCATCACCTGTTTAGTTGTAGATACTCAATACTCAGAAGTATAACAATAAGAATGTATATAAAAATACATAAGATAGCTCAGTGTTGATTGAATACTGACATTAACTACCTCCAGATATTAGGATTAAGTTTGCTAAAAACAAAACTTTAGAACAAGATAAAATAATTTGGTGGTTTCCTTCCCATTATAGATTTGCTTATTACAAAATCTTTGGAAATTATAGAAAAGCAGAAGGAAGAATAAAAGAATGATCACTATTACTATTTTGGTATAGTTCCTTCCTATTTGTTAATGAAATTCTTTTATATTTGGGTAAGTTTTAAAATTGCAGGAAATTACAAATAATAACAACAACAATGAAACTCACACCCATATTCTCACCACTAACTCAGAAATAACCATTAACATTTTGTAATATTTGCTAACAATCTTTGTTTCATCTATTGAAACTAAAGGCTAAAAAAAAAAAAAAAAGCTAAAGGCTGATTTAACCACCATCCCCTGTCATGAGGTTGGAATTTTCCCTTCCAGTTCATTGAAAAACATACATATATATGCATAAGTGTACATATATAGAGAGATATATACATATAACATATAGATTTATATATACATGTTTTATATAAAAATATATATGAATGGGTTTTTAAAAAATTTATTCTTATTTATAGTTTTTTTTTAATGTATGGTGATGTATAGTGTTGTTCTGATGTACTGATAATGATACTATACCCATTGTTTTGCATTTTAATGTCTCTCTTCAGGAATGAGAATCTGAGCAGGATAGGAGAATAAAAAAACCTCAGTTCCCTCATCTGTAGAATGGTCAGTAGTTGCACCTACCTCATAGTGTAGATGTGCTGATTAAATTAGATTGGATAATGATATAAATACTGGGAACTCACTCTGTGCCTGGCACATGCACTCCCTCCCATTTCCCTCCAACACAGAAAGCTCTTGGGTAGCTTGCTTGGATTCCAATTACAACTATTTCTGTGACCTTGAACCACACACCTAACCATTTAGGGCCTCACTTTTCTCATATTTATAATACAAATAATAATTATACACATCTCTAGGTTGTTGAGACAATGAGAGGAGATAATAAAGTACACTGCATAGGACCTGAAATATTATTAGGCACTAGGGAACTGACAGCTATTGCTATCTCCTTATTTTTTCCACCTTAAACTTGAGCCTGCTTAACAGATCTTAATGGCTGAAAATAAATCCATGGAAAAAATGATCTGTGGTCAAATGAGTTTGGGAAACTCCATCTATTCTAGCCAGCCTTTGATTTACAGTGCATAGTAAGATATCAAAAGCACAGAAGTCCAAAGTAAAAAAGAGTTTTAATTTAGCATTTCCCAAATATATTTAACCACAAAACCTTTTTGTTCCACTAATATCTATAAACATCCCAAAGAAGTAATGTCCTACATGGAACACATGTGGGATATTAGTTTATGGTATGACTCCCTCATATTACATAGATGCATCTGAATTGGGCACTTCTGTGTCTTGATCCAAACAAGAAAGCTTAACTGGCTACTGCAAAATCTCTGATGCCATAAGTTAGAATATGTACTGATAACCATGTACTAATTATCATATTCTCAGACAGCTTTGAATACCTTACAGATTATTGTTTTATAACAATAAGCTTTTTTTTTTTTTTTTTAGCTATTTTAAAGCCAGGTGTCTATTTATATCTTGAGCAGTGCTTTGTGACCTTGGAGTAAATCTCTGTAATATGGAATAAGACCCTTCTTACCCAAGGCTTGGCTTGTCTGAGGTCTTTTAAATGTCTTGGGGAGTTCTGTATGACTGAAGATACCACAAACCAAGCCATGGACAGTGAACAGATATTGGCAACACATATACTCATCAATGGATTTGTATCCAGACTGGATTAAAGACTCTAACAAAAGACAAACAACTCAAGTGAAAAAATGGGCAAAGGAAACAAACAGAAGAGGAATTTAAGTGGTCAATAAATACCTGAAAAGATGTTCAAACTTATTAAAAATAGAAAAATGCAAATTCAAACAATGAAATGCATGCCTGTAGTATAAGTACAAAAAACAAGCATGGGATGACACACTCCAACTTCAAAACAGTGGTTACTATGGGGAGGGAGAAAGGAAAAAAGGATGGGGAATAGGACTTCAGAGTTATATATAATATCTTATTTCTTTCTAAAAAACATGAAGAAATATAGGAAAGTGTCAAATCTATCAACCCTGTGTGATAGATATATGGCATTTATTTTCTATGTATTTGAAGTATTTTCTATTTTAGAATGAAAAAAAAACTTCACCTTGAACTGATTTATATGACTGTAAAACTTTGTAAGACATGCGATTTTATAAAAATATTTTCTTCAATTTCAAGTATTATGTTTTTTCATTTTTTTCATTTATTGATTTTGCACTTCAATCAACAGAATTGTCTGGAATAATTTGTCCATTGTAAACCCCAGAGATGTTGGTTGTTGTGGTTTAATTATCCTCTAGGGTCTAGGTCTAGGCATTTAAGTTTTCCTGAATAGACAAACTTGATGATACTATCTAAATGTATCGATCAGGACTCAATTAAGTTGCAAGTAAAGAAAAATCATTTTAAACAGATGTAAGATGGAATTTTATTTGGCCATGTAACTGAAGAGCTCTGAGTTGGTTGCAGGAGAGCTGGCCAGGCTTCAGGTACCACTGGATCCAGAGTCTTAAATGATGACATCTATTCCCACTTTCTTTTCAGTATTACAAATGATGTCACAATAAGCATGTCATTGCATGCTTTATATATGAGAGAGAGTTTATCAAATCTAGAAATGGAATTGCCAGGTCAAGAGTATAGATATTTCCAGCTCTACCAGATATTGCCAAATTTCTAGCCAAAGTAATAGTTTTTGTTTTGTTTTGTCAATTTACATTTCCACCAGCACCAGCAGTGTAAGAAAGTTCTCATTTCCTTTCCTTTTATTCTTATTACACTTAAAATTTTAAGATCCTAAATTTTTTCTTCTCTTCAGCCAGGTGATCAAGGTCAATAATGTTACCCCAATAAATTTAATTTAAAAAAAAGAATAATATAAGTGCATAGAATAAGTGTCTCTTGGAGGGAATGTATAATGCCACCTTTTAAAGGCTGATTTAAGTATTTGTTTCTATAAGATAATTATTTGATGATAGATTTGATAGAGGGCTCTCAAATCATTAAATTTTTTAATTTAGAATTGCATTTATGCTGTCCGATCTTTGTGACAAATTCAGTTCTGGTTTAAGTCTGATTTTTTCAACACTTCATCAATTATAATAACAATTACTGGTAAGATTTGTGTTATAATAGTATACTTTACAAAACACTTACAATTTAGCTCATTTTCTCCCTATGATAACCCTTGTGAATGACAACAATACTGTTATAAACCCATTTTGCAGAGGAGGACACTGAGGTTTCAGAGTGATCAAGAGATTTATGCATGTAACAAGTGACAGAGTGGAGACTCAAAGTGAAATATTCTGCTTTTTCCATCTGTACTAGTTGTTTTGGGGGTCCACCAAAGCAGATATTACCAGTCTTCTACCAGTTAAAAGGGGAAAAAATAATTAATGGGCCAAACTTCTCAATTATAAAATTTCTCTAGGATGTGTGTGTGTGTGTGTTTGTGTTTGTGTGTGTGTGTGTGTGTTTTAATAGATATCTCATGCTTGTCTGTACTAGATACTGGAATAGGATAGTATCTGATGTAGCATGAAATTATATGTTTCATGATTTTAAGTTTCCCTATCAATATTTCTAGTGTTCAGCAGAGAGCTCAGATTTCCAGGTGTTGTGCTATGGGAATATATTTTAAAGTCATTGCATTATGTTATGCTGAGTAAGCCCGGGAACCTGCAAGCCAGACACATTAGTTCCCAGAATAATGGTAAAGAGGTACTATGGACTTGCATCACTCTCTCCCATTACATTGTTTCTCCTTATTGCTCATCAAAGCAAAATTTATTGAGGGGTGTATCCAAAGAAAGCTATAATTCTTGTGCAGATTAGCTACAAGAATGTTCATCTCAAGGGTATTTACAAAGGTTTTCAAAAAAAAAAAAGGAAGTAAACTAAATGCCCAAAGTCAGGGATTTGCTAATAAATGAAGATATAGTCTATAACAAAATACTCCTCTGTCACCACACATTATTAAAAATATTTATCAACGTGTACTGATATTCACAGTCACATCAAAAATGCAGGATAATAGTATATAGAGTGAAGCCAATTTTTGTATGTATAATGCAAATATACACAGAAAAATTCCAGAAAGATATATAGTAAACAATCTTGTCTATGTGGTGGTTTATAAGTTTTTAAATACTTCTTATTAACTTATTTGCAGCTATTATTTTTAGTTTTTACAATGAACACATATTGCTTTTGCTGTGTAACCCCCCCCTCATAACTTAAAAAAAAAAAAAACACACTCAGAACTTTATAAAGCATTAGGAAACATATTACCTGCTGCTTTCTTTTAATACAGAGGGCAAAGGAAAAGGAAACGGCTGTGTATAGAATTTAATTTAGACACAAGAAGAATTTTCTGAAGGTAAAATCTTTAATCTGTTAAAATGAGAAGGGCCTTAGGTGAAACAATTAGGTGAAGGGAGGTGGTTGGGGTGCTGACTCCTAAGGCAGAACTGAATGTACAATGGTGGAGAAGATTTAAAGATAGAATATAAAAGGCTTTCTAAAGCCGGCTTCCTAGGATACAAATTGGCTTGAGATGTAGTCAGTTAACAAGCATGCATTGAGGACAGAGTTCTGAAGAGAGGAAAAAAAAATAGGAATTCAGATTTCCATTATTCATTCATTCATGCTTAACCATTATCGATTGCTCACTTTAAATCCAGCATTGCACTAAGTGTTGGGCTCTGCTCTTTACAAGTTTACAATTTAGTTGGAGAGATAAAAGATGAGGATATGAAATTATTTGAGCAGGACTGGAAACTAGAAGGAAAAGCCAAGTAATTTAGTTTAGTCAAGAAGGGATCAGAATAGTTGAGAATAGGCTTCCAGAATATTGGAATTAAAAAGTCGAAGAAAGTTTCAAGGAAAAGATAATAAATATGAAGAGCTTTTGACTAATAATCTGATATCTCACATATACCAATTATCATTTCATTTATGAAATATACCTTGACTTCTCCAAAATTTGAGATTTTAAAAATGTGCTCCCTTAAAAAAATAAAAATAATAAAAAATAAATAAATATGTGCTCCCTTTCCATGAAATATTTAGGTATTTTTCTTTAAGAAAGGATTAGGTGAAACAAGATAGAAAGATTAGAATTACAGACCTTCAGAGAGGGAGGTTACCTCTGCTATTATGTAGTCTATGGTAGATAATGTATTGTCAATCCAACATCTGTTCTCCGCCTCTTCCTTGCCAGCTGACCCCCAATTGTGTTCGGAGCATCCATATACCCATTTAAAAACACCCACACATTTCCCAACCTTCCTTTCAGATGGAATGACCATGTGACACAGTCCTGGCTAATGAGATGAAAGTAGAAACCACTGTATGGGTCTTCCAGAGACCAGAGTTGTCCCTTTGGCCGTTTAGCCTAACTTCCCCTTTGGGCCTAGAATGCAGACAGGATGCCTAGAGGTGACAGCTGACTTGTAAGCATGAGGGTCACCTAGAAAGCTGGCAGATGTGAAAGCCTGTGTGCCTGTTGGCATCTTGGGACCGCAAGGCTAGCCCTGGATTACCTAATCTAGACTTCTTGCATGAGAAAAATAAAACCTCTGAGCCACTGGTGTTTGTTACTAGCAGCCAAACACAATGCCTGCCTGATAAATAATCTAACCCACTTATTTCACAGAGAGGAGGGAGGTCCAAGAAATTTCCATAAACTTGGGCAGCTTGTATCAAATTAAGACTTCCTCACTTTGAAATGTCAGAAAAGTCCATCCTAAACCTCTTAAGTGTGTGTGTGGGGCGGGGGGAGGGAATCTATCAATTCGGATAATTGAAAGCATGGCTTCTTCCAGAGACTCAATTTTTTTTCAGATTCTGGTTTTCTCTCTCCTCACCTCTAGGTGATGCTTCCTCTACTCCCTCTATTTCAGACAGGCTCTTTCCTCTTCGTCACAGGGTAGTGCCAGCAGCTCCAGCCTTACTCTACCCAGGATTAAGTCCAGAGGGGAAGCAGAAATCCCTCCCTGGAGGAAAGTGATATTGATCAGGAGAAGTGTGATTGCCTTCTGGGAGTGTGCATCCTTGAACTAGAACTTAGGACTCTGGCTCCAAGTCGATTCACGTTCTACTTCGTCAAATAGCCTCTAATAGACAGTGTAAATAAGTATAGGAGACATCCATGAAAAATACATATCTATGGGCTATTTTCTTGGACCATATAAATGATTGCATGCTCCTTTGGTAACTTTTGACCATAGAGATATATGAGAGATAGATTTTACTGTAGAGAAAATACCAAGTCTACCTAGAAGAAATTAGAACTCATTGGGCACCATATCTAAAGGTGGCCTCCAACACTGAAGACAACAAGTCAGATTTGGGGCTTAGGATTGACCTGCTCATGAGCAGTGACACAGATTACATCTTCCTCTTTCCCTTTGGAGGGAAACCTACTGGAGCAACTCTCTACAGGCTTGTACACACAAAAAAGTATTTACTTAATAACTACAAAGGGCTGATGATCTACTTGTTCCTTATGACTCCAGTTCAGGCAGTCAGGGCTGAGTTCAGAGTTCCCTCAGGCTGTTTTGTAACTGGTTTTTAGATGCTTTGTTCCTTGGTCCAGGCCTTAGAGAGTAATCCTTAGGTCCATTATTACCTAAGTCTTCCATGAATGGAAGGTTCACAAATTGATCTTCTTTAAAGACATTATGGCTGCTTTTCCTTTCTACTAGCCCTTTTTCTTTTCCTGAAGAATTGGTGGCCTTTAGCATTCTTGAACTTCTTCCACATTTAGTTACTATGAAAGGAGCATTTAGAAGCTTAAATTTTGATGCTCAAGTTTGTTTGGAGTGAAAACTGGATATGCATGCTTATGTAGATTTGTTTCTTAACAATTTACTCTTTTACTGTGTCATGTTATATTTTCTTGGGTTTCCTACTGGTAAGAAGTAAATCTAGGCTAATTTCTTTTGTGGTTAGAGTTTCTGCTATTCCAGGTAACAAAGTATAAAGTCTCTTTGGTGATTCATGTTTGGCGGTGTTTGTTTCTCCTTAGATTTTTTTTGGTAGGTTAAGCTATTGGACTCCAATGATGAAGAATCTGTTGGTGGATGATTCAAACCTTTATCCTACCATCTCCTTTTTCTTGACTATTCTTAGACTTTTCTCTCTTCCTTACTCTCAATCTTTAAGCAGTTTCTGAGTTCTTTTGATTCTACTTCTACAACATCTTACATATACAACTCTTTTCCACGTTTTTTCCAAGCTCTACTCTTTAAGGCCTCTTTCCAGGCCCTCAGCTGCCAATTTACTCTTCACAGTACTGCCTCTGTTACTTTATTTATTTTTTTTTTACTAATTTTTAAAAATTTTTTCAATTACAGTTGACATACTATATATATTAGTTTCAGGAGTACAACATAGTGATTAGACATTTACATAACTTATGAAGTGATCACCCTGATAAACCTAGTACCCATCTGACACCGTACATAGTTGCTATAATATTATCGACTATATTCCTTATTTTATACTCTACATCTCCATGACTATTTTGTAACCACCAATTTGTACGTCTTAATCCCATCACCTTTTTCAACTCCTTTCCATCTGGCAACCATCAAAATGTTCTCTGTATCTGAGTTTGTTTCTGTTTTGTTTGTTTGTTTCGTCCTTAATATTCCACATATAATGAAATCATGGCATTTGTCCTTTTCTATCAGACTTATTCCACTCAGCACAATACCCTAGGTCTATCCATGTTGTTGCAGATGGCAAAATTTCATTCTTATTTATGGCTGAGAAATATTCCACTGTAAATAATATACACCACCTCTTCTTTATTCATTCATTGATAAACACCAGGTTGCCTCCATATCTTGGCTATTGTAAATAATGCTGCAATAAACATAGGGATTCATGTGTCAATTTGAAGTAATATTTTGGGTTTCTTCAGATAAATATCCAAAAGTGGGATAACTGGGTTCTTTTTCTGTCTCTTCTTATAGCCTCTGTTTTAAAGTCTATTTCATCTAGATAAGTATTGCTACCTCAGCTTTTTTTTTTACTTCCATTTTTTATGGAATATCCTTTTCCATCCCTTTACTTTCAGTCTGTGTATCTTTCAATCTGAAATGAGTCTCTTGTAGGCAGCATATGTAAGGGTCTTGTTCTCTTATCCATTCAGCCACCCTATGTCTTTTTTCTTTTTCCCCAGCTTTATTAAAGTATAATAGACAATTAGTTGCTCATATTTACATTGCACAATTTAATGAGTTTTTTCAATTACAGTTGGCATACAATAATATATTAGTTCCAGTTGTACAGCATAGTGATTAGATCTATATAACTCACAAAGTGGTCATCCCATTAAGACTTAGGTAATAATGGACCTAAGGATTACTTCTCCCTTACATATTTTTTACATCATTGACTATTTTCCATATGCTAAACTTATATCTCCATAACTATTTTGTATCTATCCATTTGTACTTCTTAATCCCTTTGCCTTTTTTCACTGTCCCCCTCAAACCCCCCTTCCATCTAGTAGCCCTTAAAATATTTTCTGTATCTATGGGTTTGTTTCCGTTTTTGTTGTTGTTGTTTATTTTGTTCTTTAGATTCCATATATACATGAAATCAAGTGGTGTTTGTCTTTATCATACTTACTTCATTCAGCGCAATACCTTCTAGGTCCATCAAGGCAATACCTTTTTCCATCACCTTCCTTTTAGTCTGTGTGTCTTTTAATCTGAAGTGAGTCTCTTGTAGGCAGCACATGTAGGGGGCTTGTTTTCTTAACCATTCAGCTTCCCTATCTTTTGGTTGGAGCACTTAATTATTTTCCTTTGAGATACTTGTTGAGAGGAATATAGTTATTACCATTCTTTATTCATGTTCTTGATACATGTTTTTTCTCCTTAAAGAAATTTCTCCAACATTTCCTGTAGTACTGGCTTGGTGTTGATGAATTCCTTTAGCTTATTTTTGTCTGGGAAGCTCTTTATCTGTCCTTCAACTCAAAAGGATAGCTTTGCTGGATAAAGTATTCTTAGTTATAGATCCTGAGTTTCAATACTTTGAATATTTTGTGCCAAACCCTTCTGTCCTGCAAAGTTTCTTTTGAGAAATCGGCTGCCAGTCTTATGGGAACTCCCTTGTAGGTAACTAACTGCTTTTCTCTTGCTACTTTTAAGATTCTCTCTTTGTATTTAAACTTTGGCATTTTACTTATATTGTGTCTTGGTATGGGACTCTTTGGGTTTCTCTTTCTTGGCACTCTCTGAGCTTCCTGGGCTTGTATGTTTATTTCCTTCACCAGGTTAGGAAGTTTTCCATCATTATTTCTTCAAATAGCTCTTCAACGTCTTGCTTTCCTTCAGGTACCCCTATGACATGGATATTTTTACATTGATTATGTCCCATAGGCTTCTTAAATTATTATTATGGTCTTGGCTTCCTTTTTCTTGTCATTCTGATTGAGCGTCCTTGGTTTCCCCATCCTCTATATCAGTGGTATGATTCTCTTTATCCACTCTGTTGATTCCCTCTAATACACTCTTCATCTTAGATAATGTATTTTCATTTCTGACTGGTTCCCTTTTGTAATTTCCATTTCCATTTTTATGCTTTTTATCTCTTTGTTAAAGCTCTCACTAAGTTCATCTATACTTCACTTAATTTCATTGAGCATCTTTATAACCAGTGTTTTGAACTCTGCATCTGTGAGATTGCTTGACACATTTTTCCTTGATCTATGTTCTGTTCTTTCTACTTCTCTGTCTTCTCATTTTGGCTGCCTTTCTGTATCTGTTTCTATATACTAATTAAAACTCCTAAGTCTCCCAGTCTTGTTAGTGTGGCTTTCTGTAGTAGGTGTCCAGCAGCACAGTCCTGAGAGGGGTTCAGCTGCAGGCCAAGTTCAGCCCCAGCCTGTGCCCCTCTGGGACCACCTGTTAAGAATCAGCAAGCAATCAACAAATACTGTGCTTATAGTTGCCTCAAGAAACCACACCAGAAATCAAGGCCAGCTGCCACCAGTGTGAGTCTTGGCGCTGCTCTGCAAGGAGCACTGGATTTGCAGAGGACACAACTGAATGTGGCTTGGGTGAGGCCGTGAGATGGGGGGAGGCAGAGTTTCAGGGAATCCTCTGGGCAGAGTGACCTCTGTTATCCAGTTTGATGACGTTTCAGCTATGGCAGTGCTGTGTCCGCACACTGGGGGTGGGAGGAGGGCTCAACAGAGGGACAATGGATACCGCCAGCATTTCTGCCTGGTAGAAAGCCTCACCTCCAGCCCTCACTCTGACAATTCAGTGTCCGCTTGTAAGTCTCTGGTGACCCCGGAGCAGCCAACCCAGCACTGGTGTTCAGAGCGAGCAAGTCCATCACCACGAAAGTCCAGTTGTGGATACAGTCCCTTTGAGAGGTGTCTGCAGCTGCTGGCTGCCACTGCTGTAGCCTCTGTTCCACTCAGCTGCTGGAGACTGGGCAGCCTCGTGTCTTTGCCCGCTCCTACCTCCAACTGTTGCAGGGTGATTTCTCCCCCCTGGTTGTAGGGCTTCTATTCATCTAGTCCCCCAGGTGACTCTGCTTGCTGTTTGCTCCATGCTTCCATCTCAACTTTGATGTGGTCACAAGAGGGGATGAGCAAAGCTTCTACCATCTACACCATTTTGTCTGGTTCTCCCACCTTATGTCTTTTGATTAATGCCTTTAATCCATTTACATTTAAAGTAATTGTTGATAGATATGTAGTCACTGCCATTTTAGTATTCATATTTTTAATTTTTCTCCTTCTCAACTAAGTCCTTTTAACATTTCTTATAATACTGGCTTGGTGGCGATGAACTCCTTTCGCTTCTTCTTGTCTGGAAAGCTTTTTATCTGTCCTTCGATTCTAAACGATACCTTTGCAGGGTATTATAATCTTAGTTGTAGGTTGTTGCTTTTCATCACTTTAAATATTTTATGCCAGTCCCTTCTGCCCTGCAAAGTTTCTGTTGAGAAATCAGATGACAGTCTTATGGGAGTTCCCTTGTAGGTAACTAGCTGCTTTTTTTCTTGCTGCTTTTAAGATTCACTCTTTGTCTTTAACCTTTGGCATTTTAATTTTGATGTGTCTTGGTGTGGGCCTCTTTGGGTTCATCTTATTAGGAACTCTACGCTTCCTGGGCTTGTCTATTTCCTTTGCTAGATTAAGGAAGTTTGTCATTATTTCTTGAAACAGGTTTTTAATTCCTTGCTCTTTCTTCTCTTTCTGTATGCTCTGAATGTTAGTAATCTTGATGTTATCCCAGAGGCCCCTTAAATTAGCGGTTTTTTAAAATTTTTTTTTCTATTTGCTGTTCTGCATAGGTGTTTTCTGCTATCTTATCTTCTAAATTGCTGATTTGATCCTCTGCTTCATCTAATCTACTGCTGATTCCCTCTAATGTATTCTTTATTTACATTACTGTGTTCTTTATTTCTGACTGGTTCTTTTTTATGTTTTCTATCTCCATTTTCATGTTTCCTGTCTCTTTGTTGAAGTTCCCACTGAGATCATTGAGCATCCTTATAACCAATGTTTTGAACTTTGCATCTGGTCAATTGGTTGCCTCCATTTTCTTTAATTATTTTTTTCTGGAGTTGGGTTTGTTCTTTTATTTGGGATAGGTTTCTTCGTCTCCCTATTTGGCTGCCTCCCTGTATTTGTTTCTATGTATTAGGTAGGGCTGCTCTGTCCCCCATTTTTAGTAGAGTGACCTTATGTAGTAGGTGTCCTGTAGGGGCCCAGTGGTACACTCTCTCTGTTCACCTGAATCGGGTGCTCCAGGTATTTCTCTTGTATGGGTTGTGTATGCCCTTCTGTTGTAGTTGATCCTTGGTTGCTGTTTGTACATCAATGGGAGGGACTGACTCTTGGGCTGATTGGTTGTGAGGACTGGCTGGTAACTACAGTAGAGTAGCTGTTGTGCAAGGACTGACCCCCATGAAGCAGGATTTACTTTAGCAGGGCTCTGGTGACTGACTAGTCTGCCTTTTGTGTGTGTTGTCCTCAGAGTTGGCTGGTGGTGCTCCATCTTGGTCTGAAGCTGGCCACTGGGCATGCCAGCCCCAGGGCCTCCTGGGAGGACCCCTGCCACAGGCCAAGTTCACCTGCTGCCTGTGCCCTGCCTGGGGCCACCTGAAGTAGTCCACAGACGGCTGCCACTTGTGCTGGGTTTGGAAGTGCCACAAGAGGTCAAGTTGCAAACCAGGGCTGGTTGCTGCTAGTGCCAGATTTGGGGCTGCTCAGCAAGAGGTATGGGGCACACTGAGGCCAGATGCTGCTTGTTTGAGTTTCGTGATTTTAGGTAAGTCTGCAGCATGAGCCAAGACAGGTTGTTTTTTTGAAGAGCCACTGTAAGTGGCTTGAGTGGGCCTGCAATTTTGGTGGGGTGGGGCCTCAAGGAATCATCAGGGCAGAGTGACTAGTGTTAGCCGGGTTGATGGAGACTCAGATATGGCAACTGTCTAGGTCTGCACGTTGGGAGCAGGGAGGGCCCAACAAAGGAACAGTGGCCTCCACCAGCACTTCTGTCTGGGAGAAAGCTGCCCCTCCAGCCCTCGCCCTGAAGCCGGACAATTTAGTTTCTCCCTGTATGTTCCTGGCACCTTTCGAGCTGCTGCTCCAGTGCTGGAGCACTGAGTGACTCTTGAGTTCATCAGTGAGTAACTCTGTGTAAGGGCACTTTAAAAGGAATGCTTGAGACTTCAGCCCCAATCTTTGCTGATTTTCACAGCCAGAAATTTATGGAGACTTTTCTTCCTGGCACTGGAACCTTGGGCTTGGGAGTCTGGTATAGGACTGGGATCCCTCGCTCTTCTGCTCCTCCAGGGGGTCTTCTGCAGCTGAGCTATTCCTTTGGACTTTTAACGTCCACATGCTGGTGTGAGGGTTGGCCCAATTTGCATCTTTGCCCCTCCTACCAGTCTCAAGGTGACTTCTATATGTCCTCAGTTGTAGAACTTCTGTTCAGCTAGACTTCAGGCGATTCTTAATCATGGTTGTTCTGTAGTTTAGTTGTAATTTTGATGTGGTCGTGAGAGGAGGTGAGCACGGTGTTGACACACTCCACTATCTTTACCAGAACCCCTTTGTTACTTTCTTAAAATACAACTCTGGGCAGGTCATTTCTCTCTTCAAAAACATTCAGTGTCTCCTTAGTGCCTATAGACTAAAGAATAAAATCCTTCACATAACGATTGAGTTCTTTTGACTCTACCCTTTTCTTACCTTTCCAGTTTCTTCTTTCATTTTATTAATCTCTGTAGCTAAAGTCAAATTCCTATTAAAATGGCTTTAGAGAGTTTGTGTCATTCTTAGTGCAAAAGTCATGTGTTCACAATCAGTTGTAAGTTATTTAAGGCAAGGATGTATTTTATTTCTTTTGACCTTCTCGGGTACAACCAAGTGTTTACCTATATTAGAAAGAGACCATGAACAGTAATTCACTGTGATGATAGCTATACCAATAGTATGGACACAATGCTATGGAAATCCAGAGGAGAGAACAAGTCATATTGCTTGGAAAGGCTCAGGATGAATTTGCAGACGAAGTAATATCTGAGTTGGACTTTGAAGGATAAGTAAGATTTTTGGAGGTAGAGAAATTGAATGAATGAATAAATAAATATTCTCTCTCAGCTTCGTATTTTGTAATTAGATTCTAACACCTGTGGGCAGATCCCTTGCATACCTCTTCCCTGTTTGGAGCAGTCCACATTTCCTGATTCAGCCAAAACAAGTGCTTCTTGGGTGGAATATGTTATTTCTAAAGTTAGTCTCGTTTATCCAGTAACTTCAACTTAGCTCTTCGATTCTGGGGCTTAGTTGTGGATGACCAATTCAACTATTTTATCAATGTATCCTTAACCTAAGTATTTAGCCATAATCTTCAGCAAAGCTGAAAAAAGGACAAATGGTGTTTCTTTGACCATTCACTGACAAAGTCCAATGAAGCTCAGGTATTTCTTGGGATATTTGTATCAACACACAATAGCTGTGATACAAATGTAAACATTTGTATGTAAACTTTGACCTGCAAATGTCTAGCACTTTTAAGCACTGCAGCAAATGGTTTGGAGTGAAGAGATACCAGCTGTGGGGGCAGAGAAGAAGGGGTGATGTGTGTCGAGTGGGATTCCTTCCTCTTCCCTTCTATTAGCTCACTAAGAAAGCAAAAGCATGATGTCCTTCTAGATACCAGTACGGAACTCTAGAACAGCACCTGTTACGATGCATGTGTTTGCTTACAAGTCATGTCCCCTCTCAGGCTGAGAGTTGACTTCTTATACTCATCTTTGTAATATCTTCGTATTTCCTGCACCGACTATAGTTCCTAGAACCCATGTGTGGAAAGAGGAAATAATGGATTTACTTCATATAGAGGGATGATTATTTTTCTTTTCTGGGTTATAGATATTATTTTTCCCCAGAAATCGTATGAACTTTAAAGACCTTCACTCTAAAGAAAAAGATGCATAAAAGTACCAGTTTGCAAAAATTTGTATACACGTTTAGAGAGATCACAGATGCCTTGAAACAAACACATGGACCTCAGGTTAAAATTCCCTGAATTAAGAGAAAGAGTAATAAGAAATTGTAAAACAATTTCTCATTCCTGTTCTTGGTCAAACTAATATCACAGCTGAGGTGGGGGTACCAGACCCAATACATATTATGATTGGATATAGAAAGAGCATCTTGCAAACCTAAAGTGGTGATCTCAAGGCCGGTATGAATGACTTGTGTGCAGTTTGCATAAGTCTAACCTGCCCACTGTTGAGATGATCTACAGACATCTTCCTTCCTGTCTTGGATTAATGGGCTCAGGGATTTCTATGTTCTCATTAAAATTGTTCCTTCTTAATCCACTTTTGAGTTTCTCTGGTATTTACCTCCTTGTCACTGCCCTCTAGGTCCTCCAGATCCAAGCTGATTGCACCATAGCTCAGAAACTGCAGTTATTCTAGATTTTGAGAGACTGAACTGGTTTCCAGAAGACCTCAGGAAAACTTTGAGTCAGACCAAGTCATAAAGCACAGAAGGACTTCATCAAAGTGAATTAGATGCCTGATTATCAAATTTAGGCACTTTGAAAGATGTAAGGAATAAGAATGTTCTAAACTTGATGGGAAAACTACTGAAACTAACTTTGCCCTCAGAAATATTTGCTAAAACATGTTCTAAGGGCAGAGTGACACATAAATATAATCAAATAGGACTTTGGTTATAATTTCAGCACAAATTCAGTCAGTCACTGCTATTTCTCACCACTATCAAGTCTCCATTATTATTGAGTGCTCCCAAGGTGGGGCAAAGATAATTTGTGGTCTAAACTTATTTTTTTGTTCATGACTTAAGTCACTCTGGAAATTTTCCTTTCAGATTTTGTATTTGTTTAGCAAGTTCTTTACAATATACGTGTGACTAAAATTTTAACAGCCTCAATTGTACTACAATGACAAAGATTCTGTAGGTCTTGTGACAACATATTCCTGTTTTGTATGACTTTAATTCTTTTTCAGTGGTTGATATTTGAACCTCTTTTATTTGAGGTAGATCCAGCAACACAATTCACTAAGTGCCGAAACAGGTCCAGGAGGGGTTAAAGAACACGCCATCAATATAAAAACTGCCACCCTATTGTGTAATCTGTACAACCTTGTAGTTGAATCTGGGTTCTTGTGAAATTTTAATCAAGTAACTCAGGAATGTGATATGATTGGGAAGTAATACAAAGAAATTCTACAAACTACTAAAGCTGCTTTATGTTTTGTTCCATAATCCTATTGTAATTTCCAATGAGAGGAAATTTCCAAATTTTATGGCTTAAAGTGTCACTTTTTATTGCGCACAGAGAAAGGTTTATGAAGGTATATGTTTGGGTGATGGAGTGGTTTTTAAAATATAACATGATACTATTTCAAATATCAAATATAAGGGGAGGCAATTGAGACATTAATGACCACAGAAAGAAATATCATTGGAACTAGTGGTAGCATGTAATTTACTAAAGACACAATGATCATAATAGTTATTTTTGTTAACCCTCAATATCCTACAGGTTATATTGTATTTTGTGATCAGAAATGAGAAAACACTTTTTACTAATTAATTTGTGTTTTTAGTCACCGAAATTTTAAGGGACAAAATGAAATTCTAGGTTTCTATGCTATTGCAAAACATGGCATTGAAAACTATCCATCTAAGCAGTTTTTCAAAAGATGTGTCTCTGTAAAAGGACATGGCGGGGGACCACTGAATTTTCAAATGTCCATTTAGATATAATCGCTGCTTGTTGCAGGGCCTGATGGGGTGGGGCCTGAACCCAAAGAATCCCAATATAGGAGAATTGACAGTCTAGGTCGTCACACTTTGGGGTACCCCTCTTCACTTTGCTCTTACCTTACCAGGGGAAATGTGATTAACATATACAAAGAAGCACTTGTATTAAGAAAAAAAAGAGGAAGAGGCCTTGCCACTTCTTGACTTCTTAATTAGGGTCATAACAGCAACTGGGGATTTCCTAAACCCTAAATTTGTTGAATGATTACATAGGTCTGGGGAAAAGGAATATGGTCAGAGTGATTCACTCAACTTTTTTTAGTATTGGGGTTCTGCCTGGTGCTTTGCAATTTCCTCTTCTGGCATTATATGTTGACAAATGGAGGGGGTAGTTCTCCAACAGGTGCTTACTCCTACTGGGATTCAAAAGCCTTGACCTAGGCCCTGGCCTGTTGGGCAGAGTGGCGTTTAAGTCTTCCTCTCTTAAATAAGTGGGGCTCTGACCAGTTATGAAGGGACTTCCCTTGGGACTCGTTTCAAAAGCATACAGTGGTGATGGATATTTGAAGGTAGTTTCCTGTTCTGCTTTTCCATCTTGGGGTGGCTCTAAAAAGTTTTCTTACCTCTGACAGGAAGAAAATGTTAACAGAATTGATTGATTACCAAGCAGAATGCAGCAAAGATAATTGAGCAATCTAAATCACATATTCAGATAGAAAGGCAGGTAGATTCTGATAACATAAGTTTAAGTTCTGGGTCTGCAGGTAAAGCTTTGTGAAGGGCCTCACCCTAGAGACACCTGTACTGGGGCCTCCCTTGCTGGGAGTTTGCCATCCCCAGCACTCCAAGTCCAGATGATTGCCTGAATTCCTGGGAAAAAGGCTCTATAAATTGTATATAAATACAACTGTAGATAAAATAACAAAAACGAAACCAAGTCAAACAACTTAAAAACGTTGCCCAGGTGGCTGCTGGCATCAATATCCCACACGAGAATAAAATTATTTCCAACATGCATACCCTGCACTCCAATTGATATTTTAATAACTTGATTAAAAATTTCTCAGAAGTCTATTAGAGTCAGGAAACGGTCTGCGGTGTAGGTGAGGATTTTCAGTTTTTGCAATGGAAACTTTTGGCTCTGTGAACAGAATAGCAAAAACTCAATTAAATGTGTTCTTTCTCCATCCTTGCCTAAATCCAAAGGTAAAAAACGAAAAACTGCTTGGAAGAGTGTTTAGGTTTGTTTTTTTCTTTTTCCCCTCTAAAACAGCTAGGTGGATTCACATGATCCAATTTTTAAACTGTCTTCTATCTCCCACTCCGAATAAACCGGGCCAGCCGAGCACAATCAGGAAGATTTTTGTTTTTCATTTTCAACCTCTAAAAGACGTTGGTTGGGAACCCGGGAAGGGAAAGGGAAAGGGAAAGGGGTGAGAAGGTACTTTAATGAAAACAACCAATAACTTGAGGTTTTTACAATATGGTCTGCCATTCCCTAATTAAGAAATGAATTTGATAGCCCTTTGGCCAACTCAATTTGGACATTGCTATGAAAACCCCAAAGGGCTGGTGGCTGTCCAAGCGACGAAATTCCATTCCCCTGCGAGACCTCAGGCCACCAGTCCCCGCCGCGCCCGGATCTGGGGTCCTTTCCCTCTTCGCACAGACACCTCAGCTCCCCTAGGTCTGTCTCCTGCGCTCAGCTCTGCGCTGCGCGGGCCGTCTCAGGATCGCCATCACCAGGTTGGTGCAAATACCTTTTCCTTCCCTGGGGCCCCAAGCGTGGACACCTCCCAGCCTCCCTCCCTCCCTGCCGGCGGGGCCCTTTCCCGGCTGGGGAACAGCAAACCGGGCTGCGGCGGCAGGAAGCGAAGCCCTTGTTGATGCTGTTCCACGGCGCGCCTCTCCGCCCTCCGCTGGCCGCCCCCGCTCTTCCCCGCGCGGAGGCGCCCCCTCCGCGCCTGCGCAGTGCCCCGCCGGGGGGGCGGGGCTCAGATTCCTGTCAGCGGCGGCGGCGGTGGCGGCGGCGACCGTCAGTTTTCGCTGAGGAGAAGCAAGAAACGGACCCGTTGGCTCTCCCCCTCCCTTTCCCCGCCCTGAACCCCCCCTCCTGGTTCGCCGAGATTTAGTCCCTGTGGAGTTTCCCTTCCACCCCGCCGCCGTTTCCTCGGTCCTCGGCCCGGTGGAAGTCACTGCCCTCGAGGAGCAGGCAGTGGCAGCCGCCCTCGCCTCGCCGCCCCCGGTTCGGTGTCCGCGGTCCCGGAGAGGAGGTGCCGCCGCCACCGCCGCTCCCCCCGCCCCCCCCCGCTGCCCTCGGGCCGGGCTGGGTCGAGCTGCGATGCCCTCAGACTTCATCTCATTGCTCAGCGCGGACCTAGACCTGGAATCGCCCAAGTCCCTGTACTCGCGAGGTGAGTCAGGTTGGGGGCTGGGGCGTGGGGGCGGGGAGGCAGGGCCCCGGAGGAGCCGGAGGGGTCCCCGTCGGGGGAAACGGCCGAGCCCGGACCGGGATGGCGTGTCCCAAGGGGGTGGGGAGAGGCCGATGGGGTTGGGTGATGGTGGAAGGGCTGGGGAGGAGTGGCGGCCCCTCCCCCGCGGAGCTGCCGGCCGCCCCAAAGCCGTCGGCCCCCGGGTCTCTGCGGCACCAGTCGCTCTGGGTCCCTCGGCCTGTCCGGCCCACCACGCTCCTAGCGGCCAACCCCGACCTCCCCCGCTCGGGGATCACCTGGGAGTGGGCCCGGCGCTGTGGCCCGCGCGATGCGTGGGGCCGCGGCTCCTCTCACCAGGACCATCCTCACCGGTAAAGTTGCCACCAAACGGGCGGCGTGGCCTGGAGCTGGTTCTGGGTGCAGGGTCACCATTTTTCTCCCCCTCCAGGTTGTTTGTGCGTCGTCGTTCTAACCCCTTCTCCCTCTGGCCTAGTCTGCTCCCTCCCCTTGCTGGGACGGCCCCCATCGACCAGGCTCTCTGCCTTTCCTCGTCATCTCATTGCTGAAAAGGGCCCGAATTCTCTCTTTTCTCTCTTTCCACCTCTGTGGCATTCTAATTACTTCTTCTATTTTACAAAGAAAGGGGTACTCTCTCTATATTAGTTTTATTCCTCTCCTGTCCCAGGGGTGCCAGCTCAGGCACAGACACTGTCCTTTGAGAATTTTCTCTTTCGTTGCTGTTCTTGGTTCGTTGCAGGGAGAGGGGCATTGGATAGAGGTTCCCAATTTAAAAACTCTTTTGACTAAAGCCTAAAGGAGATTCCCAGGATTTAAAATATTAACACTTGAGCTAATATCTAGTGGGATTAAATTCCTATACTGGACACCACAAGAATGTGTTAGAACAGGTTCCCTGTGCAAGGGGCATCAGACCAAAATGCTCCCACTGCACTCTTCATCACTTTTTAAACCACTGGGAGGGGGCAAAAGACATAACTGAGTTACTAGTTATTCATTTCACCATATTAAAAAAAAAATTGTGTGCCACTATGAACCTCCTTCCTGGGAAATCTAGGGTTTCTTCAGTTTTTGGTTTGACGTATTCATTCGCCGATTTCACCCCCTCCAAAAAGGGGGACTTCAGTTTCACATTAGTGTATTTAAATTGTTTAAGTGAATCGGAGTGAGATGGTTTACTCTGGAAGGTACTAGACTTTATAGACTGACGATTGAGTTTGTACACAAAGTCCTACTTAGTAACTGTAGCCATTGTCTGTTGCTCTGATGACTTTAGTTGGCAGTCACCATCCTGTAATACGTTTTTCGGGCAACGTTACCTGAAGTAGTTTGGTAATATCGTAGGTTTGAGTCTCAGGACGCTATCAAGAAATGATTCTTAGAGGAGGGCAAATGTGGTACAATTGGGTGCTAAAAATAGTCAAAACATTAACACTGTTTGTGCAGTAATCAGATAATTTTCCATGAAACAAATGCTTTATGAAAATCTAAGTTTATCATAGAGACCACTGTAGAGGCAATTCAGCCTTTTTTTCAGAGAATATATTCACAAATATAGGCTTTAGCTCTTAAAAATACATGACAGTTATGTAAGAGGTGTATGCTATCCTTGGCTTTAAAAAAAATCATTCAGCATAAAAAGTACTTAATGCTTTTTGTGTTTTTCAGATTCTCTGAAGTTACACCCATCACAGAATTTTCATAGAGCTGGACTATTGGAAGGTCAGCAGAGTGCCATTTTAAAGCATATTGTGTGAGTATGCAAAGGCTTTCTCTGAAATGGAGTTTAAAGGAGAAAGTGTGAAACTTTGCAAACTCATACAATGTAGTTTTCTCTTAAAGAGCCTGATCCTTCTTTTAGAGCAGCTGAATGTTTCTCTGGATTTTGTTGCTGTGTTTGATGTGCTTGTTAGCTCTTGTATCTGCTTTGAGAAGCCTTAAAAAAAAACCTCACAAAATCGTTAATTATGTGTTGGGTGTTCTACCTTAGAATTCCAGATTTTAATAATAGCTTTTTATAAATTGACTATGAAAAAGTGCAAACAAGATCGTGAATATAACTAAGAATGACACCAAACACATATTTAGTTTGAAGATTCAGAACTTTTATTTGCTGAGCATTTCAAAATGATACATTAATTATTTATTACAAAAGCATTGGTGTCATTACTACTGCATTGTTTTTAAGGATGAGGAAAGCCAAGTAATAGGGATGATGATTGAACTATGCTTAGAAAGAAAGGTTTTAGAAGTCCTGAAAATGTTAATAGATATGTAGAATAATTTAAACAACTGACAGTTACTTTTGAAAACTTTATGTCATGTCATTTTTAACATTTTAAGACAAGAAAGGATCTATTTGTGTTGTTTTTGTAGTTTTTGAAGTGATTACACGTATATTATCTTTGAATCTACAATCCTGAGTTAGACAGCCAGGATATTAATTTTTCAACTATAGAAAAAATGAATAACCTGAGGTTGAAATTAAGAGACTTGGGGGGAAAAAAGATCATAGTAGCAGAAACAATGCTTTTTGTGTTTTAGTTGGTGCTCTTTACTCAAAGCCAAGCTGTCACTGTAAAATATATATGTAACCAGTAACTTAAACATTTTGTGATCCACTTTAAAAAGGCCCTAAATATTTGAATGTAGGTGTTTGCTTCCTATATAGTTGTCTGGTATAGTGGAGGAATATTGGATTTTATAATTAAGCTTAAATTTGAATAACAGTTTAGCTACGTAATAGCTCTGTGACCTTGGGCAAGTGATTTTACCTCTCGAAACCTTAATATTCTTTCTATAAAAATGTATAATCTCAAATTTAGTAAACTGATGGTTTTGAAAATGCGTAGTATAGATTCTGGCTTAATGTTTTTTTTTTTCCTTTAGTAACAACTAAATCGTTTTAACTATAATTTAGAGCATATGAGATTCTGAAATTATTGATTATATTTATACTTTTAAGAAGCCCAAAGATATATATTAGTAAGAAAATCAAGTACAATTTTAGATAAGGAATTATTAGACGTGTTTATTAGTGAAGCAGATTTCTGATCTTTATTCATGGTCAGTTTGTAACCATGTTGTGAATGGAATCCTATTTGTCTGTACAAACCCATCCATTTTCTGGACAACAAACCAGAGTGTCATAATTATAGAGATTATTAGGCAGGTGAAAGATATGAAAAAAAATGAGTGTTAATTAAGCAAATATTTTTAACGAGTTTATGGAAATTCAGACAACCATTTAATATATATATTTGCATGTTTGTACCTAAATACTTATATTAATTTTTCATTTTGGTTGAGAGGATTCTCATATATTTAAAGTAAGACCAGCCTTTTACAGATGAAATATAAAATGTAAAATGTATAAGTATCAAGTATGTCATATCCTTTTATATCTTTGATACAGGGTATCATAAGTTATTTGCTTGTATAATGAAAGTATATGTCCTTTTTCTATTTTAAACCTTTTAATATGAACATTTTAAAGGATACACAAAAGTACACAAAATAAAATAATGAACTCTCATCTACCTATCACTAAGCTTTAATAATTATTTAACTATAATTCTCTCCCCTCCCCCAAGCTGTATTATTTTTAAAACAAATATCAAGACATATCATTTAATACATAAATATTTCTGTATTATGGTTACATATCATTAATTTTTAAAATACTCTATTTTACCAGGAAATACATATTCTGATTTATTTCAGCAATATCTCTCATGTCTCCCCTGTTCCCTTATCAAGATAGAGTGCAACAGAAGGCTACTGCTTCTAGTGTATATGTAATTTGTAATCTTTGTTGAGATTGTAAATCATGTGGTCAGATTTGGGTTCAAATGAAATCCGTGTTTCGACATTTGTGTGTGACCTCAGCTTAGTCATTTAATCTTTTTGTGCTTCAATTTTCTCATTTTTAAATGGAGGTAGCAATGGTATCTTTATCATAGGTTGTTGTTGAGGCAAATTCTTGTAAAGAATTTTACTTAGCACACAGTTAAGTGCTCAAAAAATGTTAGCTATATTAAAAAATTTTAAATGACAATCATTTATATAGGGCCTATTGTGTGCCAGGAATTTTACGACTATGAATTCACTGAATTCTCATAACAACTCTTTGAGATGGTCATTATCCCATTTTACAGATGAGGAAACTAAGGTATAGAGAGATTCAGTAACTTATCCAGAGTCACACCCCTGGTAAATTGTAGAGCCAAGATTCCAACTCAAGTAGTCTCACTTTAGAGTCTGTATTCTTAACTAGTACTATGCTGTACTGCCATATGTTATGTAATATGAAGTATCTAGTAATATTTATGCATGCTTTATATTAATAGTCTAGATTTCCATCTAATAATTAAAAACTCAGCCCGGAGTGAGAGGAATTTAATTATTATGATATAGTTCATTAAATTTTTTTAATAGAACATACCTTTTCCAAATTTAAGTTTTTCTTTAGGAAAATAAGGTTGGAAAACTGCAATTGGCTGTTATTAAGCTTTAAAAATAGATTCAAAATCTCTTTACCATTTAATTAAGTTTGTATTTATCCTGCATATTGATGCTGGTTCTTCCTGCTTTCTACCCTTTTTTTTAGATAGGAAATTAGTTTTTTATTTTTTATTTTTTATTGAGATATAGTTGACATATAATATATTAGTTTCAAGTGTATAATGTAATGATTCCATATTTGTAAATATTGGGATATGATCACCACAATAAGTCTAGTTAACTAAGTCACCATCCAGAGTTCTGCTACTGCTTTTCGAATTTAATGTGGTGGTTGCTCGACAGTGGGCAAAGAGTCTAGCTATTTAATGCAATAGTATATAGCCATTAAAATAATGTTTCTGATGTCTCCATAATTACATGTGAAACTTTTGATTAAGTAAAAAAAAGAGATAGTGTTGCAGTTGTTTTAAAGATAACTCATAGAAAAATCCTGGACAGAAGTATACATCAAATTTTTACTTTTTGATTCTATTTTTGCATGTTTCATACCTTCTTTAAAGAAGATAGTTTGTATATATCAATAAAAGTAAGATGGTTTACAGTTAGTGTATTTAGATTCTTTGGAGTACCTAGAGAAAAATTTCAATTACAGAGAAAAGGGTACCATTTTTTATACTGTACTGAAAAATATTGATTATGGCATATACTGTTTGCCAAATAGAAAACTGAGATTAAAATTAAACTAAATGAAAATGTACAGATAAGATTAAAAAGTCATTCTAGAAATATATAAAGATATTCTAGAAATATAGAGATGTAAGATAAGATGGTAGAAAATCAGATAAAACAGGAAAAATAAGCAAATTGGAAAAATAAGAGAAAAAGAATGGATTAAAATTTTAAAATGCTTTTAAAAGCATGAGTTAAATTATATGATGGATCAAATTAAAGAACTGGTTAATTAAGAACTAAACACCAATATGATGGTATGAATTAAACATTTAAGATCGGATGATTTTAAAAAGAAAATCTGAAATATTACAGTTAGCTAGAGAAGTAAACTTGTTTTTTCACTAGTGTCAATCTATTTGATATGGTATCATGCATAATTATACTTTATAGTTCACAAAGGAAAATCCTAAAAATAGCAGCAATGTCTTACTGTTTTTATGGAATATTTCTGAATTGCTATTAGGCCTGATTTATTTCTCTTCCTAGGGCCTGTGTTAGTAAGTTAAAGTAGTTAGGCTGTTAACTCTTACATGGTGAAACATATGAAGATAACTTATAGGAAAGGATTTTTGAAAATATTTAAGAGTGAAAATCTATTGGATTATTTTCTTGTTTAATATCTATTAATCTCTATTGATCCATAGCTAGTAAACTAAAAATAATATTATGGAAATAATTAAGTTCCTTTGTATGACAGAAGTCAAACCTGGTTCATCCCAAATTCTTCTAGGATCCGTCTTTCTGATTTTCTACCATTTGTTTTTATGTCTCTTCCTAAACTCTGCTTTCATTATATTTCTTCAATGCTAGAATTCTATTGTTTATTATTGTTAGACGATAGAAATTCATATTTAATCAGACGGTTCTTAATCTTCTCTTGACTCTTGACTGTACTGTAATTATTCCAGGAGTCCCCTAAAACTTGAAAGTGGTAGTACAGAAAATCATTTATTATTATAATCAATATAATATATTTTAAAATAGCCACTTTTTGTTAGGAAAAGTTGACTCATCAGATTGTTTTCTATTAAGAATAACAGGTTATTAGAAAAAGTAAAAGATCAAATCAATCTGAGACATCAGCTGGGGCTGATTATGTAGTGACAGGATAGTTCTGTTAATTTTAGAGAAGTAAAAGGTATTCTTCAATAGAAATGTTGCTTACTAACTTATGTTATTATCTTTTCTTGTTGCTGAGATTTTATTTCAAGTTACATAAAAGAGATTCATTGCTCTTTTAATAAAAAGCAAAGTTAAAAGGTATAATAAAAGATATAATAAGGTGTATTACACTAATTACAAACATGTACTTGAATGAAAAAGTAGACATTTTCTGTATAGATTAACTACAGATAAAGATTTCAACTTCCAAATATAGATAAAACCTGATATTGTGATAAAGGATCTATATTTTTGATAATTTGAACTAAAGATGTGCTACATGAGATTTTTCAGTTATTTTTATGTATTTGTACTAACTATTGAAAAATAGATTATTTTCCCTCTTGCTTTTATTTTTAATATAGTAGTCCCCTCTTATTCACGGGCTCACTTTCTGTGGTTTCAGTTACCTGTAGTCAACCATGGTCTGAAAATATTAACTGGAAAATTCCAGAAATAAACAATTCAAAAGATATTTCTAGAGACCATATTCATATATCTTTTATTACAATATATTACAATTCTATTTTATTTTTCGTTATTGTTAATCTCTTACTGTGCTTAATTTATAAATTAAACTGTCATAGGTGTGAGTGTATAGGAAAAAAACATTAAATATGTAGGGTATGGTACTATCTGAGGTCTCAGGCATCTATTGGGGGTCTTGGAACATATCTCCTGTGGATAAGGAGGGAATGTTGTATACTTGATAAATAGATGATCATTATTACTGCTGGCCAGCCATGAATGTTTATCACATCTTTTCCATTCAGAAATGTTATGATTAGTCCTTTGGTAAACTTGGTACTTGGTTTTGAAGGTGAGACAAGAACAGAAAAGTTTGTAATAGTGAGGTAAGTTGTTGGTTATTCTTATCTTTATAAATTTAGCTTTAGTTTTAAAAAATCTACTTAAAGCAATCTTTTTAGGACATGTTCAAAGAAACAATATTGGAAGTTAAAGAGAAGAAAAAATAATGAATTCAATGTTAGTATAATTGAAAACACTTTTTAAGAAATTTATGTGTATCAGCATTTTATAGCTATTTTTTCACATTTAATCCTCAGAAAAATCCTTTGATATAGTACCAATATCTCTACTTCATAAATGAGCAAAATGATTTACAGAGGGATTCACTAATTTTCCCAAAGTCACATAGCTAGTGGAAAAGGCTGGAACCTGAAACCTGACATTTTTACCCCAGAATTTTGAGCTTATCTTGACTTTCTTACAGTACAAATACTTGATAATTGGCATTTACACTTTGGGCCCTAATAAGATTACACTACTGTTCAGATGGTGTAAAGAGAATATTTTGTATAGGATTCAGTTTTCATAAAGTAATGAGAGAAATTCTGTAAGCCGCACAGTAAAGAATATGATGATGACCTTTTTGGGGAATATTTTAACGCTCAAAATTAGCAAATCATTGCCTGACTTTGGTGAGTGTCTTTAAGATTTAGCTCAAGAACATCGCTTGTTGAACCACCTCTCTCTTGACTGATGATGGTACTCAGACGTGAAAAGTAGGATAAGCAAGCCACCACCTAAGGAGAATTACTTTAGAAATTGAGGATGCTGGGAGGCTCTTGATTTGTTTGGCAGTAGTTTTATGGAAGAACAGAAATCATTTTACCCTATTTCTGCTAGTATATTTCAGAGCCTAAGTTTGAGAAAAGATGAGTAACAGAAAAAAACAGTGTAAATAGAGCCTCAAGAGTTGGTTCTGTTTCTTGATATGATTGGTCTTTGCTTCTGAACTTCCTGAGAATTCTGTTAGGCATTAAAAAATTTGAATTTTAATTCTAACTTGGCCTTGAGACATTGTGGAAAATCATGTAAGCATTCCTTTTCTTCAGCAGAGACATTATCAGTCTTGCTTACTTAAGAGTTTTGAGAAAGAACAGCTGAAATAATGTGAGAGGACTTTGAAAACTGAAATGCTATATGAATAGTGATACTTTGCATAAAGGCCTTCTTAATTTTCTTTGATTTTTCTCTTTTACTGCCCCCACCCTCTTTTTTTGAATCTTCCCCTTCTACCCATTTTCTCATGATACTCTCAACATTTTGCTTGTTGGTTCTGCTGTTACTTGTATTTTTTCTCTTTCCCTTCTTTTTCTTAAACCATCTTTACAGAGGTACACTCATAAGAATTTTGTATAAGTGGATTTATGCAGTCTAAACTCTTTTTAACTTTCGTTGTTTGAGTACCATAAACTTCTAAACGAGAAAGCTACTTTTTTTTAGAGGACGCAAGGGTAATAAGATATTTTTTATTCTCATATATTCCTGTATTCTCTAATGTAGCCAAATGTCTATTTTAGTTTTTTTCTCATTTTTAAATTGAATTATTTGTCTTTTTATTGTTGAATTGTACGAGTTCTTTATATATTCTGTATACAAGTCCCTTATCAGATTTTTAAATTGAATTATTTGTCTTTTTATTGTTGAATTGTACGAGTTCTTTATATATTCTGTATACAAGTCCCTTATCAGATTTTTAAATTGAATTATTTGTCTTTTTATTGTTGAATTGTACGAGTTCTTTATATATTCTGTATACAAGTCCGTTATCAGATATATGATTTGCAGAAATTTTATCCCATTCTGTGGATTCTTTTAATTTTCTTGTGTCTTTTGATACATAAATGTTTTTAATTTTATTGAAGTCTGCTTTATCTATTTTTGTTGTTGCTCATGCTTTGTGTTATATTTAAGAAACCATTGCCTAATTCAAGGTCATGAAAATTTACATGTGTGTTTTCTTCTAAAAGTTTTATAATCTTGGCTCTTACATTTAGATCTTTACTCCATTTTGAATTAATTTTTGTATATGGTATGAACTAGGAGTTCAGCTTCATTCTTTTGCATGTGAATATCTAGTTGCCCTAATGCTATTTGTTGAAAAGACTGTTTCCCATTGAATAGTGTTGGTGCCCTTGTTGAAAATCAGTTGGCCATTGATGTATGGATTTACTTCTGGACTCTCAGTTCTTTTCCATTCATTTATATGTCCATCATTATGGTCATGTCATACTGTCTTAATTACTGGAGCTTTGAAATAACTTTTGAAATTAGAAAGGATGTCTTCTAACTTTGTTCTTCTTTTACAAGATTGTTTTAGCTATTCAGGGTCCCTTGCATTTCCGTTAGAATTTAGGATCAGCTTCTCAATTTCTGCAAAATGAGCTATGATTTTAATAAGGATTGTAAATCAGTAGGGATGTCAATTTAGAGAGTATTGCAACCTCAGTAATATTAAATCTTTCCTGTCTGTGAACGTGGGATGTCTTTCCTTTTATTTAGGTCATCTTTAATTTCTTTCAACAATGTTTTGTATTTTTCAGACTATAAATTTTACACTTTTTTAAAAACATTTTTTAAAAGTATCATTTTATTCATTGTTCTCAGTGTTAATAAAATTATGGAAATAATTTGAGGAATAGTCTCTCAAAACTTAGGAGAGCTTTAATACTGAAGTCCTAGATTACCCACGTGTTCAGAAAAAGAAATCCAAACCATGATAAGATAATTGATTGTAAAATATTAGAATAAGCCACAGAATTAATGCTGCAGTAAACCACAAAAAAACATTTAGTGAAGTCCAGTTTTGTTTAAAAAATTATACCAGATGATAATTTTCTCAAGGGCAATGACTATTCCTTGCATTCTCATAACATCTCACATAAGCGCTTTATATTTGAAAGGGGCTTGATAGTCATTGAATAAATGAATGAATGACTATCACATTCAGAAAAGAAGGAAGGAATGGTATTGGAGGTCTGAGAAGATTGTGCTCTAGTTATATACAGCCCTGTGGAGAGCTTCAGCTGGAATAACAATTGCGTTAGAATGACTACAGGTGGAAACAGCCTTTAAAGAATTGGAGCCATTTAATCTTTAAAGATCAAGATTTAGATAATTTAGATAATTAAGATGAAAATGGAAGTGGATTTGTTCACTAATACTCGAATAAAAAAGCTCTCTTGAACCTTGAAAGGACAGCTTAGGGCAAAATGTATGATTATGTAATATAGTGAGCAAAAGTTCTCTTCGGGGAACTTTTACATGTTACAGACTGAAAAAAAAGACTCTAGAATGGTTAAAGTAATAGATGGTAGGACTGCCATAGATAATTGAGAAAGCTAGAGATGTGACCTTAGTTTTATGGCATAGAAGATGTCTGGTGCCTTTATCAGAAAATATAATTTTTCCCAACAGGACACTTTTTTCTCTATGTTTGAGAGGATTATTTTTTGAGAGGTGGGTCTTAACTAAAAAAAGAGTTTTCAAAAGTCTGTGCCCCACAGAACAGAAGAACCAGTTAATATGAGGCGATTATGGAACTGGAAATAGACCTTTTTGCTCAATACCATCTCTACGTAACTAGCTTTCTCAACTCTTACTTGGCATGCTTTCCCTGGGACTTTAGTGGAGTAAAGTGGCGTATGTGTGTGGGTACATGTAAGGATCACTCCTGTCAAACTCGATCTCCCTCACAACTATTAAATTAAACTTGTAATTTTTAGCTGTCATATTCCAAGAACAAACTTCACTTTAAAAATATCAGCCAAGTAGGACTTAGCAATATTGTTTATAGGTAGATTTTTTATTTCACATACAGAAACACTACATAGAAATTTTTTAACTTTTAATTTCTGCAGAGTCCTAGGAGCAGTATAGCATCTAAAATACTGATTTGGGACTACCATACTTGTATTATTGATTTCATGGGTATAATACCACAATTTTTGGAATAATTGTGTTGAGTTAAAAATATTATTTTAAACATTTTTTTTTTCTGCTAGGCATTAGTTTTTGAATTCTGAGATTTTTAAGTCCATTTTGTTTAGGATTTTTTGTTCATTTTACTTCTATGATCGACTTTTTTTTTAATTAAAAATTTTTTGAAATATAATTGACACATAATATTGTATTTGTTTTAGATATATAACATAACGATTTTGATATGTATATATTGGGTATGATCACCACAATAACTTTTGTTAACATCCATCACCACACATAGTTAAAATATTTTTTCTGGTGCTGAGAACTTTTAACATTTACCCCTTAGCAGTTTTCAAATATACAGTACTGTATTGATAACTAGTCACCATGCTATATGTTATATCCCTAAAATTTATTTATCTTATAACTGGAAGTTTATACCATTGACCATTCCCCCATTTTGCCCAGCCCACTGCCCCCACCCCACTCCCTGCCCCTGCTTCTGATAACCACCAATCTGTTCTTTGTATATGAATTCAGTTTTTTTGTTCTTTTTAGGTTACACATGTGAGATCATACCATATTTATCTTTCTCTGACTTATTTCATTATATGGTATATACATTTACTAGAATAATATTCAGCTATAAAAAGGAATGGATTACTGATGCATGCTACCTTTATCCAAGGTTTCATGGATAAACTTTGAAAACATGTTAAGTGAAAGAAGTCAATCACAAAAGACCATGTTGTATGATTCAGTTTATATGAAATGTACAGAATAGGCAAAGCTGTAGAGACAGAAAGTAAATTGTTAGTTCCTAGGAATGGGATGAGGGTAGAGGAATGGTTAAAGGGTTTGGGGTGTTTTTCAGGGGATGACAAAAATATTCTAAAATTTATGATTATGATGGTTGTACAACTCTATGAATTTACTAAAAGCCAACTGTCCATCAACAGATAAATATGTAAATAAAATGTGGTATATATTTACAGTAGAGTATTATTCATCCATAAAAAGGAATGAGATTCTGACATATTTTAGAACATAGATGAACCTTGAAAGCATATGCTAAGTGAAATAAACCAGGCACAAAAGGACAAATATTGTATGATTCCATGAGATATCTAGAAAAGAGACAGGAAGTAGAATTAGAATAGTGGTCACCAAGGACTATAAGGAGAGGGCAGTGGGGAGTTTTTTCTGTTCGTTTGTTTTTTATGGTGACATTAGTTAACGAAATCCAGGAATTTTCAAGTGTGCAATTCAACAGTAAGGCATATATATATTGCATTGTGTGTTCACCTCCCATAGTTAGATTTCTTTCTGTCACCACATATTTGACCCCTTTTCCCCCTTCTACCTCCCTCCTCCCCCCACCCTCTGGTAACCTCTAGTCTATTGTTCATGTCCATGAATCTCTGTTTGTTCTGTTTATTGCTTTTAGGTTTATATCCTAAAACATTTTAGGTTTATATCCTAAAAGCAATAAACAGAACAACTTTTTCTGTCTGGCTTATTTCGCTTAGCATGATCATCTCGAGGTCCATCCATCTTGTTGCAAATGGCAGTATTTTATCTCTTCTTATGGCTGAGTAATATTCCATTGTCTATGTGTACCACAGCTTCTTTACCCAGTCTTGTATTGTAGGATACTTCGGTTGCTTTTATGTCCTGGTTACTGTGAATAATGCTGCTATGAACATTGGTGTGCCAATAACTTTTTGGATATGTTTTCAAGTTTTGGGGTAAATACCCAATAGAGGAATTCCTGGATCATATGGTATATCAAGTCTTAGTTTTAGTTTTTTGAGGAATCTCCATACTGTTTTCCATAGTGGCTGTACCAGTCTACAGTCCCACCAGCAGTGTGTGAGGGTTCCTTTTTCTCCACATCCTCTTCAACACTTGTTATTACTTGTCCTGTTGATAATAGCTATTCTAACAGGTGTGAGATGATATCTCATTGTGGTTCTGATTTGCATTTCCTTAATAGCTAGCGATGTTGAGCATCCTTTCACATACATGTCCGTTGGCCATTTGTATGTCTTCTTGAGAGAAGTGTCTGTTCAGGTCCTCTGCCCATTTTTTAATTGGATTGTGTGGGGTTTTTTTGTTGTTATGGAGTTATATGAATTTTTTGTATATTTTGGATATTAGGTCCTTATCAGAGGTGTTGCTTGCAAATATATTTTCCCATTTGGATAGTTGTCTCTTCACCTTGTTGATGGTTTCTTTTGCTGTGCAAAAGCTTTATAGTTTGATAGAGTCCCATTCATTTGCTTTTGCTTTTACTTCCTTGCCTTTGAAATTCAAATTCATGAAATCCTCTTTAAGTCCAAGGTCCATGAGTTTAGTTCCTATGTTTTCCTCTATGCAATTTATTGTTTCAGGTCTTATATTCAGGTCCTTGATCCATTTTGAGTTAATTTTGGTGTGTGGTGATAGACAACAGTCTAGTTTCATTCTTTTGTAGGTGGCTTTCCAATTTTCCCAGCACATGTATCGAAGAGGCTTTCCTTTCTCCACTGTATGTTTTTGTCAAAAATTATTTGCCCATATAAACATGGTTTTACTTCTGGACTCTTGATTCTGTTCCACTAGTCTATGTGTCTGTTTTTCTGCCAATACCATGCCATTTTGATTATTGTCGCTTTGTGGTATACTTTGAAGTTGGGTAGAGCCTTGTTCTTTTTTCTCAGGATGGCTTTGGCGATTCAGGGTCTTCTCTGCTTCCATACAAACCTGATGATTTTTTGTTCTATTTCTTTAAAAAATGCTGATGGGATTTTGATGGAGCTTGCATTAAATCTGTATAATGCTTTTGGTAATAAGGTCATTTTAACTACGTTGATTCTTCCAATCCAAGAACACGAAGTATTTTTCCATTTCTTTGTATCTTCTTCAATTTCTTTTAATAGGGTCTTATAGTTTTTAACGGGTACAAAATTTATGCTTGAGATGAAGTTCTGTAAATAGTGGTGATGGTTGCACAACATCGTGAATGAACTTAATGCCATTGAATTGTTCACTTTAAAAAATGGATAGAATGGTGAATTTTATGTTATGTATATTTTACCACAAAACCGTATGTTAAAAAACAAAATAATTTTAAGAGTCTGAGATATACTAGATGTTTTCGTAAAGTTAATGAGACAGAGGTACTTATGTAGTGGCACATGGAAAAGAGACTTTTTTCATTTTCCCATTTAACAGAGTATATTTTAGTGTAAATCATTTTTGGTTTTCTTCCATTTTTATAAATTATAATTCCTCTTGCTTTCTACATGGGACCTCAGATCTTTAGCTTTAAATATAAATGAGATGACTTACACACCACCAAGTGTGCTACATCTTGGATAATCAAAAACAAATTTTTGATGAGCCAGACTAGACTACAGATGACTGTGAAAAATTCATGAAGTAGACACATTAACCTCATTTAGATTGGAAAATTTTTTGACTATTAATATGCACGGTTGATTCATTTTGTTGATTTCTGGAAAGCAAATGTTTATAGTATTTAATAGTAGCAAGAGGATTGCAGTTTTCTGATAAATGTCACAATTGTGGCAGTGAGCCAAGAAGAAGAAAAGCTGCATTAGAGAAGTAAGACACACTTCTGTAGATATAGAAACTATAAACCCTACTAAGTCTCAAAAAGGTATTCTCTTTGTATTTGTATCATTAATTAGATATTAGTAGAGGTTAATGAGGATCCTGGATAACTGCTAGACTAAATATAGGTATAATCATATTCATAGGAGGGCCTGGGTAAGAGACATTGTTGGGTAGTTTAGTATTTGTTTTATGTGAACATTAAAGTACTTAATTTCTTTTTCTTTAATTTGATTTATTACATTCCTCAACTACTAAACTACTTTCTATTTTAAAAAGATGTTTTCTTAGCTTATTGCCATAACTCAAGTTTTAAGTTTGAGAATAAATGAGAATATGAACATAATCCAATTTAATAAAGTTAATCTTGACCAATACTTGTATGTTTATTAGTAAATGCATATTAATCTGTACATAAGTAGATTTTATGAATAAATGATGTTTTAGGTATAAATTGGCACTTTGATAATTTATAATAATTTTTGTAAAACGACTAGTGCTTTTACCAAGTAATAATTTTCTGATGGATACTCTGACTGCCTTATAAGCTAAATATGCCCTCTAATTATAGAAACAAACTTACTTCTAAGAATACTTAAGATTAATTCTGTAATCAATTGTTGCCTTTGCTCATTTGGTGGAATTATAATGGATTGCTTGAGATGGCAAACTTTAGAAGGGAGATGGTGGCTAATTCTAAAAATAGAAAGGTAACCTAGAGCTGAAAAGTAGCTATTGAGTAATTTGTGTTCTCAACCATACTCATTTGCTTATTTGTGTATAAATCCAAAAGTGCATTTTCTCTTAAATTTAGATGTGTTTTGTTCTTTTTTACACCTATACTAGGAAGTGTTTCTTCAACTTGCTAGGCCTTTTCAGAAACATCAACTGTCAACCAGCATAGAAGCAAGTTATATTTTGGAATCTCCCAAATCAAATAGAAGTGAAATTTAGCAGTCCTTTATTGTATGAGGAAAATGAAACAAAAAAGGTGAACTGAGAAGTATGCTCTTTTGGAAAAATCATTTTAGGTTTCACCCAGTAACAAAGCTCAAAAGAGAGAATTCCATCCAGTTGGAAATACAAAATTGGTTCTAGGCCTTCTTCCATCAAGAACTATTTTATGACAGAAAGAAATGTAACTGTGGGCAGTGACCATACAATGCAAAAAACACACAAACACACACACACACACACACGTATACATACATATATGTCATATATATATCTTATATTTATATATATATATCTTTTACTGTTAGACACTTGAAACTTATTGGATTTGTTACTCAGTGTCACCATTAAAAAAAGAATATTCTAAATCTTATTTAAAAAAAGAACTATTTTAATATCCACCACTCTAGTTCTGGAAGAAATATAGATGAGAACATTTTATGGAGAGTCCTTCTCAGTGTGTTGGACCTCTCCTTTTCCTACTTCATTTTTAGTAGGACTTTGTTCATCAGTTTGTCCATTAATTGCATATTGTAGAGATCATGGATTGTAGTAAACATAGCTCTTCATAAAAGAACTGGATGGTGTGTTCTGTGAGAAAAAGACCATTTTAGCAATCTGGATATGGATTAGTACTCCTCATTTGAATTGCTGAAATCCTTAAAGGTAGATAAAACTTCAACTCAGAAATTCAAAGGATAAAATTTGATAAAAATAAGAGAGTAAAAAAAATGTATCAGTTAAGACAGCTAGGAAGAGACAAAGTAAAAAAACAATATCCCTAATTTTTGTATTTAACTAAGTTGAATAGAAACTTCAGGTTGTAGATCTGTACCTCGGAATGATTCAGATCACTCCTTCTAGTTTTCAGGGTAAGGCTTTTGAATTCCAGACCTAGGAATTAAAAAAGAAGTCTTTTTTTTTTTTTTTAATCAGCAGCAGGAAGTTATTTTTTGTGATACTTTGTTCCTTTGTTTTCCATTATCCCTTCACTATATATTTTGTCTTCCTTCGTATGTTACTCTGATACTCCAGATATCTAAAGAGCTCCTTATTTTGGCATTTGTAGGACTTCTCAGTACAGCTTTTAATGAGTGCTCAGTTCCAGGGGACTAAACATGAGTATTCTGAATGAACCAGCAAATTGACAAATCTTGTTTTAGACAATTGGGCTATGGTATACAACAAAGTAGTTTCCTAATCATTTTAGGTTTGAGCATTTATTTGAAATAAAAAAAAAACAAACTGTATAGTTGAAATTCATTGGATTTTTTTCAGGGAGAGGTGTTTTACAATACAGAACAGTACTGTTTTTTTGTGTTATTAAAATATCAAGCTCAATCAGTTGAATTTCAGTTTGTAAATATTGGAAAATTGTCATTCACAGTTATTTTGTCTTTAGAAGATTGTAAGGGGAAAATAAATTCTAAAGTAGTTTAGACAAAATCATATTTTAAGTTTAATGTTTTATAAATTTCAAATTATGTTCTATATCTTTTTCTGGCTTCCCCGCCCTCCCCCTGGCCTTAAGTCTGACAGGATAAGAAGGTTAGTCTCACATAATTATTTTTCAGTTTTATTAAACATATTTTTTAAATGGCTAACTTTGGGCCAAGGGTAAAAAGACATTGAGTCTCTCTTTGCGTCAAAAAGTGAGTTTTGTAACAACTCACAGGTAATTGCTCTCTCTATTTCCTCACTCAATTTCTCTATTGAAAAAAGATCACTAAGAAGTCATGTTGTGGGACCTTATTCTCTGTTCTACAGCAGATCCAATTACAAGGTCTCATGCCCAACTATATAGGAACATTTACTATCCCCCTTCTTGAGGCCTTGGGGCAAGACTTCCTGGGTTCAGGTTCTGGTTATATTGTTCACTAGCTGTGTGACAGCTTGGAGTAGTTAATCGGCCTCTCTGTGCCTCAGTCTTCTCATCTGTAAAATGCTGTTGATAATAGAGCATATTACATCATAGGGTTGTAAGAATCAAATGAATTAATCTAAGTACTTAGAATGCTGCCTATAGTACAAGCTACATAAGTTGCTATTATTGTTATATAGTTTCTACATATTTTTTTAAAAAGTTGAAAAACTTCTATTCTAAAATCATTAATGCCAAAGAAAAAGTGGAAAATACCACATTTTAAATAAAGCAGAATAAACATCAGTATTAATCTCTTTGACATTCCATGTTTGTGGCCATTTTCCTTTGTGTGGTTTCTTGATTTATCTGATTGTAGGAATAATAACAGTGCCAAAGTCTTTGGGTTTAAAAACAAGAGTTTGTGCTAGTGCAAGAGCAAATAATGCTGCCAGCCATCTCATTTTTACTAATAATTGTATTATTCAGGATGTTTGGTTATTAAGGTTCGGTTTTCTTATTCTGGGTAAGATGAAGTGGGGAAAAGCTTTACGTAGTTGATTCCAGGCTGGCCACCATGGAAAAATTACTTCTATTGTATCTTATTTGCAATTCAGTTAATTGAGATATACCTGTGTAGGGAAAAAAGTACCATATTTGTAATTAGGGAACATATTTAAATACCAGTTTTACATTTTCCTAGTCATAATTATTTTGATTTTTTTATCCTCTTTCTCTTTAACAAGGTTATTATGAAGTTTATATGAAATAATGTTTTTCATTAAGAATGTGAATTTCTAACTTGCACTAGATATTTTGAGAAAAAGTTAATATGTATTTGAAGGAAAGAAGGTTAACTTTTCAGGACAAGTCATTTTTCGGGAGTGTTTAAGATATTTTTAATATAAAATTTTCAAAAGTTGAAAGCTTAAATTTTTTTCAGATTATAATAAAATTATACTTTTATATGCTTATTACAAAAAAGTTGGGCCATTGTGAAAAGTATAAGACATATAAAGTAGAAAAGGAAAATAATACGTAATCCTACCACACAGATAGCCATTGTTTATATTTTTACATACATTATATCATTCTGTACTTTTTCTTTTCTGTGCAAATATTTACTTATTTTTCTAAAATAGTATCATATTGTGAATTTTATAACCTTTTTCTCTTACTGCATTTCACACACCACTCTAGGTTAATAAATGGAGCATAACTAAGTTTATTTTTTATCATAAAAGCTTCAAATGTAAAAATATAAGGATAAAATAAAAATCACAAAAAATCCCATCTCTTATAGATAACCATTATTTATTTCTATGCACATATATTTTGCATAAATAGGATTATTTTTACATGATTTTATACTGTGTATAACCTGCTTCCTTCATCCAAAAGTATGTTCTATTTTCTCTGGTCCAAATAGATCTATGTCTTTATTTTTAATGGCTTATTGTATTTCATAATATGAATGTGCCATCATTTATTTAATCACTCTCCTAATGACATTTAGGATGTTTCTAGTTTTGCTTTTATAAACAATGCTGTAGAGAGCATTCTTTTACATATATATGTTTGCATACTTAACTATGTTCTTTTTCTTAATTTAAATTTATAGACGTATAATTGCTGGGAAAAAGCATATACACATTTTAAAGGATTTTAATAGCTGTTGCCTCGTTGCTTCTGAAAAGATTTTATCAGTTTATATCTATTAGCAATACCAATTTCCCTGAACTTTTGCCAGCACCAAGTATTATCTTTAAAAAAATTATTACATTTCATACACTATGCTTATTCTTTTAATTAGCCATTAAAATTGAGTATTTTTCATGTACATATTGGCCATTTATATATCTTTTTGAATTGTCTATTCCTATCTTTTGTTAAGTTTTCTATTGGAGTATTCATTTTCTCCCAGTTGATTTAAAAGTTCCCTAAAAAGGGAAATGATAATTATTTTCTTATGGTGATTTGTGGTACTTAGTTGTCACTAATGTTTTTCTATCAAAAATTATTATAGTACCTATACGCTTATGATCATTTAAACTCCAAAGATCCACAGATCTTGAGTAGTTTTGTGCTTTACACAGGATTAAGATTAAACTGGAGTTCTTTTGGTTCCTTATAATGTTACTAGCTTAAAGTTTTAAAGAGCATTAATATTTATGAAAATGATAGTTTTATCATTTTTTAATCACTCTCCTCAAGTTATCCTTTTTAAAAATGCACTGTAGTTAAAAAGATAAAAAATGTTAATAAATAATAACAATATATTGGTATTTTATTGTATAACTAAGTGCCATAGATATTATATTCTTTAAAGCAAATAATATAATTAATGGATATAAAATTTGAAAGTCTTTAACTATTGAGATATTAAAGTTTAATTATTTGGATTTTTTGAAATTCTGTCTTTTTAAAGGTATACATCATTGGTAGAAGTGAATTTTCTTTTAGTTGTCAGTAATTTCATAATTGTGATAGATTACTTCTTTGTTAGCCTCAGTGTTAGGTGCTTGCTATTTCAGAGAGAGACTGAGGTACTTGTGGTAAAATATTAATCATCTCAACAGTACTATGTATCATAATTTCAATGTACTGTGTGATGCATTAGTGTAAACCTTAAAGCTAACTGTGCTGATCTAAGTATACTCTTCAGTTGTTGATTTCTTTAAAGTGTTCATTTAGGTTAGTCTGAAATTTTTAAGTGGAATAATTTACTTTTGGAGTATAGTAGTGTTTATACTTGGGAGTTTGACACTTATGAGGGAGGCACGGATATAAGAATGAATTCCCATCCATTTTCTTCATGGGTGATTTAAGAATACAGTCATTTTTAAAATTCAAAATAAAGACAATTTTATTTTTTTCAGGGATCATGAAAATGCCAGGTTTAACTACATATTTTTTTTTACTTATATTAGTGCCCCAAATGAATAAATCAGCTCTAGGTTTCCAGTGTGTTTTAAATATTATAGATATGTACATGTTCTTACTAAATGTGAATAAATAAACCACAAAATCTTAGAATTTTATTTTAATTGGTCAAGTTGAAAAATGTGATTTTACTGAGTTCCTATATCTCTTTTTCTAGAAGATGTTGAGTGAAACATCTAAGGAAACTGGAATGGCGTTTGCTATTGGAATAACTTTAATTCACCTTTAATATTGCAGCACAGTTACATTTTTAACAAAATAATTTTGAGAATACAGATAAAAAGAGTGTAATTCTAAAACTGGTGGGTGTATAAAATAGGGTGAGGAAAAGGGAGTAATTAAAGGAAGAAAATGGTAAATTGAATTTTTGAGTTTATCATTACAAAAAACTATCATTTTTTGTACAATATAAGAATATAAGCTTATCAGAATTTTTAAATATAAAAACTTGTATTTTAACCTGTTTTCATGTTAGAACTTTTTTTTCAAGTGCTACTTTCATCTGTAGTTGTTAATGGACTGAATTTACTCCAGTTTTCCTAGTTGTTCATTAACCTGTTGGCACTTGACCACTTTAATAGGTTCAGGAAAATCTACTACTTGTTGAAACTGTTAATTAAGAGCTGGAATTAGAACTATTCTATTTCTAGTATATTTTCCAAATTGATTTCATTTTAAGAAAATGAACTTTAATAACTTTAATAGACTGATTTATATGTTATGATCAACAAGCTAGATTATATTAATAGAAGAGTGGGCAAGTAGATAGCTTACACTACTAGTGTTGTATTATACTTTGCACACAACTTTGTAAAGTACTTTGATATACATTATTTCATTTAACCTTTTTTATACCTAAGAGATATAGCTATCATTTCCATCTTCTAGATAATAAAACCTAAACCCCAAAATATTAAGAGACTTGCCCAAGTTGATACTGTTAATCAATAGAAGAACTAGGTTAAAAATAAAAAGTACATATTATGACTTCTGATCATTCCTTTTTTCTGCAACCTCAGCCAAGATCATTTATTTACAGACTGACTACAGATAAAATTGTAAAAGACAAAAACGTGATTTTTTTCAGAGCATGCTAAGGGCTCTGAAAAGGGAAGTTCCAAATTGATGAGGTAGGACATGGAAAGGTAACAGTGTGCCATGGAGTCATGGGGGTTTTTGATAGAAGGTGACACTCAAACTCGGTCCTAAAATCATAAAAATTTGTCAGATAAAGGTGAAGTGGCTGTGTTGGAAGAGGAAGAGCGGAGAATATCATGTTGGAAGATTTGGAAGTGAACAAGAGTTTAGTATGTGGGAGAATTGAAAGAAATTCAGTATGGCTAGATCATAGAGCTAGAAACTTGGGAAGAGGAGAGTAAGGAAGGTAAAAGGTATAGCTGTATAAGGTGTGGTATACCAAGGCTGGAGATGATAAGAGGCTGAATTAGTAGCAGCTGGGATGAAGAGACGACAACTCCAACTATCACAAAAAGCTGAATAAATGTGATAGAAATATTATAGTCAACAAATGATATTTTATGCAGTTATTACCTGTGTTGTGTTTTCTTTGTACAGTAAAGGGCATATAATCCCAATAGTTGAAAACATAACTGTGTTATTCAAAATGGTGAACCCTGGAGATCAGCTTTGGCTATCTGATTCTTTTGCTCTCATTTCTAGCTTGGGGAGAACTACTCTGGTATGTCTAGGTTATTCTCCAAAGTATTCTGAGGTAGGTCTTGGACCTAAAGTTAATAGAGAATAGATAAGTGAGGCTTACCCTTGCTAGACCAGACCTTAGCATCTGTTGTCTAGAGAAGAAGGAGTTAGAGAAAAGCCAGTGAGAAAGTAGGGATGGAAGGGTGGATAATGGTATTTAGTTAATTTAATTTTTAAGCATAAATTTAAGTCATTAATATATTGAATATAAAAATACTTGGGAAGGTGGACACTTGCTCAATATATTTTGTGCCCAATGCCTAAAGTATAAAGAGAGTCACCATTGTTAATAGGGCAGACACAGTTTCAACATAGTTTGGTAAGTGCTACTTTAAAGTAATTATTTTATGCTAAAAATACAGCAGAAGATAATGAGTTCGGTTTTAGGTATGTTGAAATGAAGATGCTTGTGGGGTAGTTAACATCTACTATGCACCAAGTACTGATCTAGATGTTGGGGATACAGGTGTAAAGAAAACAAAGTCCCTGCCTTCACCAGTTTATATTCTGGTGGTTGGAAACAGACATTAAACAAATAATTACCAAATATCAGAGGTTGAGAATAGGTAATCCATAGAGACAGAAAGTAAATTGCTGGTTGCCAGGGACTCAGAGGATGAGGGAGTGGGGAATGACTGCTAATGGGTGTGGGTTTTATGGGGGTGAGGGGAGATGGTTATGAAAATGCTCTGGAATTAGGTAATGGCGATGACTGCAAAATTTTGTGAATGCTTTCAAACCACTGAATTGTACAGTTTAAAGGGTGAACTTTATGTTTTATGAATTATGTCTCAAAAAAATGTCAGAGAGTGAAAAAACAAAGCAGAATTAGGGAAAGGTAAGAAAGTGATAGGAGGTGTTATTTTATATAGAGTAGTCAGAATGCCTCAAAGAAGTGGTGCCTCATTTGTACAGTGATCTGAAGGAACTGAGTAAACTATGGGGATGTCTAGGGAAAGAATTTTCCAGAGTGTAGAGGATTTGAAATTGGGAAGGTGCTTGGCATGTTAAAGGCACAGTGAGGACCCCGTGTTGCTGCAGCAGAGTAGGTAAGGAGCTCAGGAGTGATGCCATCTGAATAAAGTTTTAAATGGATTATTCAGGCTGCAATGTAGATAATAAACTATAGGAATGAAATAGTAAATCACTTAAGAGGCAACTGCATTAGTCCAGGTGAGACAATTAGACCAGGATGGTAGTAGAGGAAGTAGCAAGAAGTAGTGGAGTTCTAGATATGTTTTGTAGGAAGATCAAACAGGATTTGCTTTTAGATTGAATGTGTGGAGTATGAGAGAAAAAGATGAGTGAAAAATAATACCAAAATTTTCTAACTGAGCAACTGGAAGAATAGAGTTCTCATTTAATGAGATGGTAAAGACTCGGATGGGTGGATAGGTGAGGGAAATTAAATCAAGAGATTGGTTTTGGGCATGTTAATGATGAAATGTCTGTATAAGTATCCAAATGGAGAAATTGAGTAGGTATTTATAAGTCTGGAACTAGAGGCAAACATTAATCATCATCAAGTTATGGATATCATTGGAGTTAAGGTTGAAGTTGAAATTAACAATCAGAAGAGAAAAAGGAGAAAGAAAGTTAAGGATTCATTTCCTATGGGGAAAAAAAAAAACAAAATATTTAAGGGGCATGAAAAAAGGAGCAGACTAAAAAGGAGTCAATGAGGAAAGAAAAGAAACATAAGATAATGGAAAGGGGAATTTTCAGAAAGCCATAGTCACTAATATCAGAAGTTTCAAATAAATCCATTAGGAGTTTACTGGTAACAGAAATTTTAATGGAGCGGTGGGAATAGAAGCTGGGTAGTAGTTGGTTGAGTAATAAATGTGAGTAGAGGAAGTGAAGGCAATAAGCAAAGACGAGTGTGATTGTACTAAGTGTGATTGTGAAGGGAACAAAAGGTGGAAACTAGAAAGAGGCAGTACGAATGGGAATCTTGTAGAGTGAAGAAGTTGAAGATGAAAGACAGGAAAGTAAGTTTTGGAGGAGCAAAGAAGAAAAGGGTATCTAGTACACAGGGTTGCTTCCTCTCTCGAGCCTAAAGGGACAGAAGTAAGGATAATTTGTATATGAGAAAGGAAGTATGAGAAATTCATGTCCTATAGTTTGTTTTCTCTCTGGGGAAATAATTTGCTGAGGACGATAGATATAGGGTGGTAACTTTAACAGAATCATTCTGAGGAATGAGGGTGGAGGGAGCTGAGGAAGAATACTTTAAAAAAAGTTTCCTGAGTTACTTTGAGGAATATCATGAATTCATTGTGGCACTAGTCTCTGTGTTTTTCTTCATTAAAACTTAGAAGCTATGGTTCAAGAATGTTGACAATGAGTGATTAGGGTCATTGAGGATGGTACATAATTAACAGGGTGAATATAATAGAGAAACAGGGCAGGGTAAAGGAATTTTTCAAGACACAACCTTATTTTTTCCTTGATGTTATCCTCCATTAGTCTTTTTCTTTTTTCTATACTTTTCTCTGCTAATGCTGCCTTATAAGATTTAAATATGTGTGTGTGTGTGTGTGTGTGTGTGTGTGTGTGTGTGTGTATCTTAAATCTTGAATCTTAAAAATATGGAAAAGTACAAAACAAGGACAAATCACATGAAAGCCTGCTGTATCTATATATGACCACTGTTAATATGTTAGTGATTCTTTCAGATATTTCTGAGTACGTATGCACATTACATTTTTGTATGTATAAATATATTTGTATATTTCTACATGAATGGGATTATACAGTGTATTCTCTTATCTGTTTACTGATATTATTAATATAGATCTATTATAATTATTTATAATAGCTGCAAAGAATCTCAAGGTTTAAATAACAAAATATACTTAAATCAGCCAGTTCTTTGATAATGGAATATTATTTTATTTTTTAACTGTTGTAAACATCACTGTAATGAACACAGTACATACTTTTTTTTTTCACTATTTCCCAGTGAGCAATAATAGCTAATACTTAACGTAGCATTTTCTCTATGGTAAGCACTGTTCTAAGCACTTAAATACGTTTTTTATTTTTTAATTTCTTCTGTTAAATTTCAAGGCGAAGGCTTAAGGCTTGCATCTTTTAGCTTTATTTTGAGAATGGAGTAACTGAATATGACTATCTGACAAAATTAGATAAGACCACACCCAAGCCATCCTATAATATTTAGTGTTGTGGTTAAGTACTTGGCTTTGGAATCAGAATGGATCTGGATTCAAATTCTTGCGCTGCTATTTATTTTAGTTGTAGGATTCTAAACTTCAGCTTTCCAGTACGTTAAAGGCATTTAAAGCATAAGATGTTTTTTATTGAGAAAATTTTATAATTAAGATGAAATAATAATTATTTTAAAAGTTATAGCTAGACAGTAAAAAAGAAATGGTGTAGATAATAGAGGCTTTGTTCATCTCTCTTGTGACCAAATCAAAGTTGTGACAGAAACAAGGAGCAAACAGCAAGCAAAGTCGTCTAGGATCTAAATGAACAGAAGCACTACAACTAGGGAGAGAAATAAGAAATCACTCTGCCACATTTGGAGGTAGGAGGGAGCGAAGACATGAGGCTGGCAGGTCGGATTGGCTGAGTGGGACAGAGGCTGCGGTAGCTGCAGACACTTCTTAAAGGGGCCCTGTTTGTGAGCAGACTTTTGTGGTGACAGACCTTCTCGCTCTAAGCACCAATGCCAAGTAGACTACTCGAGGGATGCCAGGGACTTAGACGGGACACTGAGTGGTCCGAGCGAGGGCCAGAGGCAAGGCTTTCTCCCGGGCAGAAGTGCCGGCAGTATCCATTGTTCCTCTGTTGAGCCATCCCCCGACCAGTGTGTGGACTCAGCCTCGCCATAGCTGAGAGGCCATCTTACTGGATAACAGAAATCACTCTGCCCAGAGGATTTCCTGAAACTCTGCTTCCCCCAACTTGTGGACCCATGCAAACCACATCCAACTGTGTCCTTGGCGAGCCAACTCCAAGACTCACTGGTGGCAGTTGACCTCAGTTTCTGGCATGGCCTCTTGAGACAACCATAAGCACAGTTGTGGATTGCTTGCTGAATCTTAACAGGTGGCCCCGGAGGGGCACAGGCTAGGGCGGAACTTGGCCTGCAGCTGAACCCCTCAAGACTATACTGTGGGACACCTACTACACAAGCCACACTAATAAGACTGGGAGACTTAGGAGCTTTGCTTAGTACATAGAAACAGACACAGAAAGGCAGCCAAAATGGGAAGACAAAGAACCAGAAACCATATGAGAGAACAGAACAGAGACCCATGAATAATGGAGTCAAACAATCTAATAGATGCAGAGTTCAAAATACTGATTATAAAGATGCTCAATGAACTTAGGGGAAGTGTAGATGAATTCAGTGAGAACTTTAACAAGGAAATGGAAATTATAAAAGGGAACCAGAAATGAAGTACACATTATCTGAGATGAAGAGTATATTAGAGGGGATCAAGATTGAGTAGATAAGGAAGAGGATTGAACCACCAATATAGAGGCTGGGAGGCCAACGACACTCAATCAGAATGGCAAGAAAAAAGAAGCCAAGACTATAATAATAATTTAAGGTGCCTATGGGACACAATTAAATGTAAAAATATTCATGTCATAGGGGTACCTGAAGGAAACCAAGAAGTTGAAGAGCTATTTGAAGAAATAATGATGGAAAACTTCCTAACCTGGTGAAGGAAATAAACATACAACCTAGGAAACTCAGTCCTAGAAAAGATGAACCCAAAGACACATTATAATAGAACGCCAAAGTTTAAATACAAAGAGAATCTTAAAAGCAGCAAGAGAAAAGCAGTTAGTCACCTACAAGAGAGCACCCATAAGACTGGCAGCCAGTTTTGCAAAAGAAACTTTGCAGGACAAAAGGGTTTGGCACAAAATATTCAACGTGATGAAAAGCTAGGATCTACAACCAAGAATACTTTTATCATTTAGAGTTGAAAGACAGACATATAGAGCTTCCCAGACAAAAATAAGCTAAAGGAATTCATCAACACCAAGCCAGTATTACAGGAAATGTTGGAGGGATTTCTTTAAGGAGAAAAAACATATATCAAGAACATGAATAAAGAATGGTAATAACTACATTCCTATCAACAAGTACCTTAAATGGAAAAGAATTAAGTGCTCCAACTAAAAGATAGGGAAGCTGAATGGTTAAGAAAACAAGACCCCTACATGTGCTGCCTATAGGAGACTCACTTCAGATTAAAAGACACACAGACTAAAAGGAAGGGGATGGAAAAAGATATTGCCTCGATGGACCTAGAGGGTATTGCCCTCTAGGCAGTAAGTCAGAGAAAGACTTATCTCACATGATTTCACATACATGGACAATCTAAAGAACAAAATCAACAACTACAATAAACTCAGACATAGAATATTGTGAGGGCTACTAGATGGGAGAGGAGTTGGAGGGGGCAGGCTGCGAAAAAGGGCAAAGGGATTAAGAAGTACAAATGGATAGTTACAAAATAGACATGGAGATACAAAGTGTAGCATAAGGAAAATAGTTAACAATGTTGTAATATGTAAGGGGGAAAAGAAGTTCTAGATTTAGTGGAATGATTACTTTGTGAGTTATATAGATCTCTAATTACTATGCTGTGCAACCGAAACTAATGTTACTGTATGCCAACTATAATTGAAAAAACTCATTGAATTGTACAACGTAAATACGAGCAACTATCGATCTATTATATTTCAATAAAGCTGGGGAAAAAAACTATATAAAGTTATAGCTGATTAAAATCCTTCAGGGTATAGTTTTAATGTTATTTTCCTTTGTTAGGTTAAGGGAAGCTAGTGAAATCTTGGTTATCATCTTTTGTTTAATAAATGTTTATAAATGAAGTCTGTGCTATTGTATCAGAATATTTAATTATAGAAGAAAATGCATTATAAATGTTAAATTTTAAAAACAAAAATATAAAACTGTGATCCCAGTTTTATTTAAAAAAAAAAAAAAGACTAGTAGGAAATAGATTAAATGTTAGAATGTCAATCTCTGAGAATTGGGCTAAAGCAACTTAATTTTCTCCTTTATACTTAAAAAACATTTCCAAATTTTCTATTTTTGTCTTATCACTTTTATAACTTAACATTAAGAAGTTAAAATAGGAATCTTCATGTATTAGAATATTCTGACTGAAAATTTTATACCATCTTATTTTTCCTCATAGATTTTAATTTTCAGTGTTTATATTTATGTATAAGTATTTCACTTATGCATTGCAGAACTTAGAACATATTTCTCTCTTAAGGTCCAGTTCTGTTATATGTATAATTCTAGAATTCTCATTTCTTTTGTATATATTCTAAATAAAAGAACTTCTTAAGTTTCGAACAATTTACTTGTCAGTGCTATCATATACAAACAGCTTTTGGTGAGAGACCTGTTAGTTACAAATTTCCCATGACATTAATATTAATTAATGATACTAACTATATCATATTAATGATACTTATATAATTATGTAATTCTTTTTTTATGGTGACTGAATACTGTTTCATTATATGGATACCACATTCTAATTACCCATTAATTTTCTGTTGGACATTTGAGTTGTTTCTACCTTTTGGCTATTGTCAATAGCACTGCTAGTCACATGCTGTGAATGTTCATATACATGTATTTGAATACTAGTTTTCACTTCTTTTGGGTATAGAAAGTGGGTTTTTTGGTTTGTTTTTTAAAAGTAGCCTTTATTGAATTCTTTAAAATTATATGAAAATATTAACAAAAAAACAAAATGGAAAAGCAGCATATTGTAAAGAGTACATATTTGTATCCATATCATCTTGCATGGAGCTGTACAAATATTAGATGCTTAGTAAATATTAAATTGAACTGTTGGTTTTTGAGAAACTGTTTTCCAGTTCTGGTTTTGTGGTCAAGTATCTGATTTTGGGCAAGTTCTTAATCTCTGATGTTATATAGATATACTCTCTGTATATGAACTATATAAATATAGTTTTATATCTTTAACATAAAGAAATAGTCAGATTAAGTTTTGTGAAAGTTTATACCTTTTTTTAATAAGAAATGTTTTGGTACTGTGTGTTTTATTTCACTCTCTGGAAGATCAGGTACTTACCAGCCCTTGACTGTCTTATGCAGTTTCTTTCTCATTAAATTTGCCCTTGGCAAGGGATCAAGAAAGTTATGATCTTTATGATCAAGAAAGTTGAGACCACCATTCTAGACTTCAAGCTCTTGCAAAGTTTCTTCAGGAAAAACTCATCTTTTGTTTTCCCCTCCTCCCACTTCATAAAAAGACCTCAATCTTGCAAACCCTGGTGTAGAGAGTGAAAACACAGATGTCTGCAGGACTCAGTATAATGTAAATCAGTGAAATTGGCTGAATGGTACTTGGAGTTAACTGGAAAGGACACTTAAAGAGGCAACTCCAGCTTTCCTCGTGGGAATATATACTTAATGTTGCCAGATCTTGTGATTCATCAAGAGAAGCCAGAAACCTGGATTTTATGTGAAATCTTGTTATTAAATGTTGACAACTAATTCAAAATGTTTTAGAACACTGTGCAGGCCAAACAGAACATTTCTGCAGTTCAGATATGTATTGTAGAAAGTGCAAGACCTGCAGAAAGAAAAGTTGTGTATTTTGAAGTGAAATTAGAGTCATCTTGAAATGGACTTGAGGTATTCATCTGATTGCCTTTGGAATAAAAGAAATAATACCATAGAATATCTTAATAATAACCCACTGCATGCCCTTTTGAGGAAAGGAATTGAGACTTTTATTTATGTTAGTAGATCCAATTAATATATCCAGAACTCAGTGATCCTAGTAACTCCTCAATGAATGCATGAAATTTAAGCAGATGTGACTCTATCCATATCAGAGCTTATATATTTACAGTAAAGACAATCACAGATTAGAACCAGTTTACATGTAAACTTTTGGCTCATTTTAGGTTGGGGGAACAGATGGAGTACTGTGTTGTTAATGTATATTTGGCTCTTGTTTACTCTCACATCTATATTTTTAGCTTTCTTAGGACAATAGTAATTATTCCTGTATTTTTTACTTTGTTTCCCTTCCATAAAAAGTGAACTAATATGAATAACTAGAACTTAATTGTTTCTATTTTTTTAAAGGTCCTGGCCACGTCATTACTGTTCCTCTCTTCTGAGTACTTTTGTATGAAATGTTTCATGCATCCATTCATCTATCCATCCATTCAATAAACATTACCTTTTTTCAGTTACAGTTGATATTCAGTATTACAGCAAGTGTACAGCATAGTGGTTAGACATCTACATAATTTACAGAGTGATCACACAATAAGTCTAGTACCCACCTGGCACCAAAGTTATTACAATATTATTGACTATATTCTCTTTACTGTACTTTACATCCATGTGACTACTTTATAGCTACCAGCTTGTACTTCTCGATCTCTTCACTTTTTTCACTTAGCCCCTCAACTCCCCTCCCATCTGGCAACCATCAGTTTGTTCTCTGTATCTATGAGTTTGTTTCTGTTTTGTTTGTTCATTTATTTTGTTCTTTAGATTCCACATGTAAGTAAAATCATATAGTATTTGTTTTTCTCTGTCTGACTTATTTCACTTAGCATAATACTCTCTAGATCCATCCATATTGTTGCAAATGGTAAGATTTCATTTTTATGGCCAAGTAATATTCCATTGTATATATGTACCACATCTTCTTTATTCAGTCATCTATTAATGGTCGCTTAGGTTGCTTCCATTTCTTGGCTATTGTAAATAATGCTGCAGTGAACAAAGGGGTGCATATATCTTTTTGAGCTAGTGTTTTGGATTTCTTCAGATAAATACCCAAAGGTGGAATTGCTGGGTCATAAGGTAGTTCTAGTTTTGATTTCTGAGGAACTTCCATACTGTTTTCCATGGCAGCTGCACCAATTTGCAGTCCCACCAATAGTGTTCGAGGGTTCCCTTTTCTCCACATCCTCACCAGCATTTTTTGTTTGTTTTATCGATGATAGCCATTCTGACAGATGTGAGGTGATGTTTCATTGTGGTTTTAATTGGCATTTCTCTGATGATTAACAACTGTTGAGCATTTTTTCTTATATCTGTTGGCCATCAGTATGTCCTCTTTGCAGAAATGTCTATTCAGTTCCACTGCCCATCTTTTAATTGGATTGTTTGTTATTTTGGTGTTAAAGGTGTATGAGTTCTTCATAAATTTTGGATATTAACCCCTAACATTGATGAATATCTTCTCTCAATCAGTAGGTTATCTTTTCGTTTTGTTGATGGTTTCGTTTGCTGAACGAATACTTTTTAGTTTTATGGAGTCCCTTTGTTTATTTTTTCTTTTGTTTCCCTTGCCTGAGGAGATATATCAGAAAAAATATTACTAAGAGCAGTGTCAGAGAGTTTGCTGCCTATTTTTTCTTCTAGGAGTTTTATGGTTTCAGGTCTTACATTTAAGTCTTTAATCCATTTTGAATTTGTTTTTTTTTTTATTTAATGTGGTGACATTGATTAATAAGATTATATAGGTTTCAAATGTACAATTCAGCTATAAGTCCTATGTATATTGCATTGTATGTTCACCACCCAAGGTCAAATCTCTTTCTGTCACCATATATTTGACTCCCTTATCTACCTACCCCATTTCCCTCTGATGAGTTTGTTTTTGTATATGGTGTAAGCAAGTAGTCTAGTTTCATCTTCTTGCATTTATCTGTTCCATTTTCCCAATACTATTTATCGAATGAACTGTCTTTATCCGGTTATATATTCTTGCCTCCTTTGTCATAGATTAATTAACCATATAAGAATGGATTTAGTTTTGGGTTCTCTGTTTTGTTCCTTTGGTCTATGTGTCTGTTTTTATGCCAGTACCATGCCATTTCGATTACTATAGCCTTGTAGTATAGTTTGATACCAGGTAGAGTGATACCTCCAACTTTGTTCTTCTAAAAAACATTATCTTGACCATATCAAAGATGTCAATGCCCTGCATGATCTGCTCTCTACTATCCCCACTAACCTTATCTCATGCTAGCAAGGAGAATCCTTTGATTACTATTTTAGCCAACCTGTGCACCTTTTAGTTACTCAAACATACTATGTCTTTATCTACCTAAGGACTTTTGCACATGCAGTTCCCTCATATTGTCTTGCTTTTCTCTGCTCTTTGAGTTGCTGAGTGTTTCTTATCCTTAGGAACTTCTTAGAGGCCTTCCTTGAGTATTTCCTCTTAAAGTAGTTGCTACATTATTTTTTATTACAAATTCATATTTGTTTTCTTTATAGCATTCCACTTTGAATTTTTAAAATTATTATTTTTTAAAATTTAATTTTATTTTATAATTATTTTTATTTTTAAATAACATTGACAGTCGGTGTTTTATATTAGTTTCAGGTGAACAGCATAGTGGTTAGACATTTATATAATTTATGAAGTAATCCCCTCTAATTAGTCTGGTACCCACCTGGCACTCTACATAGTTATTACAATATTATTGACTACATTCCATATGCTGTACTTTATATCCCCATGACTGTTTGTGACTACCAGTTTGTACTTCTTAATCATTTCACCATTTTCATCCAGCCTCCCAACCCTCTTCCATCTGGCAGCTGTCAGTTTGTTCTCTGTATCTATGAGTCTGTTTCTTTTTTGTTTGTTCATTTATTTTGTTCTTTTGATTTCCACATATAAGTGAGATCGTATGGTATTTGTCTTTTTCTGTCTAACTTATTTCACTTAACATAATACCCTCTAGGTCCATCCATATTGTTGCAGAAAAATATTTCCTTGTTTTTCTGTTTTTCTCATTACAGAAAAACTTCATATGGACAGGGACCATTTTTGTCTTAATTCAGTTTTGTATCCTTGACTCACAGTAAATTACCTTTGAATGAATTAATTAACCAGCAAAATAATCATGTTGTATGCCTACACTGTGCTAAACAGTTCTTTCTAGACTATTGTATATTTTTTTGCTAGCACTCACAGTTTACAAAGTAGATAGATATTACTACCATATTATAACTGAGACAACCAAGGCTTAGTGTGGTAAATAACTTGCCCAAAGTCTCACAGAAAATAAGTGATAGAGTTATAATGAAAGCCCAGTTGTCTCTACCTTCTTTTATTATGACATGTTACCTACCTCTTATTTATTATAAAAAATATTGGTATCCTGATCATACTGTTTGTGTAGTGATTGTAGACATTTCTAAGGAACCTTGTGGCTTTCTTCTTCCTCCCTTATCCCCCTTTATACAAAGTAGATTATAATAATATTTGAAATGCCTATGAATCATCTGCTATATATAGCTCTCATGAGTTTGACTTTCTGATCAAGCCAAATGAGAATTCATGTACTTTTGTTTAATAATAATATTGACACCCTCTAGTAGTAGAACTTTTATCCCACTGAGTCTTATCCTTAATTCTTCTATATGATATAATTGGCCCTTTAAATGTTAATAGGTATCAAAGAGTTTCTAATATGCCTTTTAAGTATCTAACTGCTTCTAGAACACAGTCACAGGCAAATAGAAATAATTGAATTCTTTTCCTACAGCACTTTGAAGCCATCCCACTGAAGTGTCTCAATTTTTTTACCTCTTCATCTCAAAACTTTGTGTTTTCTCATTTTTCTATTTTCATTTTCTCTCACGTCAGTGGGAAAAATGCCCAGTCTTTTTCTAAGGCACCTTCAGCTTCCTGGACTTGATTCCATGACATACTTTACCTTACCTAAATATTTTCTAACTCTCCTTTTTTATGATTTTCTTTGATGTTTTTGTTTTCTCATAGCACTAGTTGTCAACTTGTGTTTAGCTTCGATTTCTTTGGAGATATCATTGCACATATCATTTCAAAAGAAATGAAATTATACTTAAAAAGAAAGTTAGGAAACAAATTTTTTGTAGTAATATAATCATAACAATGCCCTAGAAACTGTTTCATTATATTTATTGCTATACTAATCTCAACTTCTTCACCATCCTGTTGCCCCTTAATCCTTTGTTATCATGTAAGCATTCCTTAGGAAATTCATTTGTGACTCCATAATTGTCAAATCTGATGGTGTTTTCTTAATTAAATGTATTCTGTCTGTCCTCTGTTGGATCTTCAAGATTTTCCTCATTATTGGATATTTTCTTTATTCTGTCAAGCACTCGCAATTTCTTCTTCCATACAGTAAAATAAAACAAACCCTTTATTTGGCCCTGTCTCCGTAAATATTCTTTTCCTTCTCTTTGGAAGGACTTTGTGAAATAGTAGCCTATATTTCTGCTTACACTGTATTTATTTAACTCTTTGTATTCTGGCTTCTGTCCCCAGCACTCCCTTGATACTTCTTTGGCAAAGGTATTAAGAAGTACCTTTTGCCACATCAAATAAATTCATTCTTTCAAGTTTTTTCCTTATTTGAACTAAATGAGGCATCTTCATTTTTGGCAGTCTGCTCCCAAGACTTCTTTTTTTGACACCATACTCACCAGGCCCTCCTCCAGCTCTTCTTTTCTAGCTTCTTTCCTGGCTTCTTTCCTCATTCTGACTCTTCTGCATCTTCATTCTTGATATACTCGGTCAGAAGTGCTAGGTATTCCCACAGCAGCGTTCATCAAACAAATGCCTGTTTGTGCCAGGCACTGTGCTATTGCTGAAGAGACAGGGTGAATGAGACTGACACAACCACTGTCTTCATGATATGTGTAGTCTAATAGAAAATATGGATATATAAACTGGCAGTTGTGGAACAGTGTGTGATAAGTATCCTGATAGAGGAAATACATAGGAGCAGAATACCTAAGACTAGAGTGGTCAGGAAATTCTTCTTGAAAGAAATAACAATTGAAAGCTGTGGGAAAGTTAGTGTTTCAGGCAGAAATGACAGCATTTGCAAAGATAAAGGTAAGGGGATGTATGGCTGAAGAATCGAAAATCATATCTCGAGAGTATGGAGGGGTAGAGGACAAAGGAGAGGGATAAGCCTGCAGGTTCACAAAGTAGGCACTCATAAATATTCATTCAAAAATATTTAATTAGTGTTCTGTTGTGTTATTTTTATAGCTGTACTGCCACATAATTATACATTTTAATACTCTAGTTTCCACTCTTGCTGCAATGAACAGTCAAAACTAGGTTTTACAAGATACTGAGTCTGTGATAATTGCTTATTGCTATAGACTGGTGTTATGATACGTTTGTACTGGTTATATTACTAGATCTGACTGAGAAGATTTAAAGACTCTTATTGATTATTCAAGACTTTGGCCTTCTGTCTCTGGTCTTCAATTATAAACATTGTCAATAATGATTATATAGATATCATTATTGATATATAACTGTTCCTATTCTTGAAGTGTTTTATATTGCTTTATTCCAACCAGTTTTTCAGTTCATTGAGGGCATAGACTATTGTGTCTTTAATTTCTTTTATATCTTCCTTTGTGCCTAGAGTACAAAGGATACATTTGTATGTGTCTTGTGTGTACAGAGTATTTTTGTACTTTTAGAAGATTAAGACTCTCGTTTTTTTTAAACCTCAAAAGACTTAACCCAGTGTATTTTACATAGGGCACACACAATATTTATTGAATATTTAATCAAGTAACCTGAAAAATCTTCAGATCTATTAAAGGTTGTGGAGTAGAACTAGATGTGATATTAGTTCTCCATACCCTCTGAGCAAAGAACATATTCATGTGGGTTAAAATTACAATATAATAACTTCTGCTTTTTGCCTAGATAGAGTAAGGGGACAGATTTACCCTCCTGCCTAAAACAACTAAAAAGCCAGATGAAATATATAAAACAATGGTTCTTTTTACATTTAACATCAGGCAATGAAGGACAAAGATTCCTGAGGGGCGGGGAGGGAGGGATGAGATGAGCCCTAAGAGTATCCTGTCTTACTCCCTGGAAAACATTTCCAGGCTGTGGTGCAGAAAGGGAAAATCCAGGTAGAGAGAGCCCAGTGGTCTCCGTGAGTTGTGGAGGTAGAGCTAGAAGTCTGGGGAAGCCAAAATAGCTGGAGTTCTCACAGAAGAGTACTGGAAAGGAGGGAAATGCACACAGAGAGCACTCTGGAGATCTGCAGAAGGTCTTTGAATATTCAGTTGAATGGGTGATTATTACATGAATGCAGGAAAACGACCCAAGAATGAGGAAAAAACTACCTAAAAGGATTAGCAGGAACAGTACTCTGACCTCACAGAGGGCTGAGTATGATGCCTATTTGCACCAGCCAGAGTAGAAAACCTCGTAATTCAGGGGACACTGGGTAATGTTAAGAAGGGTCTTGCCTCAGTAGTAAGGAAAAATTAATCCTGGACTAAACATGCTCTGGGTCCTGCCTAACACAGGTTTAAAAAGCAAGATCCAAAAAGATCAAACTAATTCCAAGTAATTTAACTGTAACCCCAAACAAAGCTCAAGAATATTTATAGGAACATAAAAATATCTAGCACACAACAAGGTAAAATTCTCAATGTCTGGCATCCAATCAAAGATCAGTAGCCATAGAAAGAGGCAGAAAATTAAAACATACAGTGAGAAAAATCAATAAATCAAATTAATTCAAGATCTAGAAATTACTGTTCTTTTTTATTTGTTTGTTTGTTCTTATTGGCTTTTCTAGGTTGTATACCCAGTCTGGGATATATGAGGCCAAGAGAAAACTCAGGGAACTCACTGGTGTATTGTTCCTGGATCCTACCACCCTTGGCTGATCTACCTTCTTTTCTCTACCTTTCAGTCTTATGCGTGTGTGTTTTTAAAAATGTTCATAGTGTCCAAGGTTTTTAGCTGAACTTAGTGGGAAGAATATGGAAAAGTATGCTTGCTCCATCTTTCTAAAGTGTGGTTCTGAGACATATTTCTACTGTAAAAACAAACCTTACTTGCTAGGTCGATTGGATATTCATATGAAAAGCTGTGAACTTCGACTTCAACCTCATAATAAAATAAAACCAATTCCAGATGGATCATATGTATAAATATGAAAGGTAAAGCAAAAAAAACTTCTAGAAGAAAGAGTATCTTTATGTACTTGGGGTATGCAAGGATTTCTTAAACAGGACACCAAAATCACTAACCATGAATGAAAAGATTGATGGATTAAATGTCATTAAAATAAAGAATTCTCATTTATTACAGATACCATTAAGGGGGTGGAAAGGCAAGCCACTTACGGATGAAGACATTGATAATATGTATATTTGAAAAAGGATTTGTATCTAGGATATATAATGAATGCCTACAAATATGTGTGTGTGTGTGTGTATACATATATACACACACACTATATATATATATATATATATATATTTTTTTTTTTTTTTTTTTTTTTAAGGATAACCCAATTAAAAATTGGGTAAAAAACTTGAATAGTCACTTCAGGAAAGATAACCACACAGCCAATAAGCATATGAAAAGGTGCTCAAAATCATTAGTTATCAAGGAAATGCAGATTAAAGTCATAATATGATACCATTCCACCTCTACCACATGGCTTATAAAAAGTTATAAAAACATTTATTTATGACTGAGCTTGTGGAGTAGCCAGAACTTTCATAAACTAATGGCGAGAGGGTATATTGGTACAACCACCTGAGGAAACTGTTTATACCTTATGACCTCAGCAGTTTCATCTCTACGGAAGTACATGTCTGCACATGTAAGAATGTTCATAACAGTATTTTTTTTTTTTACATTTAGTTTTTTTTTAATTTGTTTTAATTAGTTTCAAGTATACAGTACATTGGTTAGACATCTATATAGTTTGTAAAACAGTCCCCCCTCAATTGCTCCCTCCCTCCCCTGACCCTCCACCTAGCCAACATATTCATTCTAATTGCATTCCCTATGCCATGCTCCCCATCCTTGTGTGCATCCATCAGCTACTAATTTGTACTTCTTTAACCCTTCACCCCATTCTCCGAGCCCCCCAAACTCCCCTCCTCTCTGTCCATCACCAAATTGTCCACTATATTTCTGAGTCTCATAACAGTATTTTTGTAATAGGTAAAAACTGTAAATAAATTTATTCTTTAACAGTAGAATGGATTAATTGTAAAATATTCATATGAATAATATATAGACGTGCAAAAGAATGAACTGCTCTAAGAGACAACATTGATAAACTGAATAGACATAAAGCCAAGTAAAAGATGCTAGGCACAAAAGAGTATATCCTGTATGATTCCTTAATAAAGCTCAAAAACAGATAAAACTATAATCTGTAGTGATAGAAGTTAAAGATTGGTCACTTCTAGGGGTGGTGCCTGGGAGGAAGCATGAAGGATGCTTAATCAACTGGGTGGTGGTGGTGTATATTCACTTATTTAAATTCATCAAGCTCAAGACAAGATTTGTATACTTTGCTATGTGTATATGTTATGCTTTAATAAAAAGTTAAAACAGTAGAAAAAAATCTGTTCTGATATTATGACCTGTAAGGTTAGTAATAATTACCCATTTTCATTTATATATACTTTGAGGTCAAAGCACTTTTCACATTTATTAGTACTATGGTTATAAATATAAAAGTACTTTGTAAAAATAAGACAATTTAATTTTAGAACAATTTTCTAGAGAAGTTTCTCTAGTTTCTCTAGACCACATACATCATGGCACAAAGATTGCGTAAGCAACCTGTTGTCAAATGAAAACTGAAAATTATCAGAATAAGAGTGGCTTTGTTGATGAGTAAAGTGACATCTAATTAATATATCAAAACCAAGCTATTCTTTTTTTGCAAGAAGCAGGGTATTAAACTTTTGTATAATAAATATTATTTGTGTTAGAGAATGGCCAGGAGATGATTTGGAGGACTGCCATATGCTATCAGTGGGTGACTTCCATTGACAGTCACTGGTTTTTGCTAATAAGAGATAATTCTAGATAATCTCTGTCAGGCTCAAAATAACAAGAACTGTGCTAATTTGTTTCATGATTTTAGGTATTATTCAGGTCTACATGTATCATATCTAAGTGTCAGATATCCAAAATTATCTATTGCCATGTAAAATGGCAGTTGTCATTTTAGTTAGGAAAGATAAACAACATTCATTTTCCCTTTTTGATATGTAAATATAATTATCTTCTTTTCAAGTTTAAAAAATTTTTAAAAATGTAAAAATTTTTTAAATCTGCAGATTTAAAGCAATTGGTTCATCTCTTTCTTTTTTTTCCCCCCTCAACTGTTCAGGGAAAAAAATACTTCAAGAGGTAATAAACTAGTATAGGCTAGTACATTTGAGGCTGAATTTCATGCTTTAAAGTAATGGCTCTTAGCCAGAATTATCTATGGAGCTTTATAAAAATACACATTTTGTGATCCTATTTATTGTAAACCCTTATTCACTAGGTTTGTGATGGAATCCCAGACATTTTCATTAAGGAAAAATATATATATATTTCCATGGGCAGTTCTGATAATCCTCATTGATTATCACTGTCTTAAAATTAAAGAGCAGAAGTAATGAACTTCGTCATTTGTTTATTGGTATTAATGGTAGCAAAAATACATATTTTGAACTCTGTAAACAATCAGTTTATACCTAAAAATAAGAGATTTGCACATTTCTTCTGTTTATTGTTGATAATCCCTGTGTAGAGTAGAAAAGACAAAGTGAGCCTTGTTGATTTCTTCAGTATTGAAAGAGGAAAAAATGTCCATGTTACATTAATAGCAAAGAAGAAATTTGACAGGAAATAACTTTAAAAATCATTGAAAATGAAGACCTTAAAACATGGAAAGTAATTTTTGTTTATTGTGAAAATGGTGGTTTAGGTGATGATGATAGTACAAGTTAGAAGATAGGACATGGGGAAATAGGGTATCTGGGATAGAAAATACTGTAGAAAAACTATACTTTTAGTTGCAGTGGTTTGACATTTTGGTAATAACAAGGAAAACAAAATGGATTTTTGTTTGTTTTGTTTTCCCTCACTAAGATTACGGATATAAAAAACAAGTATTAATGTTTTAGAATTGTTTGGGTAGAATCACTCAAGGTAGGTGATTTGCTCATTCATATATTTATTCATAAAGCACACTATCGAAGTGCCCGTTATGTGCCAACCAATAATAATATAGTAAGTAAATTAGAGGGAATTCCTAACTTCAGTGTTCTTTCTAATTTTGTAAACAGGAATGCTGGGGAAAGAGCAGATCTTTTAGCCAGCTAGTGTCCTGCTCAGGACCCAGCTTTAACCAGTCTTGACTATGCTAAGCAAGTCATAACCTAATTGGAATATAATTTCTTCTCTGTAAAAATAGTTATGCTGAATACTTTCACCACTTCTGTCTCTAAAATTTTGTGCTTTTTATGTGAATTTTAGATTAATCTCGTAAAACTACATTCATTCCATTCACCCTATTTTTGCCTTGCCCTTTTAATATTTATTGTTGTTGTTATTATTTTTTTGCATGTAACATCTTGATCTTGGTGCTGATTCCATTGGTTATTTTGTACTTAACTTGCAGTCTACTTCACTGGACTGTAAGCTATTTGAAAACAGAGACACAGGTTACTTTAGTGTCTGCACCTATGTGCACAAAATGAATTAGTGGTGACAAAGTTAAGTTTTTCTTCTTTTAGAAAATAAACTCCTAAGCTACCTTGAAGTTAGGAACTCCATCTAATTTATTTGCTATGTTGTGCCTGGCATGTAAGGGACACTTCAAAAATATGCTTAATGAATGAGCAAATCATCATTTATTAACTGTCCTTTCAAGATCAAAAACAAAATAATATGTATAAAATAATAATTTCCACTTATTTTCATTGTTAAGAGTATTACATTTATAAGTACATGGTTATTTTAGTTTAAAAAGGAACAGCTATTAAGTCTGTGGTTATATAATATAGGTAACTGTTAAGCAACAGAACAGAGCTCTATTCAGTATTGGTTTTGTAAACATTCAGCTAAATTATAAGTGTGTGTATTCATTATATTAAGTGTGTACTATAAAGGTTTAAAATACATGCATGTTGAGATTTTTCTACTGCTTATGTTCCAGAAATGAACTTATTTTAGTGATACTATGATTAAATGTGAGTTTAGTAAGGGTAGAAAATTGGAGCCTCATCTCTTTAGCAAGCATGCAGTCAGTCACCATAATTTAAGTCTATTAAATTGAAGATCCATGGCACAGATTTTTGTTTGTTGTGTTAACCGATATATCCCCAAGATCTAGGATAGTGCTTGGCATACATCAGGCAGTCAGAATATATATGTTGAGTGAATGAGTACATAATAAATGAATGAGGATATTTATGGAACAGTGCTTCATTCCAGGTACAGTGTTGTCACCTTACTACCGATACATTATTTATTACTTTTATTAACAGTGTTTCTGAATAATACAAAATTATAAATTTTCCTGAAACTTAATTCACAACTTAGAATTATTACCCAGTAGCTTTCTTTAGTATTTGATAACCTCGTCAGTAAACATTAGTAGAGTACTGCTAAACTTTATTTATTCAAAGAAGACATGCCATAGTTTCTGTCTTTGAAGAGTTTTCAACTAATTGAAGAGATAGAAAGGACATAAAGATGACTCACAGCAATATGAAGGTGTCAAAGTTATAGTACAGAAGTAAAGCAATCTGTGTGCCCAGCATCATCAATTGCTAGACCTCCCTCTATCAGTTTACTAAACATCTTTAAATTTATATCCTGTTTGCCATTCTTACTGCACTACCAAAGTATTTGGTTTTGTTTGATTGATTTTAGACAAAAATGATAGCAAAAGTGAGAGGGTAAGAGGACAATGTAGATTATTTTTTGATGACCAGATATACAAATATGAAGACATGAAATAATCTTTTTTCCTCTTGATATATGCATTTCTTTGGAAATTGTGATTTTAAAAGTAAAACTACTAGTTACAGAGCTAAACTTTGGACTATGTAGTGATTAACTATTAAATTTTTAGTAAAACATGCATGTGTGCCTCTACTTTTGGAACAGTCTCGAACTTTATAAAACAGTTGTGAGTACAGTGCAAAGAACTTTTTCTCCTGAATTATTTTAGAGAAAGTTGCTGACATTATGCCCCATCACCCCTAAAATCTTTAGTGTGTATTTCTAGCAAACAAGGATATTCTCCAACAAAATCACAATGTAACCATCAAAATTTAAAAAATAACATCAATACATTTTTCCACCTAATCTTCAGACTCCATTCAGGTTTCTCCAGTTATCCCAATAATGTCCTGTATATCATAAGGATCAGGTTTAGAATTACCTATCCATTTAGTTATCATGTGTTCTTCAACTCGAAATAGCTCCTTGTTCTTTCCTGGACTTTCATGATTCTGATACTTTTGAAGATTAGAAGTCAGTTATTTTGTGGAATATTTTTAAATTTAGAATTGTATACTTTCTCATGATTACATTCAAATTATGCATCTTTGGCAAGAATATCACATAAATAATGATGTATTCTTACTGCATCCTCAGGTGGCATAGGATTTTGATTTGTGTCATTACTGATAATACGCTGATCACTTGATTAAGGTGGCATCTGTCAGACTTCTTCACTTCAAAGTTACCCTATTTATTCTTTGTAATAAGTATTTTGTGGTGCTGTACTTTGAAACTATATAAATTTCTCATTCCTCATACTTCATACCCTCTTCACTTCTCATCCCTCTTGGACTCTGTCTGAACTCTACAGTTCTCAAATTCTAATGTAAAAGTATTCTTATTAAGATCTTTGAAAATTATAAATAAGTCATAAATATTTTCCTCAATAGTTTATGTCATAGATATAACTTTGAAAATCTTATTCCTTCTAGGACAGACTCAAGTAATTTCTATAGAAAATATCTAAAATAAATTAAGAGTGTAGATCATCAGAATGGATAGTTCAATAGTATACTCCATTCTGTATTTTATAAATGTTAAGAAGTTATTTAGAAAATAATTTTGAACTTTTTAAGTAAGAAGTAATACCTACTAGAAAAAAATATATGATGTGCTATATTAAAATGATTGCGAAGCTCATTAGTTTTATTCCCTAAACTGATATAATTTATGCTTCTGTATATTATTTTAAAATTGCCATAGAACACTAGATTGTTTTAGGAAAACAATAAAATATAGCCAGGAAGAAGTGATATGATTAATATGTGATAGCAGACTAGTAAATTGACTTAGAAAAATTTATTAAAACAGAGCATCACCTACCAGTTATTCTTGGACTTCATAATCTTTTAGAAACCAAATATCCAATAAACCTGCAGCCAGTACATTTTTCCAGTGGAGATGCCAAGTATGATGACTGTCAAGCCTGAAGTGTTTTTAACAGAATGAATGCTGTCTCTCTTCAATGCAGAACTATGTTGGCACAGTGGAGGTGCCAGACATTTTGTTTTAGAATGTCTGATGTGAAACCATAGCTTGGGATTTACCAGCTTATTGAGATAGTTAATAGAGACATGCAAGAATAAGGCAATTAGTTCCCAAACCATTGGCAAGGACTTTTTGAAAGTTTTAAAATTCTTTCGGGTACTAAAATAGCTTTGTATTTAAAGTAGAAAGAAAGAGAGAGAGAGAGAGAGAGAGAGGGGAAGGAAAAAGTTAAATCTCATTTTTTTAAACAAAATTCAAACATTAATAAATGAATTTTTCAATATTACAGTGTTTGCATCTGATATCAGGGAGCATTCATTATTAGAATAACTAATATCTGTGCTAAGCATTAATTCACTTTTTGTTAAAGCTTTTAAGCATTCCCAACACAAAGTATCATCCTTTTTACCACAGATATTTCTATTTAGCGGCATGCTTGACAATTGAACAGAAACATCTTATTTACAGAGCCTCCCCCTTTTTATTATTCATCTCTGCATGGAGTTAAGTCTATAGTTTTAGTTGTATACAACTTTTATTTATTTTGGTACCTGAAAGTAAATGAGATAGTCTTCAGAGAAGTCATAAAGTAGGTGGGCTCTCTGACAATTTCGGTCTTTACTTTCTGACCCTAAAGCAATTGAACTTTGGAATACTAGCTATCAAGTCAACAATGGTGAGGTGGGGATAAAAATTGCAAAAAAGAAAAATAATTTACAGAGTTCTTTTTAACATTTTATTTAAATCTTATGGTAACTCTGAGGCTACACACAATCCATGCATAACCTTAATTTTTATGTATTTATTGATTTGATTAAGATTATATATTTTAGTAAAAAGAACATCCATGAACCCACTATTCAGCCTAATTTATTTCTGCTGCTCCTCTGCTATCTTGTTGTCTTCTCAACAAAGGAAACCACTGTCCCAAACTTTATATTTGTCATTCTCTTCTTTTGTTTTATCACATGTGTTTTTCATTTTTTGGTATTACACAAGCCTCAAATTCTTTATTGGTAAAACCTATCTTACAGGATTGTTTTGAAATTAAGTCAGAATATGTATATAATGAGCTTTGCACAGTGCCTGCCCCTCCCCAAATGCTCAGTAAATGGTAGCTGCAATTGTATTATTAATGTTATTTTGCTGAGAGAGAACAAGAAAAGCATACTTTTCTTAGCTGTTTTCTTTGTTTTATCTCCCTGGACTCTTCCGAGGGAAAATGAAGGAATATGGGGGTTTCAGGTCCTCTTTTCATCGTTTCCTGGAACTGAGCAACGTGCAGAATGAAGCAGTAGAGAATGGGATTTGGGCAGTCAGCAGTTAGGGAACACAGTTCCCAAATGAGAAAAAACTGCACTATCAGGTTACCAATTTTTCCCTTCTCTTTCACTGCCTTGTGCCCGCTGGATAGTATTTCTTTCAACTTTGAGTTTGGTGCAGTATAGTGAAACCTCCCTCATAGCCAGTGTTTAAGAATAAAGGACCAAGTTGACCCAGAAATAATCAGTGACAAAAATGGATCAATTAGAGTTTGCTGAATGATCAAGCAGACAAGCCAGCCAGTCAGCCCATTTTTACACTGTTCGCCTGCCCACCCAACATTGGGAAGCAGTAGTTCACTTTTAATATCTGAAAATGATTTCGTTCCTCCATTTCTTTCTTTCCCATAATTGTTCTAGGCTCTGCACTGTTGCATCAATGTTAGACAAATTCTTGCTCTGCTGAGTTTGTTCCCCTTTTTTGCCTAATTTCTTTTTTCATACCCTTATGATAGTAATTTATGTTAATAGAGTTATTTATTATAGTGCACTTGCTCTAATTCTACTACATAGATAGTTAAGCATAGTGGGATTTTGGTCAGCTAACATTCCTAATGAACTATTAAGTAAGTTGATTAAACATTATTATTGCACAAATTATTAGCAACATTAGAGGAAAAATATGTGACAACAGTCACCCAACCCTGGTAGATCAATGATAGAATTCCGTAGAAAATAAAAGTGAAATCATTTCTAAATTTTAAAAAGAGTGACTACATTTAAGTACATCGCACAAGAACAATTTTTAAGAGCTGTTACATTAATCTTTATTAAATTTCACTTCATTCCTTTGGACAGATATTCTAGGCTTTCATCATCTGTGATGGTTATGACATACAATATATTCCTCTTAAGCCTGTGTCATTCACAAATTCTATATCGTTGTTCAAGTTGTTTATATAGTAACCACCTCCCTCCAGGTTGAACCGCACATTTTGGGTGCTGTTACTTAGAGTTGTCTATTAAATCTACATTTCTTCATCTTATTCATAAGAACTTTGAAAGATTTTCATCAGACATTTTACTGAATTTACAATAACTATGCTTATAGCATTTTCCCGATCCTCTATTAGAAGAGCTTTAAAAACCAAATTAGATTAGTTTACAGCTTGGCCTTCTTCATAATTTCACTTTAACAGATAGAAGCTATGTGAAGAGATAGTTTTGTCCAAGAAGTTTATTAGGAACATTGAGTGACCTAGCTGGTTCTAGGCATTGCTCACTTGTACTTGTTTCTCTTTTTCTCTTTTTTTAAAAACAGCTTTATTGATGTATAATTTACATATCATAAAATTCACCCATTTAAAGTGTGTAAATTTAGTGGTTCTTGGTATATTTACAGAGGTGCATAACCATAATCTAATTTTAGAACATTTTACCACCCTAAAAAGAAACCTTGTAATCATTCTCTTCTTTAAAAAGAAAATCTAGAAGTGATTTTACTTTTGTTTTTTAAGGAAGTCTTTCCTTGGGAAACTACCTTTCCATTAAGATTTTCCATTCTCATTTTTCATATTCTATGTTTATAAACCTAGAATTTCACCCCTCCCTTATCTATCTAACTGGTTTAAAAGATAACACACACACAAAACAGACATGACAGCTTAACATGAGGTAGCTAGCCCTTTTTTAGGACTACTTGTCATTTTCATAGATTTAAAATACCTATGATCTTGTTCAGGAGGTTTTTCATTGGCTAATGGAAACTATGAAAGTGTTTAATTTGTATTGAATTTAAGATTAAATGACAGTAGTATTAGCAGCATAATACATGTTCCTTTAATCTTTTTGTCTTATGAGAAGCAGATTTAAAGAGTAAAGACAGTATATGTGGTCAAGTTATATAGTTACAGCTTAGAGCTAATATCTTTGAGATAATGGGGTTAAAGAAGGGTTTAAATGAGGACTTAAAGTCTTAGGTTGTTTAAAGTATCAGAGCCAACCCAGTTCTGTCTGAAATCAGAGCCTGTGATGGTAATCACTGTATTAACTGCTGCTTCCTTTGGATAAGTATGATAAAACTGACTTCTTCAATTTCCAAACACTTGAGTCAGTTAATCAGAAAATAACTTTGATAAAGAAATGAATCTATGCTTTCTACACGTTCCACTTGACCTTTCATGTTACTTCCATTTGTTTTAGAGGGCAGGCTGTGGGGAGGGTTGCAATATAATAAGTTCTGTATTTAGTTACTTTTCAATGTATTTTTATTAACATTGCTTTTATACCTCTAATGTAAACTCAACTTTATACCCTTCTTGGGGAAAGGTAGAGTGTTTCAGTCCAAAGGGTTTGCTTTAATTTTATTTATTTAATAACCAGAGAAGTAGAGAAATAATCCCAACCAGTGAAACACTGTTAGTAATAGGGCTATTACCAGGATAAGTTTTTTCCCTTGACATAAATGAGTTTTGGTATATCCTTTTAAGCCAATTTTTATTTTCAAATTTCCTTTTTGTTTGGACAAAAAAAAGAGGACTCAAGTATGTTTCTTTTTTTTATGTATAAGAATTCTTGTTTTCAACATGGATTGAGAAAGATAAGCATATTAAAATCAATATTCGATGACATGACATTTGTTTTAATTCTGTCCTCATATTATTTGAAAGTTGGAATTAATTTACTTAAGGCTTTTAACAACATTTTAACAAGCTGAAAACTTTTCAGTCAGGGCATTTTATATCCAGACAGATGTCTAATTTGCCAAATGCTTTGAAGATAAAAAATTCAAGTGTTAGGTAATAAAGTTTTTCAAATGAAACCTTTAAGTTGATTCTTTACTGTGAAAAAAGAGCATTTAGTAGTACAGCTTCTAATTTTAGCTTTCCTTCAGAACATTCTTCCTTATCCCTACCCACATCAAAGTTAGAATACATAGTTTAATGATTAACTGGGAGGATCACAGTATTTATGAATTCAGTAATCAGTCAACTAAAAATATTATTTGTTATTAAGGATAAAATGTCTTATATGGCTACCTGTGGTTTTTTAATTAACTCATGCAAATAATTAATAATCTTTGATTGCTGGAATGTTAGGTTTCTTGGAATACTAGGCAAGTCCCTTAAACTCTGTGCCTTGGTTCTTTGAAAGTGGGCATATGTTTCTATTTGGCCTTTTGAAGTTCCTTCCAACATTGATTCTCCTACCTTTAAAGGATATGTTGAGAATTATTTCTATCTAAAAACCATATAATAATAACTATAACAGAATTTTTAAACAGTAGTTATAAATTTAATTTTATGGATAGAGTATTATGAAATATATTAAAAAGATACAGTATTCTTTAATTTGGGATACAAAAGTAATCATAATCTAATATAGGCAATAATGCTTTCTGATTTAAGAGTATCCTGTACTTGTACCTAGTTTCTAGAGTTGAAGGTTTCTCAGAGTAAGAAGTATTTTCTTGAGCCTTGACTTTTTTTAAGCTTCTTTAGGAGAGAAAAATACATTATGATAGCAAATTAAAATATTTGCTACAAGATGCTAGGTAAAAGAGCATGCATGACTAGAAGAATGGTCTAATTGGAGAAGGCAATTTAAAGCTAATAGACACTAGTATATGCTATCTCAATATGTGAAAGATAGTAAGTTACACTCATTATTACAAAGAGAGATCTTGGAACACCTTAGGTTATTTGACATTCTCTATTCTGTCTCGTTTAATCCAGTTTAAAATTTAATAACTTTCTAGAGACTGTCTTAAGCATAAGGGATAAAGCCAAGAAAACCAGGGGCAGAACTAATGGAAAATTTATTCTTCTGTTTAATAATATTATATAATAAAAGAAAAATATTTGCTAATAATTTTTTACAACTTTAATTATATGGAGCATGTGTGTGTGTGTGAATAATATAGTTCTCGCAAGTGAAAAGACATATTTGTACTGATATATTTGGTTATTGACTTATACTCTTTTCAAATTTTTTTATCTTTTCCTCCCACAGAATCTGTCTATGATCTTCTCCCAAAGGAGTTACAGTTACCTCCATCTAGAGAAACATCTGTAGCATCAATGAGTCAGACAAGTGGTGGTGAGGCAGGCTCGCCTCCTCCAGCCGTAGTTGCTGCTGGTATGCATTTCATTTTACTTTATTAAAGAAAACTAGAATATTATCTGGCCAACATGAACAGTGCTGGCAAAGATCATATCAAAAAGAGTGTGATTTGAGGCTTGTTTTAGGTTTTAAAATATATACTTTTAAAATTTAAAAAATTCGATGTAATTTTATCGATATAATTATTATTTCTTAAAATTTCACATTGGCACACTTATTAATGCCATCTCCTAGAATGGACCTTGTCATCAACTATGGGAATGAGTTTAAAGCTCTTTTGTTGACTGCACATAAAGATGTTAAATACCAAGCTATGGGTAGAAAATTATATTTGTTAAATTACATTTAACAATTATTATTTTTATATTTGCTTTAAAAAAATATTTTACTTTGTATAATCTGAAAAAGGACTCAAGCATTCAAGTCTCTTTTCTGTTTATAGCATAACCTTTTCTCTACATTTTAAAATGTGACTTTATACTTAATTTTACATTCAGTTGAAAGTAATGGAAGATTTGAATGTAATATTTATATAAAGACTTTTATATCAATGAAAAAGTATGGAAACTAACATTTGAAATTTATCAAGTTTATTTTTACTCAGCTCTCAAATCATACACTTTATAAATGTATAATTATAATTATATAAAACTGGCTGAAATTTTGATTGAATTAGAATAAAAGATTGACAGACGCGGTGACAGAAAAAAGTCTTGATTCACGATAAATTAATAAGAATGCTTTAAAAAATATTAGATTACCCAACTGTACTCTTCTTTTAGTCGGATTTATAGACTGCTAAGTGTATTTGTTTTTAAAAAAAGGAAAAAAAATTATATATATACTCTGCAGTTTTATCTGTTTTAATAATTAGAGGTTTCTTGTCTAATCTGATACCTCTCATCTTTTTAAATGCTACTTAAAGTTCATTGGAGCATTGTTTTTACTAAATTCTTTTTGTTTCAAAAAGAACAGTGAAGTGGAAGGTTGTGATTTAAATGAGGATATTGGTACTATAGTAGAACCTCGGATATTTTTCTTGTATATGTTAATCTATGTACCATTACCTTATGTACCAATCTTGCCTCTGAGCTGTACAGCACAATTTTACTGCCTTCCTAATTGAGGGCAGGAAAACTTTAAACATGGCAAAGAACCTTATCAGCCCTGCTCACTGTTCATGTGGATTGCCAGACAGTTTCTAACCAATTCTGTGGATTTAAGTGTGAACTTTCTAGTAACGAAATTGGCAAGATGATCTGGTTTCATTCTACATCTACTGGGTTGGTAAAATATCCCTGAATATTTTTTCTGGAATTTAAAGCTTTAGGCTAGTTTAAAATTTGTATCAGATAATAAAATGTATTTTTAAAAATTTTTTAATGAAATATTTCACTTTAAATCCACAGGTAGAAATTGACTAACCAATTTCTTTTGTATCTTTTGAGATTGTTTTTTCAAGACATGTTGAATCTATATAGAACTAAAAGTCTGTTTCTTCTGTGCTTTTTAACCTCTGTTGACAGTAAATTCAGTTTCTTTTACAAGCTGAAAAAATGTTAGCTAGGTTTGGGAAAAAACAACACTTCCTTTTAAATAATACCAAACTGAATTTCAGAAATTTTTATATATAAATATTGAAAGTTTTTAATTTAGGTCACTAATGGAATGTTGATTCTCTCTTTCTCCCTTTCTCCCTCCCTCTATATATTTGAGAAAATCCTTTCCAGATAAATTAGATCGAAAGCTGTCAGTTGAAACTCATGAAAATAAAAGAATTAACCCAGGAAATATTCTGAAATATTATGTTTGTATTAGATCGAGAAATTATTGACTTTGGAATGATGGTGAGAAAAGTAAGGAGATACCCTTGACTGTTTTCTTATATTCACACATAAAAAGTTTCTGTGATCTAAAACCAAGTCATTTGAATTTTTTTTAACATAAATTTGCTTTTAGTAAGCAACATAGTCTTATTCTAGGATTCTAATGTCTTATTGGTAGTCTTTTTATATAATATTATAGGTGAGAGTTTAAATTACATAATAATTATTATAGGGAGATCAGTTAGTATATATCATCAGAGTTACTTTTTTACTTGACATATTAATATCCTTAGTGACATAACTGTCAAAAGAAAGAGATTTAGAGTAAATTACCAGTTATCAGTGTTTTCTGGCCAAAAGACTAGATGTCTAGGGAAAGGCATGTTAGTTTAGGCTTCTGTGAGTTTTTTTTTAATTTATAGCATTTGCTGTTTAAGTGTGAAATGCATAAAAATGATGACTCTTGATGTAGTTAATTCTTCAGAGTTTTGAAGGAGCCGGATTGGCTGCTATCAGGTATGAGGGCCTGGTGGGAACAGACTTCTAGTTCTGCCATAAAGGTTTGTGTTTCACAAGTTCTAAATCAATTTAAATTTTAAAATTTAGAGGCTGGGCATGTAGGTGTTCATGTACATTCTTTATTATTTAATTATTAAAATGTGTTTCTCAGATTCACCAATCTAGATATTTTACCTTTACTTATTATTGAGAGAATGAATAAACATGATGCTGCTAATCCACATTCCAGAATATTGAGCAAAAGAGTGTCTCTCAAATATTTTTCTGCCTCTACACTACTTACACTTTTATATACTCCCATCAGTGACATCTTTTTATCCAGTAAATCCCAGGGTTGAGGATGAGAGAAAGATGATTTACTTCTATACAGTTCCTCCCCATTCTGTAGGGTCAAATGTCAAAATCTGGGAGGTATAGTTGAGAATCACCAGTCTGAATTTTGTACTCCTCCCCATTTTTTAAAGACCTCTGTTTTTGTCCTACCGGAAAAGTAGTTAAGAGTTTGAAATTCAGTATGTGAGTGAATAAAAGTTTTAGAAATACAGACTTTCTGAACAGTACTGTTGTAGGTTCTCAGTAGTTAAGCCAGAGGCCATTTTCCTGATACAAAACAAGTTATCCAAATGAATTGCTAGCGGTTTTTGGCAAAATAAGGAGTTGATCACGAAGAAATGCAAATTGTGAAAGGCATCTTTTTTTGTCATAGTATAGATTATAAAACATAAGCATTTTTACAGGTAAAATTTAAGTATTTAGGAGAAATAAAACAGTTAACCAGAATTTGGGGTTTCTGAAAAGACACATGGGAGGTATTTTTCTTAACAGCTTTATTGAGATATAGTTAACATACCAGTTAAATATATATTTAAATCTACTTGTATGTTTATCTTTTATCTTTAGATTTCTTTTATTTATAATAGGAAGTCTTTGACAGAAGAGGACAATAAATTTTAATCATTTTTAAAAGCCAAACTATTTTCTTTTTCTATTCTAGACTCTATTTGTCTTCATTTTGGGATATGGCATTATGTTTATTAGTTTATATCAAAATATGATTTTGCTAAGGTGATTGTTTCAAGTTTCTTTTAAATTTTTTTTTAATTTTTGAGTAAACGAATTAATCAAACCATACATTTTATAACTCAGTGAGAGAATCTTAAGAATAATTAGGTAGTAATTCTTTTGTTGTTTTCATAAAATTGTTATTTTTACTTCTAGAAATTATATATTAGTACTCTTTTTAGAGGTAACCTATTTTCAGTACACTAATACTTTGTGGCAATTTTTAACATGTATAGGGATGTATACCCATAAAGCATGTATGATAGAAATCTCCATTGAATATCTCCACTACTTTGATCACTGAAAGTTTTTAAGGCTGTAATTTACATTAACAACTTTACATGAAGTGAGCCATATAATAAAGTTTTCTTTTAGTAGAGACTTATTAAATAGTGCTTTGAATTCTGTGCCCCAGCAATTAATAAATCTCAGTTACCTAACAGGTATTTTCTATGATGAAAGAACTTGAGTGCAATTTACACTATAGGAGAACACACTCAAGAACTAAATTAATGTTCTGTAATCAAAAAACTGCTATGCTTTTTGTTCATTTCAGACACCTGAATTAAAATTTTAGGAATTTCTAAACCATCCATAACAACAAAACTGTACAAAAATTGAGTTGAAGAAAATACCAGTTGTCATTTTTGAGTTCCTGCTTTGTGACAGGAATTGCGCTAAGCAGTTTGCATGTCATTATATCTCAATCCTTCCAAACACAGTATACCTCTCTTCTTTTCTCCTGGGGTCTGTGTTTTGCTCCTTGCAATTGTTCATTAGGGAATTTAGCATTGTGTGCTATCACTTTAATTAGGGAAAACAAGATTTTGGAAGGCAGTGTGTAGGACGTTAAATTGAAAAAAAAAAACCATATATTCCTCCTCTTCAAGTTTCAGGATCTACAAAATGGGAATATGATTTCTAGAAGAATATTAATTTTTAATAGAAGTGATTCACAGCAACAGAATTACATAGCCCACTGAATTTATTACAATTTAAATTTATTAATATTAGAAACTATTTACAGTTATGTAATTTGGACTTCCTTGTGGACAAAATTTGGGGAGTAAATTTCCCTTTGATTCCTCTCCTGTGTTAACAAGGTTAACATATTTCAAAATTTTGGCAATTTATGCAGTATACTGTTCTTAAGATTATGGTAAACCCAAAGCCCATTAACAGGAAAGGTGATTCACCTGTGTAACCTATATATTGAAGTTGTGAGCTAAAAGGTGAGTTGATCTTGGTTATTCCCTATGGCCATTTCTACTTTTCCTAGAAAACCAGACCACTTCCAAGAAGGAAGGCAGATCCTAATTACAAACATGTTGCAAGTAGGTTTAAAAACTCTACTCCTCATTCTGTCTTTTTACTGATATTACATAATAAATCTAGATACATACATTCATACAAATTAAAATATGTTCATATGTATAGATTTATACTAATATCTGCATTATTAAAATGAAAAGCATAAGCAAACTTAGGCCATTACAGTTAATTTGGAAACAACTACCAGTTCAAGACGCTATCCATATTATAAATTATCATTGACAAAAAGTACACATGGCCTATTATTGATTTAATCTTTAAATGTTTCCCTTTTTATTCTCAATAATTTTTAGGAATAATTTTGTAAATATTGTGATTTATTCAGTTTTTGGTAGAATAAACATGGTTTTATATTCCCTAAGTTTGTAGAATAGCATTTTAAAACTTCACAGATTCTCAACCATTGATAGGCCAAATACATATATAAAATTGACACAATTTCTATTTTTATGTGTTTTGTACAATTTTGCATTATTAATTTCCTGGAAGCGGACTTTTTATATCACCTATAAGAGTGAAAATATCATAAGCAAATATATTGCCATAACTAATTGCTTTATTACAATTAGTTGTACAAATAATACTAACAAAGTTATATAAATAATATTTCATCCGGGGTAGGAGTGAGAGACATGGATTGGGGTAATATATAACAAAAGACTTCACCTGTTTCTATGGCTTCTTTCTTTTAAAAATAAAATCATGCATACTAAAATATTAGCATTTGTTAAGTATGGCCAGAGGGTTCATGGGTGTTTAGTTTTTATTTTTTAATTTAAAAAGTACCAGGTAGCAGTTGAGTAAAATAAGACAAAATGCCCAATGAACTATGCTTTTTAAAAGTAACAAAGGTGTGGCATATATTAGATACTTGAATTATTTTGGGCATAAAGAAGAGTACATTAACTTTTCCTCCATAAATACAAGTATGTGTTCATGGCAGTATTTATTTAGGCCAGTGAGGTAAAATTCATTCTTCTCATGTCACTCCTTCATTACAAGGTATTATGGTCAGTTAAATTAAATCAGAAAATGAGCACGAAAGTACCTCAACATGGCAGGCCCATGCAGCCGTGCTCTAGGTCAAACACACATACACAAACACACACACATACACACATATTATAGTTTTATTTCTATTTAGTTTTACCCATATGAAATATAATAAAATTAGCATGGGTTTTGGGACCATAAAGACTTAATTTGAATCTGATTGATATATCATTTCTGTCATGTAAACAGAATCTTGCGGAAGTTAAATTTCGAATACTATCACCCCTGTAACTAGGCAACAATGCCAACTTTATCTTAAAGTTACTTTGAAGATAAATATGTGAAATACTTAATATTACCTGACTATTAGTGATCATTGAATATGTATTGACCTCCTTACCACATGATGTTTCTCCTTTCATTTTTTTAGTACGGTTTTAAAACCTAGATCTTATTTTTTATAAAAACAAATTTTTAAACCTGGTTTTGCTTCTTTCTTTCCATTCTCACCCAGTTTGTTTTTTACTTTATTTTGAAGTTTTGTATATCAGCAAAGATAGAGCCACACACAAGGGCCATGGAATTTACTTTCTGAGACTTATTCTTTTACATTGGCACTCTCTCAATAGGAACCCTTGTATGTAAAAGGAACATTGATAGAGAATGATGAGTCATACAGAGAAGACAGTTCCTAATGGGATGATTCTGTAAAGTTGACTGTTTAACAGTTCTTCCTAGAATTCTCTCCCCACTTTTTTTTTTACTGACATGATAAAGTTGCATGATCAGTTATCAAAACTTCTATTTTTTGAGCAGTTTATGACTTATCTTCTGTTTCTTGCCTAGACAATTTATTTCGTCTACAATTGGATCTAATATATACTCTAATCCAGACCTAGGTATAAAACCTGATTAATTAAATCAGAAATATTTAATAATGCAAATACTATTCTTTTTTGGTCACCTCTAAAGAAGAAATGTGAAGACATTGCACTAGAGTAGGCAGGAATACCTTTATTATTTAATCTAAACTATTTTAAAATGTATTATATGATAAAGCATTGAAGTGACCTTTAAATAGCATCCCTCGGAACTTTTTCTCTCTGGTTCCTATTTTAGGTAATAGTGATAGTCTTTGTTTTGTCTTAAAAGTAACATTTTTCAAGTAGTACAAAAGTTATCCTTTTTTTAAAACCTGTACTTCCTGGAGTCTTCGACAATGTAATAAATGTAGTTATCAGCTAGTATAATTTTTTTTTTTTGGTGTTTAAATTATTCGAGATAGGAGAATTCAGATTAAAAGGAGAGAGTAATTATTATGTAATATTAGAACCCTGACTGGCAGTTTTATGGACTGGGGAAGAAAAAATGGACTCCAATAATTTAGTAACAAACTTTTCAGCTTCATCAGTAGTGCTAATTATTTTTTTTTAATAGAGCTTCTAGGATCAGACACTTTATGCATAGTAGCATATCTAATTTTTAAAAGTAAATTGGTTGAGGGGGAATGAGGAAGTATGTGGAAGTTGGCCAAAGAAATGAAAAGATTCTTTTTGCTGCTAAAATATAAATACTTCTTACTGCTTGAGTGTATTGGTCAGAACACATCCTCTTCTACTCTTTCAGAGAATTTGGATAAGGGCACAGCCTAAAAACACCTGTGAGAGAGAGCATTCTGGCTTATGGATTAGACTACATTGGTAAACAGGAGAACAATTTGGTGAATATGAGTTAACAAAAATTTTGGATAAGAAATTTCCCTACTTGCATTTATTTGGATGTTAATAATTTAATTTTTTAAAGTTTGTTTTAAAACTGCTTTTTGTAGCATATAAACTTATGTTGGGTGGGAAAAGTACAAATGAGAAATTGAAATCGTTTTAAACATAAATTAAATTATCAACCCTACAATTTTTGTTTTTTGTTTTTGTTTTCTTGGTTTTTTGGTAATCTGGATTGCTTATTTTATATGCTGGGATGCTAGTTGTTTTTTCTATTAATACACTTAACTTGCATTCTAGCTTCGTCATTCAGAGACAGGCATCGTGTGGTGGGTTGTGTGACAGTGTCTGTCAATAGTGAAGACAAATAGTGCCAGAGACACTTAACCCATCCAATCTCACCCAGGGTATAGGTCGGTTTTCAGACTTCTTCATAAGTCTTTTTTTTCTTTCTTTCTTTCTTTCTTTCTTCCTTCCTTCCTTCCTTTCTATTGTTTTGTTTTGTTTTGTTTTGTTTCTAAATAGTAGATTGATACTGATTGAAACTAAAACTTTTTGTAAAGTTTTAAACTTTACATCAATACTATAAGAAGAAAAGTAGAAAACAAAGGTTGGCATGTAAGGTGTTGATAAAGCAGGTTTGCAGCCACTTTGTGTGTTTTAGATTTTTCAGTCCCTTGGCAACACGAATGTTGGCCTTAATAATTTTTTCTCTCAATATCTTTCTTCTTTGATCTGAAAATATGTCCTCGTATATGATGACTTTTATCAGACAAGATGTTTTGATTTGACATCATTGTTACCAGTAAGAAAAATGAAATACTTTAAGGTTGAACAGTGTTTTAGACCAGAAATTGTTTCTAAACATTCTATGTTGTTCATTATGATTATTTTCTGAGCATTCAATAGTTTACTCCTTCTCCGTTCCACTATTGGTTTACTTATTAGCACACTTGCAAAATTTCATGGCTTTTGTTTTAATGACTTTCTTAGGAAATTCAACTGATTTTTCACGGATATTGAAAAGTTATAAAATATATTGAAGCTTAGTTAAATGTACCTTCTGTCATATTTTAAATCAGTGAAATATTTGTTTCTTCTGAAGACTTTAAAGAATGTTCCTAATTTCAAAGCTTTCTATAAAAAGTTTAGTTCCATAAAAAGTATCATCTCCTTTTTAGAGTATTTTAAGCACTAAAGTGATAGGATAATTAAAATAATTTCTAGTTCACAAATCTAGAACTAATAGTTCTTAATTTTAAAATATAGTTTAAGCAAGGAATATATAAACTATATATGGGTTTCTATATATGGTACCATTTAAAAATCTATTTTCATCTTTCTAATGAGATTGTTAGTACTTACAAATTCTGAATTATCCATGTAGATATTGTCTGTCATACTTTTTATCTCAGCTACTTTGAATATTCATAGTAAACTTTAATGAATCCATCAATTATTTAAAAAGAAGCCATATATCCAAGTTCACCATTATTACTGGCATTTAGTCTAGTAATTGGCTACTGCTAATAATAGAATTATTAGAACACTACAGATGTAATGTTTCCCTTCACTTATAAATTTTTGAATTAATCTATTCTTTTGAGATTATAAATTTACATTACTAAATTGTAGAAATGGTCTGTTGGTTTTCCCTTTGGTTTGCCGTGCTCTCTGTGGTCACATAAGATACTGTGGAAAAGTAAAATTCTTCTGGGCTCAAAGATAACTTTTTTCATAAAAGAAAAAATAAAAAAAATATATTCACTTAAGAGAATAAGTTTAAGAAAATTTTCCCTCTTTATGAAGGATTAGTCAGGGATTTAAATAACAAATAAAACTGTAAAGTTATAAAATAGAAATACATTATGACTGTTCCATGAAGTGAGAAAATAAAAAGTTGCTAAAACATTTTTATGTTGGAGTTTTTGTGTTTTTAATATCCAGCAATTAAACATAGTCTCTACATTTCTAATAGACAAAAATGGAGACTTAAAAACCAGAAATCTGGGGAGGGTTAGTTAGCATGTTTTGTTTGTAAGAACTTATAAATAAAAAAAGAATGTATATGAGGCAGAATTGCGTTAGCATTTAGTGCTATAGAATGTCAATTAAGTTGTTTCTTGATGTTGAATGATATAGTGACTGAAAAGTCTTTGTAGATATTTTAAGTACATTTACAGTATTTCCAGGATTGTTCTTTAGTGCTTTTCTGGGAATCCTTAGAAATGACAAATTAGTGTCTCAGAATATAAAATGTACTTGGTATAATTATTATGCATTTATTTTTTAATAGATAATAGTAAGCATTTTTTAGAACTCATGGGTTAATACACAGTAGGTCATTTAGCTTACCTGTAATTTCAAGAAAGTAAGTTACTAGCACGCTCTTTGTAGAAATAACAAATTGTTACCACTAAACTCTCAAGTTACTTCTAAACCTTTCCCTATTATCAGAGAATGCTATTATAGTCATATATAGTCTAAATACTTTTAGCAGTAAACTCTTTTTTAAGAAACCTGATGCGTCCGTTATGAACACATTGGTATATTTATTTGCCAATTTAACTTTAATATAACTTGACACACATAGCAAATATTGGCTTCTCTTAAATGAATTTAATAACAAAAAACAATGCAAGGCACTACGTTAGGTGTTGGGAGGGTATAAGATAAGAAAGATAACTGTCCATGCTCTCAAGGGGCTCATAGTTCTTATTCTCCACTTCACCATCTCACCTGGCAAATAGTGTACTTAGGTGATGTCTTGCTAACCAGAATGTAACATCTTTATATGCAAGATATTATGCATCGTTATCATCATCATCAGATCAACAATGATACTGTGGTAAAGAGTTTTATAGTTTTAAAAAATTGCCTCATTTGTTAGTCTTAAAATGAGTAGAATCTTTATAATTTAGGATCAAAATGAGGTAGGCTTTAAAAAGTAATACTATTTTTTAATTAAAAGATGATTACTGCTGTCATCTGACAGAATTTATGTTTTCAGTGTCATAGTTTTGTACTAATGAACTTTTTAATTTAATATCTATATCCAGGAAACTGCAGGTAAAATATAAAAATTGTGTGTTAGGTGTCCAAGGAAAATGTGTAGAATATTTTAATTTATGTAGAGTATGAGATCACAGTTTGGCATACCTGTCCCAGAACAGACATTTATATACGGTTATATCAATTGTGTTTTATAACCATAATTGTTTTGATAAGATTTACACGATAAATTCATACATACCTCAAAGAGCAATGTCTTGCATATTAAATTTATAAACACCACTTAACTTGCTTTTGAATTCATCATTACTTTTCAACTCTATTTTCTGTCTGTCAGGGACAGGGATCCCTGAGATGTTCATATTCTGCATTCTTGTGCATGGTACTTAGATTCAAAAAAGATGGATGGGGGAAAGCTGTTTATAGAAATATGAATTTACAGCATTAATGCTGCATGCTTTGTGTGTTCCACTGCAAACATTGCATGCTGCATACTTGTATTTCTCTGAAAATGAAGAGCATAGGCTCATACACACATAAAAATTAGTTTCTTTTTTTGCCAATAGTTGGAACAAATGGAGGAATGTTAGCCATAATACCTTATCTATTTTTATAAAATGAATTCTCTTGTATATTTCAGAAAACAAGGAAAAAACTTGTTATTTAAACCCAAAGTGGCTACAAATCAGCTCCTAAACTGTCACTGACATTAGCATCTAGATTTTGTAGTTTTTACAAATCTTTTAAAATATTTATTTATTAAGAAAACATTGCATTAATGCATGATACAAAATCGATAAATTTTTCTTTAAATTGGAATGCAGTTTAAAATGACTGAATTTTCCAATTTTGGCTATTGAATTTGACAAGGATACAAACTGGAAAATGGAACTGGTATCATCCAATTGCTTTAGGTTCTTTGACTCAATGGTAGTTGGGGAAACTCTTTCCATGCAGCACTGTGTAGAGTACATTATCGATGTTAATATTAATTACAATGCTCTTTAGCCTTGACAGTAATGAAAAATTATGAGTGAATTTAGTTCTTTCAAATAATTTAAGTGTTTTCGGTACATGTTTTCAATTTAAAAATAGATCTTTGGCACTTGGCTTTTGATTATCTAAACACTGGTATTTTTACATTTCACTCTTTATATTATAATTGATATGAATGTTGCAACTTCAATGACTGTATATCACAGTTTTAAGTTTCATCATACCACTTTAAAACAGTGGCATACTTGGCTATAGATAAAAATTAACTTTAAATTTAAACATATCTTAGTTATCTCTCACTTATTTTTATTTTTTATATGTATAATTATAAACCTTTCCATATCTTTTAGAAGATAAAATGGTATTTATAAAATTTTAGGACTGACAACTTCCAACCTGAACATTAATAGTATGCCTCTGAGGTTATGCTATTAAGGATTTAAAGTAGTAGTATTTTTCAATGAGCCATTCTGCCAGTTGCCACACATTTTGAAAAGATCTATTTAAATCTTTTTTTGCCAAGCATACTAGATCAATAATTTTATAAAATACCTTTTTATAGGAACTAATTCTGTTGCTCTCCAGTTTTTTCCTGCCTAATTCTTTGTTGTTAGATTCCAGCTAATAAAATTTACCAGTACTCATATTAGGAAATTCCTTTAATAGTTTAAATCAAGCAGTCCCTTCAAAGAGAGAGGAAATGGACAGTGGTAACCAGTTGCTGAGTGTATAATCAAGTACCATAAAAGAGAAATCCATCCAATAATCTGTCCTTACTCTGCTTTTCATTCTGCCATTTAGGATGGATTTATTTATTTTAGAGATCATGGTTTTGATCTGCCACTTCCAACTTCTAGACACCCTCAATGGTTAACTTGCTTCTTTTATAGCCCAGCATGTTCCATATCAAACTTTTTTCACTTTTATTCTTCTAGATTTTGTAACAGTCATAGTGACGATACCAGTTCCATTTTGCCTCCAATTCAGTTGATTACATATTTTTTTCTATTTATTTCTCATTTTATAATTGATATCTGGAATAATCAGCAGCTCTTTTCTCATTTATTTTCTCATATTTTTATTCCAGGATTTGCCTCTGAAGCAGGGAGTGTCTGCATTAAAAATGACCTGTAGTTCTCTGCTTCATAGGTTAGAAACTTATTTTAATATTTTGTGGCTAAGCACAGTCCCACTTTTCAAATTCTGTAATGAATTATTTAATTGGCATTGAATGTGGACCACAAGCATATGTTTTATATTGGGGTTTTCTTTATTATTTTAAATGATTAAAATTCAACAATATCCAGCTGAGGCAATAAAAGCTTTATTCTTGCTTTACAGCTTAAAGCATTAAATTAGATTAAAAAAAATCTATCGATTATAACACAAATAAAATAATGCTATTTTGGGCATTTTTTAAAAAATGCATTTCTTAGGCCTTGTATTGCTTGAAGCATTTATATTCTAAAACTTAACCAAATTCCAACTATTCATTTTGGGGAAAAACAATCAGTTCACAAATCATATTTTCAATGGGACTGCTAGCCAGCATAGGTGAAAACATGTATAGTGTATTTACTCTTAAATTGTACACTACAGATGCTTCTTCAGCTCCCTCCTCTTCCTCCATGGGCGGTGCTTGCAGCTCCTTTACCACCTCTTCCAGCCCTACCATTTATTCTACCTCAGTCACCGACAGCAAGGCTATGCAAGTGGAGAGCTGCTCCTCAGCCTTGGGGGTAAGTAACAGAGGGGTAAGTGAAAAGCAGTTAACCAGTAACACAGTTCAGCAGCATCCATCAACACCGAAGAGGCACACAGTCTTGTACATCTCACCACCACCTGAGGACTTGCTGGATAACAGTCGGATGTCCTGCCAGGATGAGGGGTGTGGATTGGAATCTGAGCAGAGCTGCAGTATGTGGATGGAGGATTCCCCCTCCAACTTCAGTAACATGAGCACCAGTTCCTACAATGATAACACTGAGGTACCTCGTAAATCACGAAAACGAAATCCAAAGCAGAGGCCTGGGGTCAAACGACGAGATTGTGAAGAATCTAATATGGATATATTTGATGCCGACAGTGCCAAAGCACCTCACTATGTGCTTTCTCAGCTTACCACGGACAGCAAAGGCAACTCAAAAGCAGGAAATGGGTTGGTATTTATATTTTTTTTAAGTTCTATCACCATTATGCAAAACAGACAAACAAAAATTATTCCCCACTTTTCCTAATTGCTCAGTTCAAGTTTGCATATAAAGCAGATACTAATTTTATCACTGAAATACATGAAAATTTTAACTTAGTTACCAAGTTTCACTAGAGAAAAAATATCAATAAATTTTTAGCTATAGGTATCTTATTAGGTATATGATTAAGTAGTAGAAAATGAAAATAATCTGTTTTGAAACAACTTAAATTTCAAATGGATTTATATTTTAAAGGATTTAAGAATATTTTTACTCATAATATTTGACTCTAGCATAGAAATAACTAATATGTAATAGCTCCAGCTAAAACAACTCAGAACATTCACAAAGGGTTGTGTTCTCTTTCACATTGTCTCCCCATTAGATTCAATCCATTTCCATTTTTGTGAGGATTTTAAACTTTGTTTTTCTTTAATTTGGTGAAAATAAGAAAAAACTAAGTCAATGGTTTGATTCTCATCATTTAGATTCACGTTAAGCTTTCTTTGATACATTGTGCTGACTTGGGATTTTTTTTCTTTTTTAAAATATATCACTATTTTTTTACTGTGTTTCTGGGTTATGTAGTTGAAGAGTGATAGAACAGGATCATGGGTACATGTTTGAGTTTTCCTTCATTTCTGCCAGTTCACAACACTCACTAAATATATTTTTATAGCTATATTACAGAATATTTACTGCTATATAGTACAGAATACTGTGACTTATTTTTAACTTTTTGATTTCTTTAGTACTTTTATTGTACTATTTAATTGCTAGACTTTTAAATTAGATTTTCCTATAGTGTATTAAACATAGTTTGATAAAATTTAACTCACTGGATTTTGAGAGATTACTTTTTTGGGAGGCAGGGTTTGGTCCTTTAGTTGACCCAGGATCTACAATTTCAGGTTGTCACAAAAAGTGATGGAGAAGCTTTCAATTGGTTTACTATTTGATGACATTGTTGACATCTTTTAAGTTAAAAATCTAATTGAGTAATATAGAGAATATTTTTAATGTATATTAAACTTGTCCTTAAATATTCTCTCAGTACATTTTTAAAGTAATATCTATCATTTAAGTAATAATTATTCTACACTACTTGCTTCTCTACTCTTATTTAAAACTCCTTTGGGGTGATACAGTTAAATGAAAATGCACATTTAAATGTTTTTCATTTTTAGAAAGTCCAGATTAGGAAATTATCTAAAAGAAAACTAGGCATACCCTTTCCTAAAATGTTGCCATTAGCAAAGTCAAGAATTCTATAACATATTTGTAGAACTATTACCTATGTAATATTGCTCTGAAACACAGTAGCACAGAACTTAAAAGGCTCATGTATATCTCTTATTAAATATGAGTATGTGGGTTTCAATGGAGAAGGTTATTTTTTTAAGTTTGAGTAGAGAGATTTTTATTTTTGTATGGAAAAATGTTTGTTTCAAATGAAGAACAAATAAAATTTTGATGTAGAGTTAGTCAACACACATAATTTGTAGTTGCTATTAAAAAGATTTCTTGACCTACATCTTTTCTGCTTCTGCTTTTGTATGATAGATATATCTTAGAAATGATTTGAGGTTACCCAGGGAAAGTATAATAACATTTGTCAAGACAAAATCTCTCATGAAATAATTCATGGAACAGAAACTCATCAAGCAGCAGAAGAAATGTCCAGCTTCTTAGGTAATGGAAAAATATTTGACTCTAGCATATGGAAATGATGGAAGAAGTTTAAATTTTGAATTATTAAGAACTATATCAAGAAAAAGATAAAACCGTTTGTAAATATATAGAAAAGTAGGTCTTCGAAGACAATTATTAAGAGGATCTCAAACTAAAGTCTTAAATTCTTCAACAAGAAAAATGTTAGAAACATGAAAGATATTTAGAGATGTTTTTAGAGATTAAGCTTTAGATCTAATATGCCATAAACTTAAAATTTATATATTCTAAATGATAGGAAATGTACTCAGATATATTATGTACAGAAGTTTAGTGATCTTCAAGATGGAAGCAGCATTTTTGTATAATTAAAATGTTATATAAAAGTTAGAGTTTAAGAAAACAAAACCATTTTTTTTTTAAAAAAACTAATCAGTATTTAAACATTCCTAATCATATCATTCTTAAATTCTTCAGCTAAATGTCCTGAGAATCATTAGCCCCATGTCTCTTCTAGATAGTCCTAAAAATTAAGGTATAATGTTATCTGGATGTGAAACATGATTTAGGCATTTTTTGGTAAAAATTATTTTTGTGACGTAGACAACAGAAGGCTTCGAAGCACAAATGAATTAGAATGTCATTTTAAAAGCTGAATAGAATATGCCAAGACAGTGGATTTTCTTTTTAGATGTCATTTAGAAGTAAAATCCCAAGCAATTAAACTTTTACTTTCTTGGGTTTTTTTTCCTTAAGCCATCATGCCTTTGAAATTAGTAATTTGAATGACTACTTTTCTAAGAATTAGGTGATGTTTTCAATTGGTTTAAAGGTCTGGAGATCTAAATGTATATGTATCCATTTTTACATTTAAACCTAGAGAATAAAGATAGTTTTAAGGGCTTTAAGAAATATCATTTCAGAAATTTTTTAATTATCTGTGCTATTCTTCTTTATGCCATAATGTATATGCTTTATCAGTTCAATAGTTTTCATCCCAAATAAGCTATTTTGTTTTACTAAATAGTAAAACTCGTTATCAACTATTTATTCTCATAAATATTAGCTAGGCTAGCGTAAGTGAGTATAAAAACCATATCTTGCCAAATTGATATGCTAAATTTTCCTTATATGTCAAACCGAAGTATTTTTTGTTTTAAAATTAATAGATATTAATTACAAAAAATTGAAAAATGTAGGGAAAAAAATAGAAGAAAATAAATAACCCCTAATCTAGTCACCCAATATAACTGCTATTAGCATTTTGCTGTATTTTCTTTTAGTCCTTTTTGATGCATATTTGGGATATATTTTTACATAGTTTCAGTAATATTTTTGCTTTGATTTTAAAATGAGTAAAAAAACAATATCATAGAATTTCATGTGTAAGGGAATGCACATTGAATTTCTACCCAGAATACTGAAAAGAAAAATAGGACTTATTGCCCATTGCCCATTGTTCCAGCTTCAACTCGATACTTTTGTTGATAGAATTTATTCTTCCAGGCCTTTTAAATGACTAACACAGGTAATCTTTGATTTAATTATGTCAAACTTACATGAATGGCATTCCTTGACCAGTTAGGATCCAGTCTTTTTTGTTTCTATTTTAGAAGCTTCTTTTTTCCTCTGCTTTCCTTTCTTTGTTCCTCTCTTCTTTCTGTTTGCCTTCATCAAAAAATATTCTTTCCACACCTGATCTTTCAGGAATTGTGCAAGGTTCAGGGAATATGAAGATGTTTGAGCACTAGCCTTCAGAACTCTCTCTCTTATCCTGTCAGTCTTACTGCATTTCTTTACATCCCTTCTTTCCTCCATTCTTCTGTCCCCTTCTTAGCCATGGATTTCACTCCAGTCCCTGGTTCCATTGAAAGTACAGTCTTTCCCCTGTTTGTTACTGATAATTGAAACAACGGCTTAGAGCTGGAAGGGTAAACATGAGAGCCAGTTTTAAGGCTGCTTAGTCCCCATTGCTCCTCTCTGTTTGCAATCATAATATTTCTCCTGGAACCTGTTCGCTTTTGGAGGAAAGTTTGTCTACAGTCATCTCTTGGCTTCTGTGTCTTCAATGTGTTTAAACTTAGGACTGAAAGAGTCATAGAGAAGATATTCTTGGTCTTGACGCTTTTAAAATGTATGTGGATAATTTCAATCTATTTTAAAACTAACAATATTATTTTCTATTTATTTTTATCACATATTTGCAGTGCTTCAGATTAAATGTGTTGATCTGAAGTCTTAACCACCATTTGAAATATTTTTCTTTGGATATATAGTCCACATAGAAAATGCATGATAAACAAAATAAACATTAGAAACATGATTTTAAAAAATAAGTTAGATTCTCTATCTGTAAAGCTCAGATTATAAAATTTAGATATGCTAAGGGCTTTGATTAATTAATCACAAATATAAATGCTCTGAATAATTACACTTCTGAAATTGTTTTGAGTAAAGCTAATTCCCAATAAAAGTTGAATCACTGATTTTTATCATAATTTTCTCAGTTCGATGTCCTGAGAAGGATATCTAGGAAAATATTCTGCATGTACCTTCAGTTGTTTTTTAAAAGCCTGTTGTTTGTTTTTTTCTTTTTGCTACCACTACTTAACTTTTGCTTTGCAAGTCTGTTTGGGAAATAATAGTAGTTAATCTTCTAGCTTTATATAACACTCGTATGTGTGTGTTTGTGTGTATAATTTTAAAAATTTATTTTGACTGAAGTACAATATGAAAGGTTGTAGTGACATTAGCCGTTTTCTTTCCTTTTATTCCCGATTTGTTGCATTCAGTCTTTCTTCCTACCACACACATGCATTCTGTGTATCTTCTCAGACTGTATTTTATTTCGTCAGTAAGATAATCAATTGTTTTTAATGTTATTACCTAGTCTATTTCCTCCTTTATCTTGATGACTTTCATAGAAAACACTTTTTGATGCTTTTTCCATGTTGTGCTTTGACTTCTCAGAACATTGGAAAACCAAAAAGGATCTGGAGTAAAGAAGAGCCCTATGTTGTGTGGACAGTATCCTGTTAAAAGTGAGGGAAAGGAGCTCAAGATAGTTGTACAACCTGAGACCCAGCATCGAGCTCGGTACCTGACTGAGGGTAGCCGTGGCTCAGTAAAGGACAGAACACAGCAAGGCTTTCCTACAGTAAAGGTACTTATTTTATTTCACAATATATGAAGAATTTTCTCCAGTTTTGCATATTAGTTATTTTTTTTAACCAGCGAAAGCTGCCTAAAATAGGATAGAATTGCTAGCTATATAAAATAGAAATTGAAAGTAAAAATCTTACTGAGCCGTAAGCCAAATATTATTACTTTAAATTTTAATTTGAATTTTAGTTTATATTTTTCATCAGTAGCAACCATATTAGATTCTTCTTAAACTTTATATTTAAGAAGAAATTTAAAGTGAGTTCAAAGAAATATTGTAGAAATTATTATGAAGTTGGAAAACAAAGTTTCTTAGATGGCTAATGTAATCAGGACTATTCAACTCAGAAAAGAATTGGTTGATAGGTAACTTAAGTCTTTAGTTTAAGAAATAGGATATTACCTGAGTCTTAATTAACTAAGTTCTTTTCAGAACTTAGACTAAAAGAAAAAAGGGGGGCTTAAATTTCAGCACCTGGGTTACCTGTTACAAACGATATTTTTCTTTGAAGACAAACCAGAAAAAGTGGAGTGGAGGATGTTTAACAAGTGTTCTAACCCCTTGCAAAATACTAAACAGGGAGGAATTTTGGCTAATCACATGGTACATTTTTGTTAAATACAGTTTGTGTAAATGTGTTAGTTGAATAATATTTAGTGGACTGCCTTTTGTTTCATACTTGAATGAAATAATGGTAAAAACTTGGAATCAGGAAACTTACTCATGACCATTTATAAGATTGGTTAATACTCGTATGTACCATATCATTTCTACCTCTCTACTACTCACCACACCACCATCCTCAGTCCCCTAAACTCAAAACAAGTAACAAGCAAGTGAGAAATTTAAGTTATACTTTTGATAGTTTGGTCAATATTTTTAACCTAATGCCCTGACTTTCAGTTTTGCTTTATCTAAGTATTTGTCTGATTAGAAGTGTCGTTAGGTAATTGCCTAACTGTGATAGGGAGTGAGTTGACTGACCTTAAAACTTAAAAGTTTATTAATTCATTCAACAAATATTGCATCTCCCTATGTGTCTGACACTATTCTAGGTACCACTAACAATTTAGGTAAATTGCTTATTTGCCTCATTACGATATCATTTCACAGAGATACAGCTGTACTGGGATAGAAAAGATGTATGAGTTTAACCATTTCGGTGTACATTGAACAAGTTGTTTTGTGATTTCCTGCATTCTGTATTAACAACTTCAATGTTTAAACATAAACCTTAACAAGAATCAGTGTTGGAAAGAAACATTTGTTCCCAAGTGCTGTTTTAAATATTTATTTATTCTTCAGCATACAAATTATAATTTAATTTATGAAGGCTTGCTAGAGACCTGTAATGGCCCATATAGACCTTAGTTTGATCTAGCAGTTTTTCAGACCATAATGTTTTGGCCCAGGATTTTATGAAGTTGTATGTATGTATTTAGTCTATGAAAAAGAGCTCCTTTTCCTTATTACATATATAGCTGTACTTCGAACACTTTTCTACTTGCATAACTTTAAAAGAGCAAAAATTTAGTATATGTACTCTAATTTAATGATGATGATAATGATGCCACTAATACAGTTTAGTGAATTTTTCTTTAGTGGTTGTGGTATATCCTGAGTAACCCACATGCTTTTTTGGCAGTACATAATTTATAAATACCTAAAGGACTGTGTAGTCATTCTCGTTTGCTTGTGCAAATTAATTATGAATGATAGTTTATCATTAAATATCTAAAATTGTAATTAAAATGTGATTATTGCAGAATTTAAACTTATGGTTCTCTGCAGAAACTTAGCCAACTCTCTTTTATGAAAATATTTTACATCTGTTTTTCTTGAGAATTTAAATTATTTCTTTATTGTAATACAATTATAAATAAAAGACTTGGTATTGAATGTTTGATTTTACAATTAGATTATTTGAAAAGCTAATTAGTGTTTATGTTTCATGTTATCTCACTCCAGCTGGAAGGCCATAATGAGCCAGTAGTGTTGCAAGTGTTTGTGGGTAATGACTCTGGTCGAGTGAAACCACATGGATTTTATCAGGCCTGTAGGGTAACTGGACGAAATACAACTCCCTGCAAAGAAGTGGACATCGAAGGCACTACTGTTATAGAAGTTGGCCTTGATCCGAGCAACAACATGACACTAGCGTAAGTACTTAGTAAAAAATTTTCATTATATAATACACTTTCGTGTAAACAGGAAAAAATTTTAGTTTTAATGTATAAAAGAAAATTTTGAGTATTTTATTAAAATGTTTTAAACATTACAAATTAAAAAATAAATTATTATAGAATCGTAATGGGTTAAAATTAACTCTTTTGCCTTTTGCTAGAGAGAATTCCCATGGTCCAAGACAGGGAAATAAAAGCCAGGCAGAATACTGGCTTTTCAGAAAATAGACTAATTTGTTGAGATTAATAATATTAAATTAAAAATTAAAATTACAATATCATTTGCTTTTTTAAATTCTGTTTTCTTAAGTGTTGGCATTAGAAACTGTTTAACAGAGACCATTCATGGTGCCTTGACCCATCTTGATGTGAAAAAGCATATTGCTAGTTTAACTTCACCTGTTTTTATTTTCCTGTATTACAAAAAATTATGTCCTGAGACTGTGTATCTTTCATCTGAAGCATTTCCATTGCCTAAAAATTAGAAGTGTTAGTGATTTAAATTAAAAACTTTTTTTTTCCTTAATCCTTTTGTTAAGAACCTTTAATCCTAAGGTTGAACCATAACAGCAGAAAACATGTTGGTATGGAGTAGACTTATGTTGTAATTATTTGTATTGGATAACTAAAGACTTTTCTCTGTTTGGTTTTCAGTTTCCTTTTGAAAGTCATTTTGAACAACTTAGTAAGAGATTGATTGGAAAAGAAAATTTCGAAAAATATTCAGTAAAGATTTATTTTTTTGTCTACGGTCAGAGTTTAGGCTGACCAAATATCACAGGCTTACCACCATCCTGAAGGAGGATGGCCCTTTAGACATTTTAATCTTTAATATCAGCAATAGAACCTGGGGGACAGAGGGAAGGAGAATAGTTATCAAAAATTAATAATCTGTTTCTGCTCATAAAAAAAGATTGATTTTTTTTAGTTTCTGAAAATTATAAAAATGAATGTAAATAGTGGAAGAAAGGAAGGGAATAATTGATTATAAGAATAGTACTTATTCATTTTTATTCGAAAATACAGACTAATTAAAAAATAATAAATAAATAAAACATATCCCCAAAAGCCAACTTCCCAGAAGTAAGCACTATTTTGATATTTGTCTTTTCATCTTTTTTCCTGATAAAATTGAGATAATACTGTACCTACTATTTTTTAACCTCCTTTTCACTTATCATGATCATTTTCCCATAACATTAAATATTATAGCATATGGTTTAATGGCTACATAGTGTTCCATTCTTTTGGGGACAGTTACTAATATTTTTAAAAATAAAACTCATTTCTTCTATTTTAATATGTAAATTAACTTCCAAAAAAAGGCAAAATTTATTTATTTATTTTTTAAAACAACAAAAGTATCTCTTGTAAATCATTACTTATGTTCAGATTTTGCAAGTGTTTTTACCTTTTTCCTGTTTTTTCCATTATAAATGAAAAGTTGCCAAGATTAGAATTTATGAATATTCAGAATTTGCCCTTCTATGCCTTTTGAATTTGGAACCTTATGATTATATTACATATTCAAAAATTAATAAGGAAGCAAAAAAAGTTTTAAAGAAGCTTGTTTAAGAATATTGTATTCTACATACAACAGAAAATATCAGTTAATGTATTTTTTCTGTTTTAGGGTGGACTGTGTAGGGATATTGAAACTGAGGAATGCTGATGTTGAAGCCAGAATAGGAATTGCTGGTTCCAAGAAAAAAAGCACTCGTGCCAGATTGGTTTTTCGAGTAAATATCACAAGGAAAGATGGCTCCACTTTGACATTGCAAACACCCTCTTCTCCAATTTTATGCAGTAAGTAAGAAAACACAGAGATATTAAATATATGGAAGTTTTTTCATTTTCTATTAAGCTTTCAGACATCTCTAAATTTCATGTTTCATATACTCCAGCTTGTGATTATGCAAAATATGAAACATTTTAAAGCTATAGTCAGATTTTCTAGACTAAAGGTAGGCAATTTTAAATAAAATTCAAAAGATATGTAGCATTTTTTAGTTTTCTATTATCATCCTATACTGATTTAAGAAATAATTTGAATAGTTTACCGGAAGTGAATTGCAAAGTCAAAGGATTTTCCCAGCATCTTTACTGTGTGATAAATTATTGTGATCCTAACTCTGTTTTGTGTTGAGAATAAGAAACAGTAAGGTAAAAGGTATACGCATCCTCTATGTTCATTGCAGCATTATTTACGATGGCCAAGATGTGGAAGCAACCTGGGTGTTCCATCAATAGATGAATAAAGAGGATGTATGTGTGTATATATATGTGTACATACACAATGGGATATTACTCAGCAATAAACAGGAATAAATTCTTGTCATTTGTGAAAAAATGGATGGACCTAGAGCAGTGTTCCCCAACCTTTTAGGCACTAGGGACCAGTGCTTCTATGATAGTCTAATGCCTGATGATCTGAGATGGAGCTGAGGCAGTGATGCTAGTGCTGGGGAACGGCTGCAAATACAGATGAAGCTTCACTCCCTAGCCCACCACTCACCTCCTGCTGTGCTGCCTGGTTCCTAACAGGCCACAGACCAGTACTGGTCTGAGGCCCAAGGGTTAGGGGCTTCTGACCTAAAGGGTATTATACTAAGTAAAGTAAGTGAGACAGAAAACAATAAATACTGTATGATTTTACTTATATGAAGAACCTAAAACGAAACAATACAGAAACAGAATCATAGATACAGAGAACAAACTGACGGTTGCCAGAGAGGAGGGGGTGGGGAGATGAGTGAAAAGGTGAAGGAATAAGAGTCACAAACTTCTAGTTATAAAATAAGTCACAGGAATGTAAAGTATAGCATAGGGAATATAGTAAATAATATCATAATAACTTTGTATAGTGACAGATGGTTACTAGACATATTGTGATCACATCATAAATTATAGAAATGTGAAATCACTATGTTATACACCTAAAACTAATATGATATCGTATGTCAACTATACTTTAAAAAAAAAGAAACCAGAAGATAAGCAGAATTTTGTAAGTATACAGCAATTGGAGTTCTGATTACAAATTACAGTATTATAGTGTTGCAAAATGAGAAATAAATTTTTATTTTGCTAACCTTGGCTTAGAAAGTAAATGACATGTCTGTGTTTAAATTCAACCATGTCGTTGAATGTACCTCACCGTATATTCTGGTTTCCCTTTAATGAGTATTATTACAAGTGATAAATAGGAAAATTTTTCCTTTATACATCGCTTAAGATTTTCATCACGTGTGATTTTCTTTGGCATTGCTTCTTTGTAATTTATAACTAAAGTCAAAAGAGCAGAAGAGACCCATTCTGCTGAATTTCTTGTTGGGCTATTATAGGTATTATGACCTTGCTACCTGTAGGATAGTTACAGAGCCTTTGTTATTTAATTGTACCTTAGTTTTGTCAGATTATTTATCTTTTATAAATCTTATTTTTCTCTTTTTTTAAATTCATCTCAGAAATTATAGTCATGCTAGATAATTCAAGTCATACTGCATTAGCAGGGACTGGGAAATGGTTGCCAGCTTTTCTCCTGCTTACATTAGTTTGTTCATTTATTTCTTCATTTTCTATTTTGTTAAGGTATCTTTAAAGTATAAATATATCCAGCTAAAAATGGTACAAAATGCAAAAGAAATAGAAAACATGATTTTCTGAAATTTCTCATGTGTAATTATTATCATTTGTTAATTCATCACCATTAATGATAATATATGTCCACATTGCAAAAAAAGTATTTGTCCTTGGGAGGCAGTCTTTGAGGTGGATTTGATAGCCCTAAGAAGCAGTAACATCCAATGGGCAGCACATAGAGCTAATACTAATAAAGTTACCATGTTTGGAACTCTTGTCTATATGCCAGGGATTTTGTTAACCACTTTATAAGCAGTATATTACTTAACCCTTACCATCACATTATATGTAGATTCCATTCTACAGTTGATGAAATTGAGACTTAAAAGAGATTAAATAATCTCCTCAAGGTCACATAGCTAGTAAATAGTAAAACCAGGATTTAAAGCCTCTGCTTTTAACCACTGTACTGCATTGCCACTGCAATCACTTAACTTGCAGTGCTGAAAAACCAAGTTTGAACAATTCATTTCATTATAGCCATAGCCTCTGGGTGGTTAGGACCATGGATACAGTATTAAATTATGTTAGAGAACTGTTTCTACTACCTAGGAGATTTATGTTATGTAATTTAGATTTTTTATGAATTTAGAAAGTAAATCTCAGTTTACATTAGATTTTACTCGAATACCTATATTATCCCTTCCATTTCCTTTTGTAGATGTCATTTATTATGGAGGTGTATGATATATATTTTTCTTCCTTTCGTTGACTATTTGGTACTTGACATCTTTTTAGAGAAACTGGATTAGATAAACATTGGGTAGTACTTTGTTTTAAAGAAAGGGGTACCTTTGCTGTGTACTTCCCATACTTCTTTTAGAAGAGAAAGTACTAGAGTAATAATTAATTTGCAAATAAGTTTACATGATAAAATAGCTTTCATATTTCTTACTGGAATTTCATGCAAACTGATTTTCTTAAAACATTATATATATAGCTTAAAATATTTTTAATAGTAATTTTGATCAACTGTAATGTAATAGTGGATATACTTCTTAAATTGTATAGTTTATAATTTACTAGCATAGAATTGGCATATAGGCACATAATTGATTATATACAATCAGGTTTGTGGTTTCTGTCCCATAGAAGCTTCTTTTTTCTTTTATAATAGTTTACTGAGATATAATTTGCATACCATATAATTCAGCCTTTTAAAGCATACAATTAAGTAGTTTTTATTATTTTCACAGTGTTATTCAATCATCACTATTATCTAATTTTAGAACAATTTTATCACCACTTCAAAAAGAAACCCTGTACCTATTAGCAGTCATGCTCCATTCTCCTGTCGCCTCTGTTCTTGGCAACCACTATTCTGCTTTCTGTCTATGTGGATTTGCCTATTCTGGACATTTCATGTAAATGAAATCATACAGTATGTAGCCTTTTTTGTCTGGCTTTTTTCACTTAGAATAATGTTTTCAAGGCCATCGATGTTGTAGCATGTATTGGTGCTTCATTCCTTTTTATAGCTGCATGATATTCCGTTGTTTGGATTTACTACATTTTGTTTATCCATTCATTTGTTGATGGGCATTTGGGTTTTTCCTACCTTTTGGCTGTTGTAAATAATGCTGCTAAGAGTATATGAATGAAAGTTTTTGTGTGAACCTATGTTTTCAATTCTCTTTGGTGGAATTGCTGGATCGTATGGTAGACAGTTTCTTGTTTAACGTTGATCTAAAATCCATCTTATGACTCGTAGATGACAGTTTTTTAGAAAAAGAACAACACCATCATTTTTCTATACTTCTACTTCCTGCCTTATCATTTTTCTGAAATATTTAAGAGAACTGACTTTGTTTTGATTTGATCATTTTTATCTCTGTTCTTCAACCATTTTATTTGACCTATTTTTAAAAACAAAATGTGATATATATACTAAAATTTTTCATATTTGTGGGATCAGTCAGCAGATTTTGGCAGGCAGTAAAATTGTTCAGGTTAGATTTTTGTTCTGTTTTGTTTTTTTCTGTTTTTAAACAGTTGTGCTTATTGAGGCTACAATGTAGTTCATAGAAACAGTACTGTATTCTAAGAAAATAGTGCCTCATTGCCTGTCAGTCAGTCATTTATTCAGTATAAATGCAGTGCTTCTCAATCCTGGTTATCTGTTAAAGACTCTTTTGGTGCATTAAAAAAATAAAAGAAAGAAAAGAAAAGAAAAAAAACATGCCGGTTTAATCAGAATCTCCAAAGGTGGGTCTTAGGAATGTTTTGGGAAAGCTTCATAATTAACTTAATGGATAGTTAATGATGTGCCCAACTGTGGAAACAGACATGATAGCTTAGGGAGCTTACAGTCTGGCAGGCTAGCGGGAAAAAAGACAAGTAAACGCCCTATTATAAAATGTTATAAAGACTATAGTAGATGCTTAAATATAGGGTACAGTGGAAACATAGAAAAGAACGTCTAATCCAGACTGTTGGGAGATGGTGAAATTTGTGCTATGTCTTAAGGACAAATAGAAGTAAACCAAGCCAAATGGAGTTTAGATGAAAATCATTCTGGATAAAGGGAGCAGTGTATAAATATACTCCATTAAAGAGTGCTTCTTTTAAGAAGATTAAAAAGAGTTTGATGTAATGTGATTGGAACAAAATGATATTTATGAAGAAGTGGTTATATTTGAGGCTGGTAGAGCTAGGCAAGATCTCTTTTATAAAGAGAACTTGTGTGTTGAGCTAAAGAATTTGGCTTTTATCGTAACCGCTTTAGGGAGCCTCAGGTTTGAACTTAGGCTTTGGAGTGGGCTATATGAGGGGAGAAGAAAAGTAAACATATAAATAATACATAATGAAACAAAGGACCCCCCAAAATGTTTTTATTTAAAAAGTTAAAAATAAGAATATCTGTTCCATTCCAGGTTTCTGATTTGTGTTTATTTCCATAAATAAAACCTTTTTGGCAGATTTGAACAATTGGAGTAGATTGAGAGGTGAAAAGGAAATAGGTTAGTAAGAAGGGATAGAATTGGAATGGGAGATAGGAGGAAACAGGAAGATGAAAGGGAGCTAGAAAAGGAAAAGGGGCCAAAAGGCTATAGAGGTGGAAGGGAGGAGAGGAAACAGATACTTGATATTCCATCTAGAGACATTCAATGGAAAGAAAGCCTAATGCCAGAATTTATGTTATGCCTTGTGACCTTAAAAATAAAGTCCTGTTTCTACTTGTTGGTTTAACAACGGCGTTGGATCTATTGTCTGTCTTTTTGTTTGTTTCTTTTTAAGGGGATAAACAAATCATCCCCTTTTACGTTCTTAACATCTTCAGATTTCACCAAACAATAAAGGTATACGTGGTTTTTGTTTTGGTATATTGTTTATATTATTTAGTGATACTATATCAAATTAAGAATATCCATTTTCATACTTTTTAGTATTCAAAAGAATACGAATTTTTTTGTAATTTTTTAATGCAGCAAATAATAGCTTTATTTAATAATGTATATTATTACTTATAATGCTTATTGTATTAAATTTGACTGAATTTAATAAGTTTCTACTTCCCTTATTTCTGTCTATCTCCCAACTTTAGGAAAAAAATAATATCATTGAGTAAACTTACCTTCTGTTGACAGATATTATTAAAAAATCTTTACTAATTCTTTTAAAAGGTTGAAATATTTGCTGTGTTGTTTTATAGTATTCAGATATTTATGAATTTTTTTTCAGCTTTGTTTTTGAGACCATGTTTTGAAAGCATCTAAAAGCACGTTGTTTTTATAATACTGGAAAGGTGACTCCTTTTTTGTATTATAATTTTTAAGCATCGTGATCACTTTCAAGAGCTTACTAATTACTTTAAAATAAAAGTTAATGCTTAAATAATCCTGATTTTCGTTCTGGTTAGTATGAAGTCTGTTCTGTTAGGTAACTATTAAACTTTTTTAATAAATAAAACCTTTTAAGGTCAAAGTTTAAAGTTAAATTATCTTGAACAGTAACAAACTATTTGTATAATGTAAATACATATATATAGAAGAAAAATACACATCGTACTTTCAGAGGGGCCTTATTTGGCCATCTTATGCCTTTAGTACATAAAAGGAAAAAATGAGATAGGAAAAAAAAGTTTTGATAACCATCAGTGAAGTGGAATTTCCACATAGTATTTGAAAATGGGAGGAAAAGTTATAGACTTTCCATTCATTTTGTTAATATAATATAATTTTGCACCTTTTATTTTCTAATAAAAATGCCATAGTTCTGAACGCCCTTTAAAAACAAATATCTAGTTTCAATGTTGCCCCAAAAAGTTATAAATTAGTTCAGTTAATTTTTCATGTAAAAAGGGCATATAATTGCCAGTGTATGACCAATAACTGTTTCCATTCTGTTCATACATTAGCCCTGTGGATTCAAGCAGTGTATATATGCATTCACAATTTCTTTAAACTCTCAGATATTGCTGAAAATGTCATTTACCATTTAAATAATTAATAAGGATAAGGTACTTATTAGTGTCAATAAGTGATGCTAAATCATGCTGCAGTAACAAACAAAACAACAAAAAATTTCAGTGGCTTAAAATGACAAAGATTCGCTTCTCCCTCACTTTATGATAATATTGTGTGCAGTTTGGAAGCAGGTCCATTCTCTTCACTATGGGATCCAGGCTGAAGGAGCTGCTCTTATCTAGGATATTGCCATTTTTGTAATGGAGGAAAAAGGAGAAAGTGGAACCATGTGAAACTCTTAAAACTTTTGCTTGGAACCGGCACATTACAGCAGTTCAGATTTCATTATCCAGACAAGTCACGTGGCTAATCCTGATGCGCGTGGAGCAAGAATTTCAGCCTTTCCACAAGGACAGGCCTAGGGACAGAAGGGCAGTGGGTATTTTGATAATAACAATGTCCCGCATCACGTTACATTCTTGTAAAGATAAAATTAACTATTAAATATGTAAGTATCTAAGGAGAAAAAACTTAAGCTTTTCCTAAAAGTTAGTGGGATATCTCACTAATTTAGAAGTTGATGAGTTATGTAAGCCATATTTAAGTTTACCTTTGCAATATATATGTTGTAAGGGTTTATTAAAACAACCAATAGTGTAATTTATGTCAAAGTGCTTGACCTTAAGGGGAGCAGTTCTTTGAGTACTTTAAAAGGTATTTATTTACATATACTAATATCCTAGAAAGCATTCTGGTGAAAAACTGGCCCTTAGGTATCAATAAGGAAGAATGTTTCTGGAGTCAGATATGTTGGGGAAACTGTATACTGTATCTCCTTATTGAATATTTAGTGTACATCAAAATACGAATGCTTGGAGAAATCCTTTTGTTCATTTAATTTGCTTAACCTAGTATTTCCCTGATTTAGTTTACTTTGGAACCTACTTTGCTAAGCAATACCTATAAATTTTCTTAAAATCCTGGCGTGAAGAAGTTGGTAGGGTGATTACAGTTCATTCATTAGATCTGGCTCCTCAGTGCTTGTCAACCTCTTTTTCAATTTTGTTAGTAGTTTGTTAGTCTTTGTAACTGAAAATCAAGTCATTTTATTTTTTAATCTCAGGATATCCCAGTTCAGGGAGATTCCCTGGTAGAAAGACTTATTCTGAATTGGATGCAGTTGTGTTCAGGTGTTCTTTTGGTATGGGTCCTCTGAGTCTTGGATCTAGATCCTCAAAGAAGCCCCATACCACCCAGAAGCACTCGTTGTCTCAGAAGTCTTGTAATGGCATAGCTAGCTGAAATTTTTAAGGTTAGGATTGTGGAACAAGCATATTTTTTAACTGAAATTTTAAAAAATATTATTAAGACAAAACATGACCTAGTTCATATTTTAAAACTTTTTTTATTCATGTAATGAGAAAACAAAGATGACATAATTAAAACCTCATCTTAGACATTAATCTATTCCTATAAAATTTTACAAAAGTAATTAAAAATTAATGTGGACTTTTCCATTTTTTCTGTTCTCTGTTAGGATAAAAGTTAAGTTATAGATTAAAGGTAGTCAAAATTCAGAGGTCAGCAAAGAAAACTTACAGAACTGGATAACTGAGAGCTGTTTTTAGATAAGTAATAAGTATTAGTGGTTCTTTTCATGGAATGCTTATGTATACCCACAGCTCAGCCAGCAGGAGTGCCAGAAATCTTGAAGAAAAGCTTGCATAGCTGTTCAGTGAAAGGAGAGGAAGAAGTATTTTTAATTGGCAAGAACTTTCTGAAAGGAACTAAAGTGATTTTCCACGAAAATGTTTCTGGTAAGTAGGCATAATACTGAATTAGAGATTGTCGCATGTTTCACTTTGTTATAAAGATATAGTCATAACTACAAGTAAAAAATTTTAAAACTTTTAAATTTTAAATTTTAATTTTAAATCGGTGTTTTTATTTCAATCAGATGAAAATTCTTGGAAATCAGAAGCTGAAATTGACATGGAATTATTTCATCAGGTATAATTTAAGCCCTTTAATAGTTTGTTTGTTTACTCTCCGAGAAATAGTTTTGTTCTGAAATTTTCCTAAATCAGCATTAAATTTCTTCTTTATATGAGATTGATGTAAATTATTTAAAGTTTATTTCTCAAGTTTCTTTAAGTGAAATAGAATTATTCCACTGATACTAGAAGTGACATTTCTCTTTTAAAAAGTTTAAGAGTCTATGACCATGCTACCCTGAACGTGCCTGATCTCGTCTGATCTCGGAAGCTAAGCAGTGTTGGGCCTGGTTAGTACTTGGATGGGAGACCACCTAGGAATAACAAGTGCTGTAGGAATTAAAAAATAAATAAATAAAAATAAAAAGTTTAAGAGCATTAGCAAATTACCATTGTTAATAAATAAAACATTTCTTTCCTAATATTTATTTGCTCTGGAGATTTGGATTATCTTTACCTACTATTTAGTTAAATCAAAGGGAAACTTATTTATTGAGTACCTGCTATGTGCCAGATGTTTTATATTTATTAACCTTTTGCATTCAGAAGTGCAATTTATTACACTTATATTAAAAGGTGTGTATTCGTAAGACCTTACATGTGTTGTTTTTCAGATAACAAAGAAAAAGAGCTTGAAAACAAGAATAAAGAACTGACTTAAGAATTAATATGTAAAGCAAATAGGACCAAACTCATAGATGTTTGAATAAAGAACTGACTTAAGAATTAATATGTAAAGCAAATAGGACCATACTCATAAACTAGCAGAAGAGAAGGACAAACTTATGAGCAAATCAGATAGAAGACATATGCAGAAGAGTACTATGTATAGGAGTAGATGATAGAGAACAAAGAAGCAGGAACAAACTAATGTGTAAAATACCCAAGGCCTAAAATTTAGCGTAAAATGCTGATAAGAGTAGAAGAGAGCACATGAAAGCAAGCAGAGTTGGAGGAGGCAACAATTTAGAGCATCTGTAAGCCAGTTTTAAAAAGTTCCTAATTCCTTTGTGGTTTTTTAAATTTATTTTTTACTCTCTCATGTTTTAAGAAAAATCTAATAAAATTTTAAAACACTATATATCCTTTATATTATATACAATATATTGCTAGACTCAAAGCTAAGGGCACAGTGCTTCCTAAGATGCCCCTCACTTCAAGCACAGCCACAAGTTCAGGGGTCTCTTGGCCACTCTAACTTTTGAACAGTTGGCTTCAAATTCAAGGGTTCCCTCTCCCCGCTCAGATTTGCTAGAACAGTTCACAGAATTCAGTAAAGCACTACATTTGACTATTTTAGTTTTATTAGAGCAAAAGGACACAAATCAGAACCAGCCAAAGAGACAGATGCCTAGAGCAAGGTCTGGGAGGGTCCTAAAGGCAAGACTTCTTTCATCCTCAGGAATGCCTTACCCTCTCAGTACATTGGTGTTTGACAGTACACAGAGTATTGTCCATCAGGAAGCTCACTCAAGCCACTGAGTCCAGAATTTTTATTTGGGCTCTTCCACATACTGCTTATGCAGCTAACCTTTAGTCTCCAGTTCCATCAGAACTGATATGACATGCTCCAAACCACCCTTCATAAATCATGTTGTTAGACTGCCCAGATATAAACAAAGATACTCCTTCCAGACAAGACATTCCAACGGCCTGGAGATCTATCAGGAACCTCCTAATAGCCATCAGCAAAGATGAGACCTCACTTTGGGTGAAGTTAATGCTTCACTACTCATGTAAAGTGGAGCTTCCTATATACCTAGACAAATGCTGTGTAGAAAGTTTTCCTCTAGCCTTATGCTACAACATGCTGTCAAAAGTAATAGTGAGATCTCAGCCATTCCTTTGTCACATATACCATTGGACAATCTCTGCTAGACTAATCTTAACTGATGTTCCAGTACCTGCTTTGTCACTAACAATCTGTCTTACTCCTAAATAAGACAAGTCATTTTTGTGCCCCTGTTTTCTAATCTGTAAAATAAGCTTTTACTAGATTATTTGAGACTCCTTCTAACTCTGACCTTTTACAGTTTCTTATATAATTTATTGGTCAGAACATTCCCACTGCCTGTGAACCAACAATGGCTTCCTCTGGAGGTCTTTTAGAGGTTAGGGGCAATGTATTATAACTCTTTTGTGTTTCTCATAATGTTAAACACTTAATAGATACTCGTGAAAAACTTTCCTAGTTCATTTTATTCACATTGAAGAAAAAGAAGACTCTGGAATCTGAAGTCCCTTGTTCTTCCTCCTGAGGGCACTTCAGCCCCTAATTTCAACTAGGTTCTTAGATGCCTGTAGTTTTGTGGGGTTTTTTTGATGGTTTTGATAGAGTGATGTAAAGTCCTTTCCTCGTGATGTTCTACTACAGTTGTTATTTCTTACCTGATCCTATGATGCAGTTTTATAGGTAAGATAACTAGTTCTGGAGACTGAGAGACTTGCCTTATATATTATACAAAATATTAATAAAATAGCCCCAGTTATTTTATAATCTTAACTTGCTGTTTCATAAGAACTTAATAAGAAATCTTTATTGTTTTCTCCTCTTCTTCTTCCTCCTCCTCCTTCTACCTTCTCCCTCCTTTCTTCCTTCTTTCTTTACCTTTGAGGCATTGGGGTGGTTGTAATTTTTAAAACACATTTTTTCAGGGCAGTTATGTCAGCTACAATAGATTAAATAATAATCATAAAAATTAGATGTAGTGGAATGGAAAGGAATTATGTCCTTATTTGGTGGCTATATCTAGAGGTCCTGGGGTTTTTGCAAACAAGTATGTAAACAAACTAAATTATAATATGATCTTTCATTAATTCTGTGGTTCTGCTGTTCATTTTTAAATTTTTATCATTTTCAGAGAGAATTTTCTGGAGTATCTCTCCTAAGGGGCTTTCTGGGAAGTATTTTGGAGTGGTATCAGAGATGAGATATAACAAATTGACCCTAGAGATTATATTAAGAAAGAGAAAACAACAAAAAAAAAACATTTAGAGAGAAAGGTGATCAGAAAATCTATTAAGAGAAACAAAACTTTGAGTGTGGTCAATAAAGAAATACCAGGCCAATACAGAAAAATTGAAAAGACCTCTACAATCTTAAAAAATGCCCAAAAGATAGTATACAGAAAAGACCATTTAAAGATAACTTTGCAGATTACAATTATGAAAAACTGTGATAGCTATTCATTTGCGAGCCCAAAATCAGTTCATCAGGTATCAAACTTTTTCTATACGTAAAAATTGAAATTAACAAAATCTAAGAAAACAGTTCTTTAATATTTGGCTCTTCTTGTCAAGGCCATAATTTGCCTCATGCTCATGTATACCATATGTGGTAGGCACATGGTCATTATAAGCACTCTCATTTTAACTTTAGATAAATTATTTAGGACCTTAATGGCCTATTAAATATATAAAATATAATTTAAAATATCTATATATAAATATAGATAGAATAAGTTGGTTTTGAAAGAAAGCAGGAGAGTTTAGTAGTTTGGAAAGTAGAGGAGATTTTAAAAGGGAACTAGACGCTAAAAACAGGTATATTAGAAACTAGGAAGAGGTATACAATTTGATTTAAGAATAACTTGTTTTGCAAAATGTGAAACAGGCATTAGTGTGTCCCAAAATAGAAAATTGTTATGAATTGTTGTTTCTCAATCTTTAGTCTTCTGGATTCTTTCTTTTGCACTTTTTAGAATATAAGAATAAAAACAAATGGAAAAGTTTTGGAGAAGACATTTTCAAGATAAATACGGAAAGAAATTTCTTGAAAGAACTGCCAAAAAGATCCTCAGAATTTGTGCGAACAGCTAGACTAAACAAAGGCTCGAGGGTTTAGAGGTTATGTCTTTTCAAATTGGTTTTATTTAGGAATGATAAATTGTCACTTTAGGAGAGTGAAAAATATCTGACACCACTGCTTATAAGCTCTGAAAAGGATTATCTCCTGGGAAAATAAAATCATTATTTTGAATCCAAGAAGATTTTTCTAAGAAATTAAAATTCAAATAATCTCTTTTTACCCCCAGAGAGCATTGTATCTGCTACAAAGGCCTCCAACCTTTTGCATGTTTTGTCTATATTGCACTCCTAGCTCAGTGGTAGTTAACTGCTCTTAATTTGAGCGAGTAGTATTTTAAAACAACTTTATATCACTATGCACAGTTTACTTGGTTTTTAATTCAAATTGCTTGTAGAATGTCTAGATTCAGATTGAAGAAATATGAAGAATTAGTATCAGAATAAGTTCATTTGGTTTTTTAAAAGGTTTCAAATTAGATTCGCTTTAAATATTCATTTGACTTTTAGATACTAATTCTGTTATTAATTACCAGAAATAAGTTTTTATTGAGAATAATTTCAATACAGAGTTTGCCAAATAGTTTTAAGACTAGGATGATACTTCACATCCATCCATTCAGCCATCTTTTTAACTGTAGGTAGGACTGCTTTGTGATGTATTTGAAGTGTACAAAAGAGTTAAAATGAGAGTAGACAAGATTTTAAAACTTTCTTAGAAGTTGGATCAGTGCAGGTACATTTTTTGATGACCTCATGTGCAGTTGAGTATGTGCTCTCAAGATTTTTGCCCCCCAATACCTGTGTATATACATACATGTATATGTATTTTTCCACCTGGCTTTAAAGTGTGATTTTTTCTGAGATGGCTAGCATTCTGTTAATATCATAAATCAGAAGCTATTTTTTATTTATAATGTGACTGTTTCAGAGAATCTTTTAAGATGACTTAGAAACAAATTAAGTGCTCAGAAATTGAAACCTTTACCTTGGCCTTATTTGTCACATGTTCTATTCAACTGAGTCAACCAACTATATAGTCTTAATAAAATAAAAAATATCATCAAACACGCTTCACCCTAGCTGTCAACATTGGCCTCCTATATATCACCTCGTTGGTACAAAAGCATAACACCATCCCTAGACGTCCCTTCCCATTACTATAATGTTCTAGGGGAGAAGAGAATGAGTCTAGTGTGGTTCGCAGTATCTTTCAAGAAGATATAGTAGCCTTGAATAAGAGTTGGTGAAGCATTTATGAACTCTTCCCTTTTCTTATAAGGGTGTTCCTGCCACTATACTGACAAAAAAAATAACTGATTTACTGGGGTTTGGGTAAACTGAACCCTGTTGCCTAACTAAATGAATATTAAAGTCATTAAGTAGCAGTGAACTGCATTGTGAAGTACATCTCAAGGCTGCACAAAATGTGATAACTGATATTGTACTTAGTGGGCATAATTTTTTCTTTAAAATTTATTCATTCTTTTATTTAACAAATACATTTTGTGTGTATTTTGTGTAAAGTGCTCAATAGTGGAGATAGAATGAAAAACAAATCAGCCTAGATTCTCAGGGAACTTAATTCTTGAGGTTGGAGAGAGACACACAAAAAAAGCAAATAATCACAGTAATTTCAGGTGGTGAAAAATCACTGTTTTAGAAACAAGATTATGTGATCAGGCCAGGGAAGGATACTACTTTACATAGAATGGTTAGAGAAGGTTTCTCTGGGGAAATAACATTTGAATAAGATCTGAAAATGAGTAAGGAACTAGTCATTTGAAAGGGTGAAGGAAGAGTATTCCAGTGAGAGAGAACAATAAGAAAAAGGCTCTGAGGTAAAAATGAATTTAGTTGCTAAAAGAATGGACTGAGAAGGCCAGTGTGGTTAGAGTGTAATAAGCTAGGGAGAATAGGAATGACATAAAGTTGACAGGGCAGGAACCTTGTATATAAGCCCTTGTAAAAATTTGGATTTTACCTTAAAAGCAGTTTTAAGGTTAATGTCTCGCTACCTGTGAACCTGAGCATTAAAATACATTTTATTTTCTAGTCAGCCTTCTTAAACTTTGTAGCTAACAGGAAATGTACTTAATTATATTTTAATTTTAATTTAAGTATTGCTTCTTTTCTGACTCATGTAATTTTTTTTTAAATTAGAATCATCTTATTGTGAAGGTCCCCCCATATCATGATCAACACATAACTTTGCCAGTATCAGTGGGAATATATGTAGTGACCAATGCTGGAAGATCTCATGATGTTCAGCCATTCACTTACACTCCAGACCCAGGTATGTCAAAATAAAAAGGTTCTGAAGTAAAATGAATGATTAATTTCTAGTACTTTGGAGGGATATGAGGAAGACCAGCCAACCAAAATGAAAAAGTTATATACTGAGATGAATTGATACTAGTATTTTTTGGAGATGGCATTATTTCCTAAGAAGATAGTCACTAGATACTGCTTTTATTCTTTATATTTAAGAGAATCATTTCCGCCTTATGCTTTAATAATTAAAAAAAAAAGCTAGGAATGTTTTGATATTAGACTTTCCAGAGTTATCCTACAGGTTACTCTTTACTAAGAAATACCACTCATTGAGTACCTCTGAAGTGCAGCAAAGTGAAAGTGACAACCTCGGGAAACTTATAATAGTTTAGTCTGGCTGGCTTACAGGATGCCTTTTTGGAGAGGTGAGAGATAAGCTTGGAGTGATAAGTGATAAAATCACAAAGTTTTATATATGCCTTAACGTTTTCTGATTTCTGTATTTTAAAATATCAAAGACTGCTGGTGAATATTTTAAATATAATTTTAAGCAATTAGGTAAAACAGATGGTTTAGAAACCAGAGCAGTAAGAGCAATTGAAATGTTAAAAGTTTAGAACTCTGGGTAAGACGTATATTATGAGTTGTTTGCTCGCATTCATTCAGTTGCCTGAAGAAGAGAAGCCTTTCCTGGCAGAAGTAGGGAGAATATTTTAGAAATGGAAACTCTTTGCATGTTCCATTGATCTAGGCTTGGTTTCTGCCATGCTTACCATTGGTCCATTCATTCTGGCATTAGGTATACTACAGAATTAGCAGTTCTTTTGTATCTGTAAGTTTATTGATTCTGTATCTGTTATTTCCAAATAGTTCAGGATTCAGTGAGGTACAAAATGAAAAAAGATGGCAAGGAAAGCCCTGGCAAGAAAAAATAATGGAAACAGCTGTGACAGAGTAATAACTAGTATTGATAAATTACTTTCTATCACTTAATATATCTGCTTCCTTTTTATTTTAAATCATGTCTGAATTCACAACATTGGTTATTTTTCACTAGTCTGCTATAAAAGTATGCTACAGTATAGCATTAATTAAATCATCTTAGTATTTGTTTCAGAATAAAAGATCACAAGTAGAAATTTCAGACAGAACAAAGCCAAGTTTAGAAATAATATACTGGCTTCAACAAAAATAGGAAAAAGAAAATTGGCGTATGCCCAAAGACCAAATATTTTATTGTTTTCTTTCTAGGAAGGCCTCAAAAATCCAAGAAAGTTTGATTTAAAGTAATGGTAGTTAAAGCATTTTAATAACTACTAGTTACTGAATATTGATCTTTAATATTTTGTATGAGGAGGAGCTCGTTTGTGTGGGGAGAAAGATGGCATAATTAATACAAAAGAACTTTATTCCTAATGAGCTTCTGTATCATGTGTGGGAAGGGCAGAGAGAAGTATATCTATATGTCAGGGAATAGCCTTAAAGTTTTTGCTTCCTGAAAATACTGAGGTTTTGTTGTTGTTTGTTTTTATTGATTAATTTTAAAGAATTTTAGGACTTTGAAGTGCTTAGCATCAGCACTGAGAATTCTATTTCTTAGTGATGAGTGCTGATTATTAGGAATTTCCCTTTGATAGATTGCCAAATAAAACAGCTTCTAAGTCTTCTGCTTTAAAGCATATACTAATTGGTTTGATTTGGCCACATTTAAGCAATTATGAACATATGTTTATTCTTTTAGGGCCCCCCACTCATTTTTACATATTGTAGATAGCAGTCACTCTCAGAAACTCTTAATTGAATAAATACACAGTATGCAAAGTTTGTAATAAGATCTGATGTTCAGTTTCTGCCTTTATGATATAGCTAATTAAAGAATCTTCCCATAATTTCCCTTCTTTTATTTTATAAAATGTGAACATCTTTTCAGGTGTACATGAGAGACAGGGACTATGATTTCAGGAAAACTTGGTTATAGAAAATTTGCACTACCATTATGATAAATTGATTAGTATTGTGATTTATTTGAGGACTATAGTTAAACATTTAACAGCTAAAACTAGGCCTACTCTAGTATTCATAAGTCAGTAGAAATGGCAGCTCTTATACCATTTGTCTAAATATTTAAAACAAACAAATCGTTAAATAAAATATATCCTATCTTTCTAACTTGAGATACCTTCATAACAACCTGGAAGACCAGTTATGAATTTAGGATTTTCAGACTGGAGTTCCAAGCTGGAACATGGCTCGTGAGGAAAGGGGATTCCCATCCTGCCACTCTTCTCTTCCCACTCCTGGCTCCATTCTACACCTGGAGGGCCTTGAGGCACCAGCCAGTGCTTCCAAACACTGTTTAACCCTTAGGCCTAAGACTGCACACATAGTCTAGAGTAGTTGTGCAGAAAATTTAGGAATCTTGAGTAGTTGGGTACATGGTCTAAAAGTAGAATCGGAGCAAAGGCTCACATGAACATAAATAGGGTCTACACACTCTGCCCGTCACAAGCCCTCTACAGCCCTCTGGGTCTATACTGCCAAAAATACATTGCACGTGCATGCTGTCAGGCACTTAGATACTTTGCAGAGTCATAAAATCTTTGTTTCATTGCCACTTAGCACTGAAATTTGCTTAATTATTATTATTATTTTTTTACTTCAGTCTGTTAACACAGAGAAATCATATTAGGTATTTTTTGCAGTGACCCTTAATTTTTTTTTTTTTTTACTTCCGTCTTTTAACAAATAGAAATCATATTAGGTATTTTTTGCAGTGACTCTGCAGTGATGATTCCTTTTAAGAAATGGGGGATATAAGACTTACTCATATTTTTGTTGCTTTAAAATAAAATTACTAAAACTTGATTTTAGAATAGAAACTTTTTTTAAAAAAGATTAGTTTTCTGTTTTTAAATATGTAATTGTTAGAATTAATATTATGCTTAAAAAATGTCTATGGATTTCTTTTCCATTCAATTCCTAGCATGTGCAGCATGCTAAGATAAATAATTAACTTCATTCTTAGGAGAGAGAGATATATATTGTCTCTTTATTCACAATTAACTATCTCTTTATAGTCTCTTTATAACTGTCATTTCATATTGTCATGTCAAGAATAAGAAAATGAAAATAAGCCGACTCATTCTCATTTTGAATAAGTTAAGGAATATAAAATAAATACATTGAAAAATAGAAATTAATCTACTTAAATAAAATTATTCTATAGTAATTTTAAGCAAGAACCTCTTTATTTGGAATTTATCATTTAGAACTGATCTCTATTCTTTTTTAATTAAAATTATTGGGGTGACATTGGTTAATAAAATCAAATCGGTCCCAGGTGTACAGTTCAGTAATAAATACATCATATGTATATTGCATTGTGTGTTCACCACCCAAAGGTAAATTTCCTTCTGCTGCTCTCTTTTCTTAGGCCCATTAAATTTAAAGTGGTCATAGATGTAGTTGATATGACTAGATGTAATAGCCCACCAATTTTCCATTAATAATAGCAAAGATTTTTTTATCCAACACTTTACAAAAAAAATAATCATAATGCTATAGATTCTATATGTTTATCACAGTTTTTTAGAATTTAGCTACATTAATAGACATGTTTCTGAATTCATATTTTTTAATAAATCATTTATGTAGGTAAATGGCAAATTTTTTTCATGCTAGTGTTACATAGTGTATTTGATAAGTTTAAAAAGTCTCATCACTCTTCTACTTATCAGATCTTATCAATGTGTATACTGTTACAAGAAGGATTTTTTAAAGTTGCTGTTGTTTTTGTTTTGATAAGTGAGCACATGCTTCTGCCCAGTTGGAATTTTAGACTGGTGATTATAAAAACTCATTTCAACTTACAATTTCTGCTAAACAAATACTTTTATGATGCTTTGTGAGAAAATAGTCCAGTTAAAGGATTTTAAAATACATATTTTGTTAAGATGAATAAATTTAAGTAAAGAAATGCATTAATCTTTTTTCTTTAATAGCAGCAGCTGGTGCTTTGAATGTAAATGTGAAGAAGGAAATATCTAGTCCAGCAAGACCTTGCTCTTTTGAAGAGGCCATGAAAGGTATCAAATTGATTCTTCTCAAAAATTGTAAATAGGTGATCCTATATATTTTCTCTAGCAAACCTTACTGTTTTGTTTTCTCTTATGTCCGTGGAACACTTAGCGAGATATCTTCCATATGGTAAAATATTTAACTTTCCTGAATGCAGAGACTCGTCTCCCAACTTGATATTTCCCTTTATTCACCATACAGCATTTTTAAAACATATGTTAGAATGGAGGAGTTTTTTATTTAATTTTGTTTTTCATTCCCCAATTTTAAACGTCTTAAAAGTATATATAAAGTACAATAATGAGTGTTAAAAATCGAGTTTATAAAGCTCTTTGCTACCAATAAGATTAGTAGTTGACATTGAGACTGAAGAGGGCAAAATATGAACTATAGGCATCTGAAAAAGTTGCTTTAGGTTTTTTTGTTGTTTTTCTTTCTTCTGCCTCTTTATTTACTTCCAATCCCAAGAGATAATAAAGGTATCTTCAGGATTTTATAATATGGTAGAATTGATTCTCTTCTTAGCAGATTTCTAATATAATTATGATACTTGATGATGCTTTTGTGCCATTATATATGAAGGTTCAATTACATAATGGCCATTGATTTATTCTTATAATTTGAGCTTTTACTTATATTTTTCTGCCATGAAATTCATATGAGTTAAATCAAATTAAAAATACTTATGTTTTTAAGGGACATAATATGCTTAATAAATTTTATCAAATACAGTGGATTTTCTTCTATTGTCAGTAGTAAAATTTAGTGTTCACATATATAATGTCTTCGACATAACTTGTAACCATGATTTCCAACCATGAACACTTTCCAGAGTAGATTAGTGAGAAATTATGTGTACTGATAAGTAAACTACCAAGATTATCTGATTCGACTACAGGAAAATTAACAAATATGTGCTATGAATAATCATAACTAACATGTATTGAATATATATTAAGTGTTAGGCAACATGCCACACTCTTTACTGTCTCATTTAATCTTCCAAACTCTGCGAGGTAGGTAATTTATTATTCTCATTTCATAGACGAGGAAACCAAGATTCCAGAGGTGTTAAATAATTTGCCTAAAGTCACTTAGCTAGGATTAAGAAAAGGATAAGTTAAGCTTCGTATATAAAGTACCACATCTAAGCAAAAGTAATTCAAATCATGCTTATTAGATAAATGCCATAATTAATCATTAAGGTCAGGAACATTTGTAGTCTATCCTTTGCCATCTTTGAAGCATTGGTGCTTCTCTACAAAAATTTTTTGATGTTCCTTTCATGTAGACTATGAAGGTGATGGAACACTAATATAATCCAGTGTGAAATTTTTCCATACAAGGTTATAAATTGAAGGTTAAATTGTTTAAATGCTATGTTTAATTTTTAATAACAAAATTATTTAGTCATTTGATCAGAATCTTACAAGCTTAAAAAATGGATAACAAACACATGTGCATATTATTTTTCAAAATGCATACCTCCTTATTTTGAATGATTTTATCAACTGAAGTCATAAAAATAATTTTATGAAGATATAAAACTGAATACTCAACTATCTTATCCATTTAAAATTTTCATTTGTTTTTATAAATACAATATTATCAATTGGAGATTTCTGATCAATTAAAAAAAAATAATAGCTCTCAGAATCAGGAATTTTCCTTGACAAATGGCTTAATTTTATGATTTTTTAAATTCAGAGCTTTAGTATAATACCAAGGTACCATCTGACACATTTAAGTAGATATACTTTAATGATGAAGATTGAGTAACATAAATGACTTAAATTTGTGTTATGGCAATAATCCTCTAAATAACGTTCTTATAAATAGCCATCACAATTACAATAAGATTTAGAACTTGATACCCAAAAATGTTATGGTCAGATGTTGAAAGCTTTTGCTCTGAAGTAAGTTTCTGATTGTTCAGAGAGGGTTTGTAGGAGGCGAGGAGGAAGGAGGATAACTGCCCAACTACTCAGTGAAATATTCAGTCTAGTGCCAAAACACCATGATTTATTTTTAGTTTCACCCAACTGCATATATCTCCTTAAAACAAAAGTAATATAAATTAAATGATAAGATAAGGTATGCAATGTAAACTCTTGTTAACAGTTTCTTGAGAATATTTCCAGAAAGTTTTTTATATTTGCATAGGTACAGGTAGATGTGATTATAAGCTCTAGATAGATTGTTCAAAGACTGTGATGGAGGTTTAGGACTCAGAAATAAAGTATTGATCTGCATTCTATAACTTCCAGCTTGTAAGGAGTGGTTAATTGGATGAGTATGAAAAATAGTTGAGAGCGTATACTTTTCTCTAACTGGTTGCTACTATGTGGAAAAGTTTAGGAGCTTGGAGGAACAATAGAGATAATCTAGTTCAATCTCATTTTACAGGTGAATAAACCAAGGCTTAGAGAAGTTAAGTGATTTGCTCAAGGTCACATAACTAGTAACAGACAGAGGTTGTAACTTAGGTTTCCCTCAAAACTCAGTATTTTTTCACTCTATTATCTCCTCTATAAATCTTAATTTAGATTTTTACCATACATATTTGTACTTGACCTAAATGCTAATCACTGAAAACCGACTTCTAATAAAGATTGTTCTAAATTTCAAAAGTTGTTATTATTTTTGGATAGATTATTTCCATGGATGGAAGAGAACACTTTAAAAGTTGTTTGGTATAAAGTATCAATATCAATATTCGTCGCAAATTTAGATTGATACTGGGATGGTTAAATCTATCTTATTTACTGTCTGGATTTTCTGAACTGGTTTAAAAGTTTCCCCCAACCCCTAGGTTGTCTGTATTTTACTTGTTTATATTTTTTTCCTCCTCCATGAAAATGTAATTTCCAGGTAGTAGGGCTTTATCTATCTTATTCATTACTGGATCCCCAGAACCTAGAACATTACCTGAAACTTTATAAGGGTTCAATAAATACCAAATGAAAAATGTAGGAAGATAAGATAGAGTGACATCTCTTAAGCCATTTAATGTTGTTTAAAGGTCTATTAAGATATAGATATATATTTTCATTAATACTATTAATGAAAATTTGCAGTACCACACTGTAAGATTAACCAAACAATCCACAGCAAACTAAATTGACTACAATAAAGGTAAAGTTAGATTAATTCATTCATTTCTTCATTCATCCAACAAATATTCATTGATTACCTACTGTGCACTAGACAGCAACAACAAAATCTCTACCTTCATGGAACTCACATTCTAATAGAATTCAAAAGCAAGAATAGCAGTCGAATATTACAGGATCAACTTAAGATAACAGTACAGTCTTTCAAATAGTCTTGTGAGATGGGTCTCGAATACTTTTAAATGCCTGCCCTGTGCATGATCTGGTTTTCTCTCTGTAAAAATTAGATTGTAAGTTGAAGTGTATTGGTATTGGTAAAATCGAGGTGAAAGTTGGTCCAGAGAACTCAAGAATCAATGATCCATTTCTCAGAGTAATAAAGCATAGAATATCCAAAGTTAAATGAGTACTTTTCCTCCCACAGTATAATCAGTTTGTTTCTAGCCAGTTGGCTGTGAGACAACCTTAAGGAAGACAAGTTTGAGACCAGAAAGTTTCAAGTATTTTTAAGTCAAAATATTTATAAAGGTAGCAATCCTACTCATATACCATATACCGTTTAAAATTCCTCTTTGTGGCCAAGATTTCTTCTCAGTATCAACTTAAGAAATTTAGCAGCTGTGTCTTCTGGGGAATCTGTATTTCTTTCCACAGGTTCTCAAAGTAGCAGGAAATTTTTAGATCATTACTTGGGTATGCGCTCAATTCAGAAGATTCTCATTAGCGATATCAGTAGGCTCCACTGAGTGCCAGTGGCAGACTCATAGACAAAAAAGAAAAAGAATCCAAGGGCAAAGTAGATATAATGAAGTGATAGAACACACCTAATCTGCTATATATTGCTTCTCCTTGGTGTAAATCTCTAATTCCTGAAAACGAGAATTGGAAGAAGTGGGAAATACTGGTTTTGCTTTGGAAATTTAATTGATAGACTAAAATAGTCCTTAAATTTATGAAAAGAAAAAAATTTAAGTCCTGTCTAAAAGAGAGATGTGTTTATGTGTCATTTTGACAAATTCAAGTTTTCTAAGACATTAATTTAGACAAGTAAATTTTATTTGGTTACTTGGTGGTATTTTCTAATGAGAAGCTTGAGTTTTATTGAGAGAAATGTTCAGACAATTCTTTGGCCTTTAAAGTTTCGACTTTTGTGCTGCCAGGCAGCCATATACTAAAAGGAGAGTTTAACAGTTGTAATTGAGTAGTTTTAACCTCCTGGAGATTTCCAAGTTATATTCTACAGAATATCCTGGTTGTTTTGGGAAGATTAATTCAAAGCACCATAGAAGAGTCCTGCGGAGGTGGGATATAGCTTGATAACAGAACTGCTTAAGCTTGTTGATATTTAACCCACAGTCTCTGGCTCATACAAGGAGTACACAAGCCATTGCTACTTCAAAAAAGGGAGGGCACATTTTGATACACCAGTTTTATGTTTCATGCTACCATCATAGCATCAAAAAATAGACATTTAAATCATGACTAATAGTTAACATACTATAGAATGAAATAATTGATGATTTTAAACTTTTCTTTTTTGTGTATGTGTACGTGTGCAGCAATGAAAACTACTGGATGTAACTTAGATAAAGTAAATATTCTTCCTAATGCTCTGATCACTCCACTCATATCAAGCAGTATGATTAAGAGTGAAGATGTTACTCCGATGGAAGTAACAGCAGAAAAAAGATCTTCCCCTATTTTTAAGGTAAGCTACATTGACTAGTGCTCCACATCTTAATGTAAATATAAAACATTCAGTTGTTCGATTTCTTTTTCCGTGTTTATGCTTTTTACTTTTCCTATTTCACATTTGTTTCTCTTTGGATGCACTTAATAAATTTTGCTCTTTAGACTAAATGCTTTTATACTCCAGGAAAATAGTCTACAAAGTGACTTCTAATATACATTTTTGGCAAGAAAGGAATTAATGTTAGCTAGACCCTGTGGAATGTAAGGTATTAATGAAAGTACTGATTTAGTATTTGCAAAATTAAAGACATTTTAATTTCCTTTTCTTCTCCATTCTTCTCCTATAATTCCCTTTCCCTTTTTCACTTGTTTTCCTCTCTATGATGTTACCAGTAATCCACAACTTGCTATTAATTCATGAACCATAGAATTAATGTGTTTGTACTGTCCTAAGCATATCAATAGCTGATTATTCTTTTACTTCCTTGTTTGACTATCTTTGCTTATAATACTTATTTTTAAAATATCTCATTGACAATCAGACCTGCTGTCACTGAGAATCATAATCTTATACTTGTTTTCCAAATAATAATATAGTGGAAAATTGTCCCTGCGTATGCATGTGTTTTTAGAATAATACTTTTTGAAGTATATGAGCTCATTTAATGTTTCTATGTACATATCATTTGGGGATTTTTCTTTTTTAGACTACAAAGACAGTTGGATCAACTCAACAAACACTAGAAAGTATGTCTAACATAGCAGGAAATGGATCTTTTTCATCATCATCATCTTCTCACTTACCTTCTGAAAATGAAAAGCAGCAGCAGATTCAGCCCAAGGCATACAACCCAGAGACCCTGACAACTATCCAAACACAGGACATTTCACAACCTGGTACCTTTACAGCAGTTTCTGCATCTAGTCAGCTGCCCAATAGTGATGCACTACTGCAGCCAGCTACACAGTTTCAGACAAGAGAAACTCAATCTAGAGAAGTGTTACAGTCAGATGGTACAGTGGTTAATTTGTCACACCTGACTGAGGCGTCACAGCAACAGCAGCAGTCACCACTACAAGAACAAGCACAGACTTTACAGCAGCAGATGTCATCAAATATTTTCCCATCACCAAATAGTGTGAGTCAGCTACAGAATACGATTCAGCAGCTGCAAGCAGGAAGCTTCACAGGCAGTGCCGCTAGTGGCAGCGGTGGAAATGTTGACTTGGTCCAACAAGTTTTAGAGGCACAACAACAGTTATCTTCAGTTTTATTTTCTGCTCCAGATGGTAATGAGAATGTTCAAGAACAGCTTAGTGCAGACATTTTTCAACAAGTCAGTCAAATTCAAAATAGTGTAAACCCTGGAATGTTCTCCTCAACAGAGCCAGCAGTCCATACCAGAGCAGATAATCTAATAGCTGGAAGAGCTGAAGGTGTTCATCCACAGACCGAAAGCACATTATCTAAGCAGCAACAGCAACAACAGCAACAGCAAGTGATGGAATCATCAGCTGCAATGGTGATGGAGATGCAGCAAAGTATCTGCCAGGCAGCTGCCCAGATTCAGTCTGAGTTATTTCCTTCAACTGCTTCAGCAAACGGAAACCTTCAGCAGTCTCCAGTTTACCAGCAGACTTCTCATATGATGAGTGCATTATCTGCCAGTGAGGACATACAAATGCAATGTGAATTGTTTTCTTCTCCTTCTGCAGTTTCTGGAAACGAAACTACTACAACCACCACACAACAGGTTGCAACTCCTGGCACTACCATGTTTCAGACATCAAGTTCAGGAGATGGAGAAGAAACTGGAGCACAAGCAAAACAGATGCAGAACAGTGTCTTTCAGACCATGGTCCAAATGCAGCACAGTGGGGACAGTCAACCTCAAGTTAACCTTTTTTCATCTACAAAAAGTATGATGAGTGTTCAAAGTAGTGGTACCCAGCAACAAGGTAATGGTTTATTCCAGCAAGGTAATGAAATGATATCACTCCAGTCTGGGAATTTTTTGCAGCAGTCTTCTCATTCACAGGCTCAACTTTTTCATCCTCAAAATCCTATCGCTGATGCTCAGAACCTTGCCCAGGAAACTCAAGGGTCTATTTTCCATAGTCCAAGTCCTATTGTCCACAGCCAGACTTCTACGACCTCTGCTGAACAAATGCAGTCTCCAATGTTTCACTCTCAGAGTACCATGGCTGTGCTCCAGGGCTCTTCTGTTCCTCAAGACCAACAGTCAGCCAACATATTTCTTTCCCAGAGTCCAATGAATAATCTTCAAACTAACACAGTCACCCAAGAAGAACAGATTTCATTTTTTGCAGCTCAGAACTCAATTTCTTCACTTCAGCCAACATCAAACACTGAGCAGCAAGCTGCTTTCCAACAGCAGCCTCCAATATCACACATCCAGGCCCCTATGCTTCCCCAAGAACAGGCACAACCCTCCCAACAAGGTCTATTTCAGCCTCAGGTGTCCCTGGGCTCCCTCCCTCCTAATCCAATGCCTCAAACCCAACAAGGAACAATCTTCCAGTCACAGCACTCAATAGTTGCCATCCAGAGTAACTCTCCATCCCAGGAGCAGCAGCAGCAGCAGCAGCAGCAACAGCAGCAGCAGCAGCAGCAGCAGCAACAGCAGCAGAGCATCTTATTCAGTAATCAGAATACCATGGCGACAATGGCATCTCAGAAACCACCACCACCAAACATGATATTCAACCCCAGTCAAAATCCAATGGCCAATCAGGAGCAACAGAACCAGTCAATTTTTCACCAACAAAATAATTTGGCCCCAATGAATCAAGAGCAGCAGCCCATGCAATTTCAGAACCAGCCCACAGTTTCTTCACTTCAGAACCCAGGTCCTACCCAGTCTGAATCATCACAGACTTCCTTGTTCCATAGCTCTCCTCAGATTCAGTTGGTCCAAGGGTCACCCAGTTCTCAAGAGCAGCAAGTAACTCTCTTCCTCTCTCCAGCATCCATGTCTGCATTGCAGACCAGTATAAACCAACAAGACATGCAACAGTCTCCTCTTTATTCCCCTCAGAGCAGCATGCCAGGAATCCAGGGAGCCACATCGTCACCTCAGCCACAGGCTGCTTTATTTCACAACACTACAGGAGGCACAATGAACCAACTACAGAATTCTCCTGGCTCATCTCAACAGACTTCAGGAATGTTCTTATTTGGCATTCAAAATAGTAAGAAACTCTTTCTAATTTCTCATTTCTTAAATGTCATTGCTTGAAATGGTCACATTATTATTACTACTACTACTACTACTACTACTACTACTACTACTACTACTACTAGAAGGAAGCAAAACACAGTCATTTTAAAAACACAGATTGTAGTAAGACAGAACTGAGTTCAAGTCCCAGCTAGACCACTTACAGACTGTGAGATCTTAAGCAAATTATTTGGCATGAACCTCAATTTCCATATCTAAAATGACAGTAATGTTACATCCTTGACAAGGATGTTGAGAGGATTAAATGTGGTAGTGCGTATAAATGTACGTGCCACTTTAAGCTATGAACTTGAATTAAGAATGACAGAAAATATCTCAGCCAATTAAATTAGTTTCCAGTTAGGTAGTAACCCATCTCTAATGTTTATATGCCAAGGAAATTATATAGGATTTATTATGATAAGTAGGCAAAGTTGTATTTTTATACTGCTTAGAGGAAACCAAAGATGATTACCAGTACTGTTTGGAGAAGACTTTTGGGGGAAGACTGTCAGGTGGCTCACTCTTACTTGTCTACTGAGTGAACGCAATAATGACTTTCTCCCAGCAGCTGATAAATACCTCCTTATGAATCTTACAGAAAGTAACTAATCAGGTAGCTTCTGTATTTTAAATGTCTCTGCAGACTGTAATCAGCTTCTAACTTCTGGACCAGCTGCATTGCCAGATCAGTTGATGGCCATAAGTCAGCCAGGCCAACCACAAAATGAAGGCCAGCCACCTGTGACAACACTTCTTTCTCAGCAAATGCCAGAGAATTCTCCACTGGCATCCTCTATAAACACCAACCAGAACATTGAAAAGATCGATTTGCTTGTTTCATTGCAAAACCAAGGGAACAACTTGACTGGATCCTTTTAACTGGATATGTAAGTATTACATCTTGGCTTCTTTCTTTTCGAAAAGCATCAATAACTTTTATTATTATTAGCAGATTTGGGTTAAGTAATATTATTTAGACTCTGACCTTTTAAAATACAGCTTTCTCACAGGATGGTACTTTTTATGTAGCTTATGGTCGTACTGTTAATACTGGGCATTCCTCTGGTTCTAAACTTCTTTGCCTTGGAAAAACAGGAAATCTGATGTATGTATTATATATTGGATATAATTATGTCTCATTTCTCCCTTCCTCAAGAAATAAATAGAAAACTCTGCAGAAGTATAAATATGATAAAGTATCATTTGTAATACTGTAATATACTTTGGGATCATTCAGGGTAATAGGAACTTTATAAATGCTTTCTCTCCCTAGTGAGTTATATTAAATGTCTTCTTTTTTTAGAAATTCCGTGAAGAAAATCTGGATTCCAGGATGTCCTGAGATCTTGTGATTCCATGAGGATTACTGAACTGTTACTTTAAAAACAAAACAAAATAGGAAAAACTGTGATTGAGTAAATGGATAGATTTTACTCTGACTGCAAAAGAGCACACCCATGCTGCCTGTTGCAGTGATTGCCACCATTGTTAACATCTTTATATTTTATATTCCTAATATCAGTGATGACTGAGAATCTATCTGAGTTTCCAGATGACAGAATTAATTGTTGCTATTTTCCTAGGCACTGTTTCTTTAAAAGTACAGTTTAATTTTAAAAGCTGGACTGCTCAGTTGTTATTGCTATTAGAAAATAATCCATATTGTCATGTTTACTTTTGTTCATCATTATTTTCTTTCTTGCATTGTTTTAGTCAAGTAACAGCTTTTGAAAAAGGAAAATTCAAATAATACCTAAGGCTGTGATTTTTCAATATAAAAAGCACAGCTATTGGCCAAAGTGAATCTTTTTTCAGTTTTTAGAGAGAAAAACTGAAGGGGTGACATTCTGACAAGGAAGCTGTACTAAGAGCTCTACACAGATAAGAGGCCTCTTTATCACAAAGGCAGACAATATACAAACTGGAAATAGCTGGAATGCTGTTGATTTTATTTTTCAGAGAGTCGTTAATTCTCTGAGTTTCTGTTAAGGGGTTTAGCCATAACTGTGCATAGAAAAATAATTATCTTGCTCTGTAAGAAATGAAGGGGATAATATATGGTAAATTATGTTCTGATATCCTTCAGTAGTTTAAACTGACACAGTAATTTGAGTCTGTTTTCTTCTTAACCCAGTCTTGGGCCAGTGTTCCTTTTTATATTCATCTATATTATTCTTCCCCTCTCTTTTCACTTTATTTTAGACAATTGGTAATATGCTCCTAGCTTTGGGACCCTGTAGCAACTTAAAGGAAAAGGCCACTTTGATCTGGGGTAACCCAACAACTCCTGCAGCACAGGTTGGGGGTACCCTTTCAGGAATGAGGGGAGCTGATTCCTGAGAAACAAAAGCAATGCATTTTCCCCCCCTCATGAACGGTGCTGTCCTGAAGTCTTCAAAATTTTCAAAATTTTCTCTCTAATAGGAAACTGTAAATTTTAATTAAAAAAAAAAAGACAAAGTAAAATTTCTTGAAACATCACTTCTCCCTGAGCTGCAGTGAGTGTAATTCACTTGTCACCTCAGTGCTTTACAGTTCGCAGTGATCACTTATCTGATGGTTCCCACAAGCCTTAGGCTTTACAAGGTCATGTCATTGACTTAAAATGAAGAATTAACTTGTGTTACATCTATGGAGAGCAAAATAACACACTCCAGAACTTGCAGTTGTAGCATTAGTTATACAGTTTTGGGTGTTCTCACCACCCATGGGATGCCTGCTTCTCACTACAACTTGTCTGGACACATGCTTATGTCTTATTTTCCTTTTGGCATGTAGAAAGCTACTAATACAGTTTAAGGCCAAATTATGTGTGGCTTCTATATGTAGATAAGATATTTCGGTATTCTTGTCTGTTTCATTTATTTTTTAAATGTACAAAAAATAGCCTGTTAATTGTTTGTTGAAGGCTACTTTTCTGTTTGTTTTTTATTTTTATTTTTTCTATCCTATACATTTAGTTATACTTAGTGGAATTGTGGTGTCGGTTTTGTTTATCTAGCCAGATTTTTCCCCCTTTTTGTGATGATCTTCCTTGGTTCTTCGAATGTGCCCTTCTTCTAACTTTTTTTCTCTGTGTTCTCGTATATTCTTTCCTCCACCCCCAACCTTTCTTTCTTTCTCTCTCTAATTGAGAGGCATTGAATTACGTTTTCAGTAGTACAGGCTTCTTGCCGATATGAAGGGAACTTTTCAGAAAGAGACCTACTATGGGTCATTTAATTTTGAATACAGTTTTCAATCGTTCAAGTTTTGGATGGTTTATATCTAATGTGTGTTTCATTTTTTTGGAAAGCTATATTTTGTATTTAGGAAATGGTATACTATTTTGCTATTTGTACTAAGTGAGTACATTGGCATAAATATAGAAATTTATATATATACATATATATAAACTATTCTTTTTTTGCCACACATTTTTGTGGTAAATTTGTGAGTTTGTCTGATGTTCTACCACAACGTGGCGTCTGATAACAGTGAGGGGGGGTTTGTTATGTCTTTATTGAGTATTTAAGTATCTTTTGAAACAAATGACCTGTTCATCTGTAGCCATTCCATCAGGCAGTTCTTTGATGTTGTTAGTGGGCTAAAGGCAGCTTACTGTGTGTTTGCTGGATCTTCACTCAGCAAAATGTTAGAGTAAGGAAACCCATCTAGGCATTGTGTCAGATGGTGTTTCACAAGAATGAGCCATTCAGTCTTTGCTCACTATATATTTAATATTTTATTATTGTTGTTATTGTTATTATTAATTGGCTTTCTGTATTCTATGCCTTTTATTTATAAAGACACTAAAAAACCATGTTTGTAATTTTAATAACATTTTCCCCATCTTGTAATATCCAGAGCTACTTTATAAATTCTCCAAACTGAAAGCATTTTCTTCAATGTATCTCTTCTCTCCCCACCCCTATTGTGAAAAATTACCCAATATAGTTCAGGTTATGAGAAAGACCAGTCACACAATCTAATGCTTCAGTTTTAAAATGTAAAACTCTAACTGCTGAGGGGTGACGAATGTCAGAAAGCTTACCCAGCAGGTATAAAAATTAAGTAGACATAAAATACTATAAGTTTATTTCTGGGTTTTCTGAATATTTTTCTGAGTGATCATACGGGAGACTCAGGAAGTCTTGTTCACCATGTTCTAATTAGAATGTTAATTAGCAGTGGTGGCGGACTTCTGTTGTTTATCAAAAGGTTTATCATTGCAAAATGCTGATTCCAATGACAAGTCACCAGGGACCAATTTTTCTGTTATATAATATCTAAGTTTAGAACAGAACATACACCTGAACTGTAATGGTTGATTAGATGGAGACAGAAAACCCAATTTTTATTTTCATAAATTTTGTGGTTATTTATACAAGGGCTTTGCTATGCTACCATATTCTTATTCAATAATGATATGTGTGTGTGTGTGTGTGTGTGTGTGTTTTTTAACATTGTTAAATGTTTCTTACCCCTAAAGGTCAATGTCAAGTACAGCATTCTGAATATACAATTTGGTTACAAAAAGTATTTGTCTTCTTATTGAAGAGTTAGCTCAGTGGTCAGTGGTTGATACTTGTGCTACTAAATGCTGTTTCCAGATTACCGTTACAAATTTTAGCTACATATAAGAGAGACTCCCTGAGCCAGCAAAGGCCTCAGAAACAATTTATTAAATTTATTAATGGCAGAAGAACCTAAATACATTGTGAACCACATTTATTTTCTTTATATTATTACATTCAATTGTTCTTGCTTTTAGCAACTCACATTAATGCTTGGAGCTTATCTCTGTGTCTGTGTGTGTTGTATTCCTTATTGTCATTCCATTATATATCCATACCAACGTGGGAGGAAAAAAAGTCATATTTTGCTTCTGAGTTATATCATGTTACCTTCGTAATTATGGTATCGTGATGTTATTTAGCCAATACAAGTCTTTTTTCACCAGTCTCCATAGAACATAGGTTGTTACTGAAGCAGTATTAATGAGGGAACTTCCTTCTTTCCTCGCTTCCTCTTTTTTTGTAGTATTGTATGTCCTATAGTTGGGAATTTCATTATAGAACATTTCTTGCCCATCAGAACCTCAGTTAATCTGCCTAGGAAAAACAGTGTCCACGGAAATGAGTCCCTCTAGAACTAAGATGATAATTCCTTTTCATTATTTAAGCCATTATAGATTCTTGTTTTGGAAAAGTGAAATCTATTTAGATGCATCAGTAATTAAAGAACAGAATTAAATGCTTTAATAATCAAAGTCTCAAATTCAACATGATTTATAAGTATTCACTAAGAGTAAGTTGAGAATTTTTTACCTTTCTGATGAAATTTTCTGTTCAAATATCTGTTTCCTAGTTGATTTTTAAAATTTACTGAAAATGTATACATAAGACCTGATAGCTTTACTCTGCTTCATGACCACAGGCTTCATCCCTAACCAAGACAGCCACGTTGCATTCGCATGTCTTTGGTTATATGGAGGGACTTAATGAAAGAAAGAGACTATATAGTTCAGGAGCTTTATTAGAAAAATAACACAGAGTATATATACCCTAGTTAGTGGTTTAGTAGACTCTCATAACATGTATAAAAAGAGGTTTTCTCCTCTGCTTGTTTGTATCACTTAGAGCTAAACTGTGGAGATAATGTTCATAATGCAGTAACTTATCAAAATAATACCTACAATATCATTTGTGGATTGTCCCAGGGCTCTAATTATTTCTTTAATCCCCATTTATTTTCATACCATTCTAACCTCATTTATTAATAAAATTCTATTTTTTACTCTACTTTCTCTTTCAGGAGAATTTTTAAATTCATATTTTATATCTAGATTAAAAGCTTCATGGAAAGTGCCTTTTTACTACAATAGTGCCCTTTTTTGTAATTTCATTTTTCACTATTGCCAAAAACACATGAACAAATGATTCTAATAGGTCCCAACTTTCAACTTTTCCATTTAGTTGTTCCTTTCTCTTTTTCTTTCTTTTCTTTTTTTTTTTTTTCCTGAAGATCTAATTGGCATTATTAAGCAATTCATGAATCAGGCAGCATCCTATCTAGCAAATAGAAGGGTACAAGGGGTTGTATAAAATGGAAGAATTTTATAGATCACCATAGGAAACAATAAGTTTCTAACTCCCTTTGGCATAAGATTACCAGAATTGTTCTTTTAAGGGAGAATAAGTAAAAGATTACAGAATTACACTGTTTAGTTTTCAAATAAATTAACGAAATTTGTCTTCATCTCAACCAACTAATAATAGGTCTTACTGAAATGCTAATGAAAATTTTACTGTCTGTGAGACTCCATGCACACAAATGTGTGTAGTTTAATTTCAACAAGTGTTTAAAGCATCTTTTATTATCTTAATTAGATGAATGAAAATAAATCACAAACACATAATTTAAGTAAAGTCTGGTAATGTCAGTTTTTCTAATCGACAGGGCCAAGTAATTAATAATAGTGCACTTCTTGCCCATCATAACCTCAGTGATCTACCCATATCTACCTATGAAAAATAGCATCAAAAGAAATGAAGAAGTTCTATCTGAATCCCTCCAGAACTAAGATAATTCCTTTCAACCAGATCCGGTTGAGTTGAGCGTCCCTCTGGTTTTCGTTACTTCTGCCTGTTCCAGCTTCTTAACACTGCGACGGTACCTGAAGAAAGGGCCATCAGCAACAGGCTAGGACAGTAGTAGTTTCCTCCTGTGTGAGTATTTCCATGCTTGTTTGTGGCACTGAAGACTGCAAACCTTTTTGCAATATTCATCATGCCCTATTGATAGTCTGCACTTTAATCATTCCAAAGAAGTCGAGAATGCTGTATAGTGATGATTCCTTCTTATTGAATGCATCTTAACTAAGAATATTTACTTTGGATAACAACTTGGTGTGAGTGTTATGTGAATATTTTCTAAAATGACTATAGTAAGACTTAAGACTTTGAAATGTTATTGACTATAAGGGGAAATGATTATACTTCAGAAAATCATTTTAGAAAGATTAGAATGTTAAGCTTGCTAATCTGTTTGACAGTTAATTAAAACCAGCCCTCTTCCTATATATTTTGTGTCATGTACATAGGAACATTATAGTATATTGTTTTCTACGTATACAGTATTTATAAACCAGTGGTTCTCAAAATATGGTCCTCAGCCCACCAGCCAACCCCAGCATCACCTGGGAACCAGTTAGAAATGTAAATTCTTGCGCCCTATCCCAGACATACTGAATCAGCAACTCTGGAGTAGGGCCCAGCGCTGTTTGAACAAGCCCTCCAGGTGATTCTGATGCACGCTGAAAGTTTGAGAGCCACTGGTGTAAACTATTTACAGTAAGATCTGGAAGAGTGTTCTTTACCCCACTGATACAGAGTTATACATTGTTCTTTATACAAATTCGGCTTAACCTGGTTATCCATAATCCTTTATTGGCAATAATAATTTATTCTCAGTACTACCTATAGAAATACAGTATATTGTATGTATATACACAATTAGTCTAGTTATTGATAATTCAGTTAACTTAGTTTGGCATTTTCCTACTTACTAAAAAGTTTACAATAAGTGACCAATTTAAAGATACAGGTGCAATGTTCTATTTTTCTTTTGATTGTTATGACATTTAAGTAGCTAATATAATTGATAGGTGCTAAATTCTCCTGTTTATCCATAAAATGTGTACATTATGGGCAGTGATAATACAAGCTTTCTTTTTTTCATTGCCTCTTACTTTACCAGCAGACCACAATTTTGGTTTGGCTCGATCTCCTCTCAGAACAAAATTGTCATTCCTGTATTTATATTTGTATCTGAGATATTAAACAAAATGGCTGACTAGGTCAACAAAGCACATTATTTAATTTTTTTATATATAAAACTTCTTTAAAAGTCTCTTGCTCTGTATGAGAACTGATGCAGTAGAGATAGAGCTATCCTTTGAACTTATGCTTCAGATAAAAGTTATTTACTAAAATATTAAGCAAGAAAATGAATTATATAATTTGGGCATTTCTCTCTTGTCAATGTATGCATCATGGTAAATATAAACTAACCACCAGTAGATTTATTCATTCATTTTAATCTCTCTGTGTAATTCATTACCTCCATAATTGTTCTAATCTTCCACTGTTTAGAAATTGTTAATTAACTCATGAAAGAAAAATGCACTCACTTCAAAATAAAAACAATTGTATACTCTATAAAAATCACCACTGCTTAATACTAGCAGTGGAAATGTAAGTGACTTACTCTACAAACTTTGGTGCTGGCAAAAGTTTAGGCAAACTGTTGGGAGATGCTTTAGCTACATTCCTCCTTTCTTGTTCCCTTTCCTCTCCTCTTTCCTCTCTTCCTCACTTGATTGCTTGATTTATTCCTGTACCCAAAGCATTCTACCACAATTCTATTCGACTTCAACTTGTAGTTTCTCCTTTAAAAGCCCCATGTTTAAGCCTCAGATTGCTCCTGCTTTTTTTTTTTTCCAGAAGTAATTTGCCTGGTTTGAATAGTTCGTAGGGATCACTTATTGTTTTAGCTAATGAACCTCAGGATAACACACACACACACACACACACACACACACACACACACACACACCTCAGATGTTTGAGAGTGGGTTTGGAATCAGACTAATGTGTACAGTAAAGAGCTGTCCCTCACTGAAGTATTTATGACTTTAGTGGCTGCAAACTTATTCCAGTGACATTGAGCTAATTTCTTTTCATCAAATGAATGTATCTGCTCACTTTGTTCCCTTCTGTTGATAAGCTCTAAGTAGTTGCTACTTTTTTTTGACAACTTTTACTTAGTCTTTCTAATAAATATATTACAAGTATTTTGTTAACCTGTTCTCAAGTGGTTTAGCTACCATTCTGCCATTTAAATTTTTTAAATTTTATTTTATTTGCTTGAGCACACTGATCAACCACTGAACTGCCTTCTTCCATTGTCCTGCAACGACACAAGGGTTGCATTTTTTGTGCATATGGCTTTCATAGTCAGGGTTGCAGAGCACTGACAACCAGATATTTTCAGTTTGTTCTCTGGGGGAATTTCATTTGCATCTATGTTTTTAGCTATCTGTGATAACTTGTTAAATATTAAAAAGATATTTTGCTTCTATTGGAACATTTGTATACTCGCAAGTATATTTCTGTAAACAGCTGCAGTCAAAAATAAAATATGAAAGTTTTCATTTTGCAGTGGGTAACTGTCTCTTTCAAACTTTGTGAATAAATTTGTATCCGTAAATGTCAATTTTGAGCAGCATGAGAATGTGGCTGAAATTATAAAATCATTAGGAAAATGTATGAGATATAGAAATATTTTCAAGTAGTTACTTTGTCCCTACTGTTTTGCCAGGCAGTGTACAAAGCGACTTAGTGTGACAGAATTTTTGTTTGCTTTACTTAGTATGTTTCATGCTTAGTAAAATGGTACAGACCATGGCAGCAAATCATGTAGCATGGAGGTGCTTTTGATGAAAACCAAGTCTCCCTAAGCCCTTAGTCCCTTTTCTAGAGGCAATCTCTTTTATTTGGGAGGCAGTTATTTCTACATATATACATTAGTATTTATCAGACTGTAATTCATAACACTAATGGTACTTAAAATGATTTCAAATGACACATAGGTAAACATTATTTTTAAATATAATGTGTTTTAATGTGCATTAGAAAAAAATATAATATGCACACCTGCTAGACTTTGGAGGAATGTGAGTCAAATTAAAAAAATTAAATTCTAATACAGATAACATGGATATCATGAATATGATATATAAATAACAAGTTTTAGAAGCACTGCTTTAGATAGAATGTTTATACCTTCTTATCAAACATAGACCATGTAAGAGACTGAATTTTTCACACATCCAAACACGTATGTGTAAATAAGTTGTCACTTTAGGAAGGGACACGCACATATTTATTTTTCAACAATGCTTCCATTGTTCAAAATATATTTAAAAGTTGTCTTTTGACATTTATTGACTTCAACAGCACTGGAAAGGAGTAATAACCAACTGGAATTTATTAAGTATAAATATCAAAAATATTTTGTTCCAAAAAACAGTCTGTGTGGGCAAAAGACTGATCTGAAGATCAGACTACAAGTGGCTGCCAGAAAAAGCTGATGCAATCCTGGGTCATATACCTTAAGTTACAGCGTCTAGAACATGGGAAGTCGTCGTCATGCTTTATTCCAAGCTGGTAAGAGTACTACTCTGTCATTTCGTAAGAAGCAAATTCTCAGCAGCCATGAAATCAGGCCTGTAAGAACTGGAACATCATTTATTCCTGCTCAGGACGCAACAGGGACTCTAGAAGTATGAAGCAGGTACAGTTTCTCAACAGCAACACTTAATAGTCTTGCTCTCAGGAAGACATTGATTGCTACGCTTGTGCTCTGTGTCATGGTGCCATGGTTCCTGCTTCTAAACGGAGGCAATATAATATGGTATATAAAAGCATAGCCCTTGAGTTTGCCTGCCTAGTGTTATGGCTCCTACACCTACTATTTAACCTCTCCATTCCTCAATTTATCTATAAAGTGGAAACGAAAATAGAACTCTCCTCTTAGAGTTGTTGCAAAAATTAATCTGTGTGAAGTTCCTAGTAAGTATTACTTTGTATTAGTATTTCTAGTCCTGATGTTGCTCTACTCTTCTTTCTCTCATGCACTGGATCCCATATCCTTTTGATTTTTCAAAGACATATTCCTTTAATTGTCCCTTCTCTCCAACATCAGAACCTTTTCTAAGAGTCATTCTCACTGGCATATAAATGGCCCTTATCTCTTAAAAAAATCAAATAAATAACTCTTTGACTGTACCCCCCCTACACACACACACACTATTTCTACTTCCTCTCCTTCTATTCTTGAACCCATTCCAATCAAGCTTTCATCACACCGCTTTACTGAAATAGTTCTTATCAAAACCACCGATGGCCTCCCCATGGCCTCATCCAAAAGTCAGTTCTCAGGCCTACCTTACTTGGCTTCGTCGCAGTATTTGACGCACTTGATCACTCCCTCCTTGAAATGTTTTCTTCACTTGGCTTTCGGGATACCACATAGCTCTCTTGCTTCACTGGCCACTCTTTTTAATTCTTATCTTGACCTCCTAACATTGGAGAGCCCTAGATGTCAATCGTTAGATCTCTAGTATAACTCAATTCCTAGGTGATCTCATCCAGTATCGTTGCTTTATATGTTATCCATATGTTGAAAATTCCCAAATGTCCATCCCTAGCCATAATTTCTCCTAACTCCAGGTTTCTGTTATCCAACTGCCTGTTCGACAGCTTCGCTTGGCTATCTTAATAGACAAACAAAATGTCCCAAGTCAAATTTTGACTTCGGACATTTTTTTCCCCGCCCCTCCAACTCCTGCTCCTAATTCTGTTTCCAGATTCTTCCTTAACAAATAGAATTTCCATTTTCTAATTGGCTTACACCAAAATACTTTTATGTTCTTTTTTTTAATCTGACCTAGATCCAATTTATCATCAAGTCCGGTTACTTTGACCTTTGAACTATATCCAGAATCTAACCACTTCGCAACACATACTATTGCTGTCATCCCTATTTGTTGCCTAGATGGTCACAGCGGCTTCCCAACAATTCTGTTTCCATCGTTGCCACTTATACTTGATTCCTCACATACCAGCCAGAGTTAAACATAAGTCAGATTGTTACACCTCTACTCAAAACCCACCAGCAACTTCCTATCTTTACAGTGTTACCATGCTGATAAGGTCTCATATGATCTGATTCCAGCCATGTGTCTGACCTATCCTTCTCTTCCTTTCTCTGCTTTAGTAACTTCCTTTCTCTTCCTCAAACTCTAAGCATGCCCCTGCCTCAGTGGTGCACTCATATCACTCCTGCCCAGAATGCTCTTCCTTCAGCTATCTACATGCCTCACTCTCTCACTTTATCTGGTCTTTGCTCCGATGTAGCCTTAATGCATCCCATCACTGACCTTCCTACTCTGCTGCTTCTTTCTAGCATTTCTCACTACTTGACATAATTGTTCATCTATTGTTCTTCACTAGAATGCAAACCCCATGAGTGCAGGTACTTTGTTTTGTCCATTGCTGTGTTCCCAGTGCTTAGAAGAGTGCCTAGCCTACTGACAGGATAAATCTGAATAAATCGGGCAAATCAGAATAAATACTGCCCCTTGGCATTTGTTTACTGCATTCTGTTTTTCTCGATTTCTTTAAATGTCCTTTAAATTCCGAGAGGATATTAATCAGTCGTTCCATTACCATTTGGTATGAAGCAGCCCTTTCGGGCAAACGCTCAAGCCAGGTCGCCTTATAAGCGTCTGGCTATAATTTATTATAATCTGAATCCTCTCCCTCTGTGTTCCTCAGTAGATTCTGCTTTTGCCTGAATGCCTCTATCACTAGCTTCACTGAAACCAATCAGTGTGATTTTGTTTTGTAGAAATGAATTTTCTTTCGTTTGGAACTTTTAGAAATTTACACAGAATTGCAGTGAGGATGAAGGCAAAAGGAAATATTTTCAAACTGAAGCACCAAGCCATCTACCATTGTGGTATTGTAGCGGGAAAAATACCCAATGTTTGTTGGCATCTGTCAAGTAAGCGAGGGTTTCCTGCCCGACGCCATCTTTTCCTTGGCAGGTACAAAGCTATTCCCAGTTTCAGACAACCTTGCTTTTTGCACCATTTCTTGTGTTTTCTTCCCATGCACCACAAGAGGGCAGTCTTTCATCATATTCTATCTGAATTATACCAACAGTGGGTAGAGCTGCACCTCAACGATTTAAATGAAAGTTAGAATATCATGCCAAAATTGTTCACCAAAGCGAATGAAACTCTAGGCTTACAATTTTATCCCAAAAATTATAGAACCAAAACACATGCTTAAAAGGAAAGTAGTCGGTTTAGCAATGGTATAGAAAAAAACCTTTCAGATGGTTATATAAATATAAATAAAGCATTGGTTATGGAAGGCTATTTTCAAGTATTGGGGGTTTTTAAGTATTTCCTTCCTTGAATTCATTCACTGCAGCAGATGTTGTATACAGGTGTGTTGTTTTATTTCTGCAGACATTAAAATAGAAGATTGAGGTAAAGAAGAGACTTCAATTAGCTTTTTATTTCAAGGTATTACTGTATACTATACACAAAAAAATAAAGTTGAAGGAAGAGTAACACGTATTAGGCATATTAGTCACTGAGTAGCAATTAAAACCAATATATATCACAAACGAGCATAGATTACTCACTACTAAACAAGTCCCTTGGATCAGACAGGTAGTGTCATTTCTTTTCTCTGGGCAATTCCCTTCTGCCATAAACCACAGAGAGGTAATTAAAAGAAAAACAGATCATTGAAGAGTTGGATGCTTTCGAGCCAGATTCAGCCCTAAAAATTTATCCCTAAAAAGAAGGATTAAAGTGTGTAGAGGGCCTTAGAGAATATTGTCTGGCATCTTTCTATACCTTTCCCTGCTTTACATCTTAAGTGGCCTCTTGAGCCTAATCAGATTTTGCCATAATAGCAATTACAAGAAACAGCTATGTTTAATAAAACTATACCAAAATGTATGAATAAAGTCTATTGTCTCTCCTATTCATTCCTTGTAAAGAAAGAAAAACACAAATCTCAAAAACAAAAGCAAACCTGCAAAAGAAACCTAAATTTGGCTACATTTTAGAAGGAAATCAAGTCTTGTGAATCATTTCTTGGCTTTGATCTGGTTGTCAGTTGGGATGGACTTGCCCAAGTGATGGCCCACAGAAAGGCCAAATTTCTCGTTTTTTTGCTCTTCCTGCACCTTCTTTTTCATTAAGAATCCTGCCTGGAAATTTAGGTCAAAGAAACTACTTGGAGCAAAATACAGTGGAGTCTCATCCCAAATATTCTCCAGGCGTTTCTTCCATTCTTTCAGGATCTGAATTCGGGTATCTGCGGGAGTGTGCCCAATGCCGTATATCAGTTGAGGTTCTAAGACTTGGAAGCCACAGAAATGCAAAGTTCCACTCTGGAGACATACAAGGTAAGGAGGTGAGTCACAGAACAAACCCTATACAGCTTGTACCATATACAAACAGCAAAGGTTAATCTTGGTTTCCCAATATGACACTGATGTGGAGGCCTGAGGCCTCCTGGAGAATCAGTTCAGAGCTGTATTCTCTCACCTTCTGCTCTCTCTACCTAGCTGTTAACCTATTTTAGCCTATTCAGCTGTGTCCTTTATATTAATAAAACCTTGAAGCTGTGCCAGCCTGAGATCCTCTGCCAAAAATAACAGTTCTATTACATAAGGGAGAGTTTTGGTTTCTTGACAGCTGACTCTTGCCAAGGAATGCAGATGTGCATTTCTCTGCCTCTCCGTATAGCTAGATGAGTTTTAATAAATAAGCCTTACCATTTATTCTCCTATATTAATATTAATTCTCCAATATTATAGGTGGCCACCCCATTGGCTCTTCTCTCCAACTCTCTTCCTTAGGAGAGATTATCTTGAAAGTCAAGTGACCACCAAAAAGCATACTTCAGACTTTAGTTTTACTAGCTGAACTAAATCATTTCTTAAATTTAGGGTGGAGAGGCTCTAATATCTGTGACATTGTAACAGCAACTTGGAGAATGGCAGGAAGATTGGAGAGATGTCAGTCATCTGGAGAGAATCAGACCACATGGCCATACAAATCTAGGGGTGATCTGCACTGGTCATTGGTTGGGAGAGAGTGGTGCGTGGACACGTGTAAGCACAGGGGCCTGGGAAGACAGGTAAGTCTTAAATGGAAGCTCTCGACAGTTCTGAATCATTACTGTGCTGTGTTCAGTTTCTATCTTGAGGATTTGGACCCTATAGAAAGCTCATCTAATTAATCCCCTGGAAGGTTCATTGAAAATGAGGTACCTGAATTGGCCAGAGAAGGATATTCATGTCCCCGTGAACACCCTGCAGAGAGTACATGGAGCTGCTGCCACCAGTGGTGATGGAAAGTACTGCCTTCTTATTCTGTCAAAGAAAAGTCATTACCCTCCACATCTCCTTAGTGGCAGGGAGTTAATGAAACAGCCCCAGGGAAAACAACTGACAAGTCCACTCATCTGCTATTCATGTTCTGAGCCACGCAGGATGACTCTGCAAGAGTACCAGCCTGGAGAATGGTACAACAGACTGGTAAACAAGGGCAACCTCTGTGTGGCACTCCTGGGTGTGGCAAATCAGATGAAGGTTGTCATGGAAATGCAAAATTGGTGTTGACTGCTGGTGCCTATGGGGAGTTATTTGTTTACTGTTTAATTCTGTCTCCCCATAGTGCTAGGCATGTATTTAGGCATGTAATCAGGCATGTAATCTAGAAGGTCTCAGCATGTTTTCATGTAATATTTTGGTCTCTGAAAAACGAAAGCAGACTATTTTACGATGGAAAATTTCAAACATAAAAAAATAATACAGTTGACCTCTGAACAATGCAGAGGTTTGGGGTGCCCCCAGTCAAAAATCCACATATAACTTGTGACTTTCCAAAAAGTTACTTACTAATAGGCTATCTGTTGACCAGAAGCCTCACCAATAACAAACGTTTGATTAACATGTTTTGTATGCTATATGTGTTATATACTGTATTCTGACAATAAAGGAAGCTAAAGAAAATATCATTAAGAAAATCATAAGGAAGAAAAAGTACATTTACAGTACTTATGAAAAAATCCGTGTGTAAGTGGACCCATGCAGTTCAAACCCGTGTTGTTCAAGGGTCAAATGTGTGATGATACATCCACTACCCAGCTTCAGCTCTCGGTATTTGCCATTCTGGTTTTATTTAATCCCCCTGCCCCTTTTTTTTTCCTGGAGTATTTTAAAGCAAATTCTAAACATCATGTCAAAATATCTATTAAAACTTTATTATGCATCTCTCTCAAAGGGACTTGGAGCCTGATCTTAGTATCTACTTATGCTCAAAACTCTGCCTCAGGACAGAATCTACCCAGAACCCAGAAAAAGCAAAATCATTCACCTACCTGGAAAGGTCCCTTGTCATACATGGCATTGTATGTGTAAGCAAACTCCCCAACGAACACGCGCTCAAACCAGCCTTTCAGGATAGCAGGGACTCCAAACCACTGCAGTGGGAACTGTGGGACAGATGACAGAGTGGCAGGATCAGGAACACACACAGCACACGAGAAGGCTCAGGCCCCTTAGCCGCTGCCCATGACCTCACTGAGGGGCGCATCTTTCTTCTGGCCCTGTCATTCCTTTTGAAGGAGTTAGTTAGTACATTTAAAGAAAAGTATCGCCCTTGGTCAGTCAACTTGACACTCCTGTTTCACCTAAAGGTAGAAATATCAAGTGGATCTGAAGAAGGCCACATGCAAATAAGATTTGTTCCTATGAAATCACGTTTAGCAATGAGGTCTAAACAGCAAGGACCACAGACAAAGTGGTCCTTAGATGTGTGATGCCTAAATCAATATTTTCTCAAGAGCTTGCTTTAGTAGGTGTGGTATCAAAAATACAAAATATGTACCTTGTGCTCACAGACATAAAATCTTATCATTTAGAATAAACAGAACCACTCAAGTTTATAAACAAATAATCAGTGTAACTAAGGTGTAGCAAGGAGTTCCCATGACTCCTTGGGCCTTTTGTCCTGATAAAGCAGAGCCAGAGCTAAACCAGTATGTCTTCTCCTTGATTCACGATTTAAAGGCAATGACAACTGGGACACACTCAGAAGAGAAAAACAAGGACACAGAAGGACTCATTAGGACTTGGCAGCTTTTTCTTTGAAGGGTTGCTGACCTGCAGGAAAGGGACTAAGGAAGTAGGGTTTTAGAACAGAAGAGACAAAGGATTAAAAGTGGGAGTTGTGTTCTCACCCTAAATCTGTCACTAACTTGATACCTTTGCCACACAAGCCCCAGACCTTCTCTAAGTTTCATTTGCTCATCTGTAAAAAGAGGGGCTCGAGGGATCTCGATCAGCTCCTCTCTTCTCACACGATGACCCTCCAGTTGCAAGGGGCCGGATCTGCAGCTTTCAGGAAAAGTAGGTACATTGTTTAGGTGAGCAGGTTTGCTTCCCTGTGCATGTTCTGCAGGCAGAGTTGAAAATAGAACTGGGCAGCTTATAGGGCGTTAGGAGTTTACTCTCCCTCAAGTTATTTTTGGAGAAGTAAACTGAGCAGAAGGTTAGCCCACATGGCACCTTGGTATGAATTAAAGCACTCCTTCCTCAGGACACTTTATTTCCATGTTGAGAGACTATCTTACATAGTACACTGATTTTTCTAAAATAAGACTTTTCCTGTCATTTGTCAGGAAACTGTTACAGCAAATACACAAATCCCCAGTTGTGTACAATGCCCTTCAGTATGTTGCTATTTTGCAGTGTACAACCCGCATGGTTGTACTGACAATAAAGAAAACTTAGGCATCGAATAGAAACTAAATTCAAGACTACTAGGTTCCTTCCTAATTCTAACATACATATGGTGATTCTGAGATGCATAATTGAAAGCTGCTACTGCTGCTGAGACTTCAAAGGTTGGATTCTTTGCAGATGATTGAACAAATGCAAAAACCACAGCCACTATCACCCTTTTGGGGACATTTCCAGGGTCATATACTTTGCATGTTCAAGATGAAAAAGCTAATTGGAATTAGTAGAAGCAAAGTCATTGAGTACAGTCTGACATTTTCAAAAAAGATGACTAACAAGAAGTATACACATTCCCAGTACCGACTGCTAAATGGTGAGGCAGCTTCCAGAAGAAAAGCCACAGTTTGCTGCTGGAACACACACAGTAAGCAGGACAATGCATGTCAACTGGGATGCTCCCACAGCAGAGAAGCTGATCGCATGCATCACTCCACAAACAGGTCAGGATGCTTACAGAGATGGGGAGAATCACAGACTTTGAGAGCTTCCATAGAGAATCAATAATTGAAAAAAAAAAGATTAAATACACTGGGGAAAAAAAGCTTCAGACTCACACGTCATCTTTGCAGTCACATTCCTATTTTCAAAGAGTAATACAGCCAGATTCACAATATCTGTAAATTCGTGTAATGCTGCACCTTTGAAGTAATCACCCTTTTTTATAGAGAATGCAGTCCAGGGGGTAAGTGACTTATCTAAGCACACATAGCTAATTAGGTGACAGGTCTAGGCCAATAAGAATTCAAGTGTCCCGACACCCCTTCTGATGTCCTACCACACCTGAAAAATCACAAGGTCTGCAGCTTCCAGTTTCTTTTGTTCAGCCACAATATCTGGGCTCAGACAGCCTTCTTTATAAGCTAGGAGAGTCTCGGCAGTATATTGAAAGTTCTCAGGGTCCTTCGGTTTACCTGCAGAGAGGAAAAAGAGAGGCTGAGGCCATGGGGCCTAGCCGAGGCCAGATAACCCACAGGCAAGAAGTCCCACATAGACCTAATTAAAGCAGGGAGCTGCTCCTACCTGTGATGTCCTTTCTGGAGATTACAGGATTGAAGTTCATGGCATACAGGTCCGACACAGTGACCTCCCATCCTTTCCTCTTCAAAGTCTCTACAGCAGCATCCTTCATGGCATAGTTGAAGGACGTCTTCTCTGCATGAGCCAGTATGATCAGTGCCTTTCTGACTATTTAGACACACACAAGGCACATGGAGAAAATCAGTCACCAACCAGCAAAGCTTCAGCTGCATGAGAGCTGAACCGAGATTTATAAGGGAAGAGGTGACTTTGTTAGACATTAGGTTATGCCACCCAGCCACTGCAGTCAGATATAGATTTTCTCCTTAAAAGTCCAGCAAGTAACAGGCATTTGAATTCGGTGGGAAAACAGAGACTAAGTTGATGTAGTAGCTACCCTGATCAGGGAGGGCACAGAGGGGCTTCTGGGGCGCTGGCAATGTTCTATATCTTGATTTGGGTGGTGATCACACAGTATGTTCAGTTTGTGAAAATATGCTTAGAACGCGTGCACTTTTCAGTGTCTATTGTATTCAATAAGATTTTTTTATTTTCTGACAAATCTCAATTTAATCGTTTTAGAATTAAACATAAATACGCAAAACAGAAATCACCCAATTTTTTTCCTTTTTTTTCTTTTTTCCATTTTCTTTTTTTAAAATTAATCAATCAATTAATTAATTTTTTTTTTATGGTGACATTGGTTAACGAAATCCAGTAAGTTTCAGCAGTACATTTTAACAGTAAGGCATATATATATTTTCATTGTATGTTCACCTCCCATAGCTAGATTTCCTTCTGTCACCACTCATTTGACCTCTTTTACCATCTACCTCCCCACAATAAGTTTTTATTTTTAACTATCCTACTGACATACCACATGTAGCAATAATTTATTAGCAGATTACAGACTTAAATTTTTAAAAATAAAACTATTAAAATAGTATGGGAGGAAAGGGAGAATGTGGATAAGGAAATGTTTGACAGATAAAGCCACGTTAAAATTAAAAACTTGTGTTTACTAAAAGGCACCGTTAAACAAAGTCAAAAGACAATCAATTAGGAGAAGATATCCACAATTCTTATCACAAAGAGTTAAAATCCCAAAGAATGCCTACAAGTAATTAGAAGAGAGACAAGGCAATAGAAAAACAAGTCAAGGATATGAACACTCTTTGCAGAGGAGAAAATGCAAATGACAAACAAATGAGAAAGTGTGTGGCCTGGCCAGTCAGAAAAAGCAAATTAAAATGAGATATTATTTACCTATCAGACTGGCAAAACAGTTCAAGACAAGCTGAGGGCTATCAGGATTACAGAAAACTGGCACATTGCCAGTGGGAATATAAACTGCCTCAGTGTTTGGAGAAAGTAATCAGGCTGAAGATCTTAAAATTTTAAAGGCACATAAATCTTTGATCTAGCTGTCCAACCCAGGGGAATCTGTTTTACAGACTGAAAGCATCAGGACATAAGGACATATGAGCAAGGATGTCTACTGCATCATTCTTTTCATTGGCAAAAATTAAATATTACCCAATTGTGTATTTATGGGGAACAGCTGAATAGATTATGGCACACACATACTACAGAATATGAGTCAACTACACAAAGTGACCTAGAAAGATATTCATGGTATATTGTTAACTGATAAAATGAAGTGAATATGAATCCATTTTTATAAAAAACAAAGAAAGAGAGTACACATATGTAGGTAGATTTGCAGTATATTGGTATGGGGGAAACACATGGAATGATCATATGAAACTATTAATAGTTTTCTTAGGTAAGTAGGAGATGGCAAGCGGGTAGAGGCAGAGGGGAAAGATAAACTTTTTCTTGGACTTCCTCTGTCTTAATAAAGTTGTTAGAATAAGAATGCCTTCCTTTTGCAATAACAGCATTTAGTGGCTGCTTACTACATGCTACATACCGCTCCAAGCACTCTGCATTCTTTTTCGATTGTCATGGCAATCCTATGAGGTAGACGTGACGAGTATCCCCATTTTATGGATGAGAAAACTGAGGCACAGAAAAGTTACTACACCCAAATTTATGGAGCAAGTGATGAAGCTGGAATAATTTCAAAATATATAGACATAGATAAATCCATGCAACAATGTGGGGGGAAGCGGGGAGTACCAGAGACAGGACGTTTACTACCACCATTTCTCCTAATAATTGGTGCCACTATTTCATACCTTGCTAACTCTTAACAGGGGCGACTGTGGGTGGAGCTGGAAGAGAAAGCACCTGCAACTTTTTTGTCTTGTTTGAGGAAAATTAACTAGAAAGGCACAGTTAAGCCTTCAAGTCTCTGCCTGCTTTTTTTGTTAACCCCACCTGGCATAGGCAGCTCCTATTAGGTTAAATTCAGCCAGGTTTCAGTTTCAAGACCCAGCACACCAAAAAAGAGGATTTCCAAGCTCGCTCCTGGTGTTTCTGGCTCTATGAACTCAGATTCAGTGGAATATAAATTTGATGAGAATCTAAATGCTATAGAAGTGATTTATCTGCTTTGGAAGGCCTGGGGAAAGGGAAAGAAATTCCTGAGGCTGTGTCAAATTCTCACCCCCTTGCTTATCAGATCAACTCTCGGACTTAACACTGCTGGGAGAAATGTGAGTACATTAAGCTCTAACATGCATTTTCTTTGTGATCTACCTTTGCATTAATCATATCAAAGTTTACTGAAGTCTGCTTTGTCGATTTTTATTCTCTTGGCTTGTTATTTATATGCACATATATATATTATTTACTTATCAATATTAACAAGCATTTCCTAAGTAGTAAAACAAATGTGCTTCCCAGAAAATGAGGAAGTCAGGATATCTATCTATGCCTTGCTTTCAAGGAACTCACCATCTACTAGCTATAAGCATGCCTATTACCTTCAAAAAATAAAAAATAAAGATGAGACACAAGCAAGAAGACTATATTAATAAGAAATATAACCAACAAAGTTTAATATCTGGAATATATAGATTCCTAAAGCAACCTAGTATAAAAATAGTCAAACAACCCAGAAGAAAAATAGGCAATTAATAGAACATTCATTTGCAATTACCAGACAGTCATATTTATTTGCCAGGGCTAAAGGGTAAATCAGGAGATTTAATACCCAACCCAATAATCCCGAGTCACTAGTTCTGGGTCATTTTTCATGGACAAACCTGTGTTTTTTAGACCTGGAGTGTCCAGTTTCCTTTCTGCCACTTAATTCGCTACACAATACGTTAAACTGTCTCAGAATTTACCTGAAGAGAGGCAATTAAACACGCAAATAACCAATGACATTAGCCTGATAGGAGACGCACAGGACAGTTCACAGGGGAAAACTGTTTTCATTAGGGCTGGCCGATTAGGAAAGACTTTCAGAAGGAGCTGCCATTTGTCTTGAAAGACAAATGAGAATATTATCAGTACCTGTAGTTTAAAATTCATTTCTGCTTATGCATGTCATTTGCCTACCCAATAAAAGTGACTGTATCTAACAGAACTAAGTATCTCTTTGTTAATGCTTCTCTCTCTCTGCACTGTCTCATTTTCAGATCTCAGTCCCTGCAAAATCTGCTCCCAGTTCATTCCACTTCTCCGTGTCCTGAGGGCCCTCGTTCCTTCCCCACCATCCCATGTCTTCTATTTCCAACCCAAGTACATGCCAGCGAACTTTTCTTTCTCCCCCTGAAATGCTCATATTCACACTAACCCATCCTTGCCACTGTGGTGTTCACCGAGCTATGTGCCAGGCACTGCTCTGAGCGTTCCAGAGACTCCAGTGCACAAAAGACACAAATCTTTCTCTTTGTGGAAAGTACATTCTAGTAGCCAAAGCATCCTGACCGTCCCCTGGGAGCTGACCTCTGTGCCCTGTTGCTCTGACATTCCTATAATTCTCTGCCTTTGACCTCAGGCCAGTCTGAAACTAGGAATTTTCACTAACCTTTCAGATTAAACTGTACTTTTGTCAACCCTCTGTTTCATTGATGACCAACATAGAACTTAATGACAAAATAAAGACAGAGCTGGCAGAGAAAGGAAGGGACTGTGGTACGTCGACTCTTTAATGTAAAGCATGTCTAGATACCTTTAGCAGTAAAAGATATTACCCACAGGATCGTTTGGGCAGAAAGAATAAGCTATCAAGGAAAATCTGTTGGAAATATAAGGGCAGGCCCTCAAATCAGTTTCCTATATCCTGCTTCTGCCCTCCAGGCTCACTGGATTCTTCAAGGAATGTGTGGGAGAGTCAGACATCTTTTGGTTGCAAACAAATGCTTTGGATGCTTCACTTAATCTAAGATTTGGTTAGCTGGGTACAGCTCATGTTACTTATAGACGTTCCAAATCTTCTCGTTTTCCCTCATTAACTCCCCCCACCCCACTTTTCGTCAAAGTGACACATAAATACTGAACGTTGTGTAGGATCGGAAAAAGTTCTTGCCCTGACATTGCAGGTGGGGGTGCCGGCGCCCTCCGGAGAGCTGAAGAATGAGTGGTGGGAAACATGCACGCAGGAAGCCTCGTGAGCTACCCTGCAGCCTCTCCCAGGCGCCTTTGCGCCCGGCCCCTGGAAACGCCAGGAGGGCGTTCCAGGCCCCAGCTCCGCCCTTTCTTCAGAGAGTGTCGTCTTTCGACTGCGACAGTAATCTCTTTCTCCTATTTTTAGCAAGATTAGATCCAGTGTTTTTTTTGGGGGAAGGAAAACTAGGTGTAGAGGGAAGGAAATTTCAAAAAGGTAAGTTCAGCCCTAGTTGAGAAACAGCTCTCTACATTTTGGCGCCGTCCAACCTCATCAGAGCGAGGCTCTCTGGAAAACAGCTCCCAGCCCCTGAAAGTGTTGCAGCTGGTCATGTGCCTGATAAAGTTGTGGTGACCGCTAAGGTCCTCTCAGGATGATGGTGGAGAGAGGAGGCTCTGCCACTAGAAATGGGCAATACCTGATCAGGTTTGCCCAGTCCAAGGGTCACCACTGAAAACGTCTCCTGAGCCCGGCAGCCTGGAGCTGGTCTAGTCTCTGTCCAAGAACTAAAGGGAGCAGCCTCACCAGCTCCAGCGCACCCATCGTCGGATCTTACGATTTTCCTTCAGAAGCTGGGAATCCATATCTTTAAGTGAAATCACATATATTTTTATTTTAAATATTATCAATTTATTCCAAAATGATTTAAATACTATGAAGTCTAAAGTGTGACAGTGGGCCAGCTCTGACCTCTGACAGCCGGTTTCCGACCTGTTTTAGAGGGAATATTTTGCTTCCAAGATCACTCGCTCTTAAACGTCCACCCGAATTTGTGGCAGTAGGGTAGAAACAGGAGCGCCTCTCCCGGCGTCTGGTCAGGGCTCGTCCCGTGACCCTAATGCTTTCACTTTTCCAATTTTGAGTCAAGGAAGAAAACAGGGCCGAGCCCCTACAGACGCCGGCAGAGAGGAATGAGGACTGGGGGCTGCAGGCTCCCCAGGGGGACACTCACCTGCCATGGCTCGAGCGGCGTGCTGATTGTCTGAGCTGCTGGCTGCGCCGCCTGTTGCCAGAGTGAAGGAATCTAGCGGAGCCAAGGTGTTGAGAGACTTGCGGGTGCTGCAGGCACAGTTCCGGCTACTTTATACCTAGCCCCGCCCACTTTAACCATGTGGCCAGCAAAGGCGGAGCCGGCCGCCTGGACCTGGCATCCAGGGCAGAGTTTACTGTGGCTGCAGTTTCAAGAAAGAAACGGTGTCTGGGGCATGGAGTAGGGCCCCCCGGACGTGGAAGAAGGGTGCCCTGAGGTTCAGGGGCACTAAGAGGGGGCCTCGTGGGTTTGGGTAGGGGCGGGAGGCATGTCCATCTAGACTCACTCCAAGAAACCACCAGGTGACACAAGGAGGGCGTTTCTGATGTAATCCCCGGGCTCTGTTGGTCGCGGCTTCCGTGCCTTTCCCAATCCCGGGAAATTGTCCAAGTATCGGATGTGGGGACAATGGTAGGAGGGTAGGTACATTGGACTGCGGACCTCTAGGCTTAGATTCGCCGTCACTGCAGATTTAGAATTGAGGGCTGAGGCAGATGAGACACTTGAGGGACTTGTTCTCCCGAAACGTGTGTTTTTTCTTTACGAGCAAGGTTCAGAGTGTGTACATGCCCCGCACGAGTTAATCCAAGGTTACCAAATAGCCAAGACAGATGAAAGTTTAATGACTTTAAACAAAGTCCTACTTAGAGCAATTGGACAGAAAACAGCACAAAGTTAAATCTCTATAAAGTAAAAGTTACAGTAAAGTTTTCATCCTACGGAACAGAGAGGAGACATGATGTCCAAAGGTGAAGGAAAAAGAATAGAACTTTAAAGTGTAACCAGTTGCTTAATGATAACTGAGCAATTTCAGAGGGAAGTGAGGTGGGAAGTACACAGAATCTTTAGGGTAAGATATCTCTTCATTATTTAATGCATTGTTTTTAAAAATCAATAGTCAAGAAAAAAGTCATGATAGACAAAATATGAAAACGTTAAATAAAGACAGGATGGATAACAGTGCCAAGGCAAGCTATAGTGAATCTAAAAAGGAGAAAGCAGTTAATACTGGTTATTTTGTTAAAGAATATTCAATTGAGTAAATTTGAAAGATCTTATTTGCCTTATTTAACAATTCACAAATCGTGCAGCATCCAATCCAGCAGGCAAGAATGAGCTCTTAGGAGCTGTACAAAATGAGAGACTTAGAGCAGAAGGGAGCAGGAACAAAGAAGTTATACCAGGCAAAAAACAGCTGCTTGATGATTGCAAAGTCACTTTCCTTTAGGGGACACCAGGGGTCTAACAGGCACATTACCTAACTAGTGCTGATGGGTGATTCCCAATTGACTGGTTTAAGATTCCATTTCTGGGAGACCCAGAACTGTCATTAAGTCTTGATTTGGTGCTGTGGAGGTTGGCATAAGTGATTCTATTTTGGGCCTGTTGTCTTGTTTTTAGCAATTCCCCCATTTTGATCAGACACTCAGCCTGAGAGTTGTGATTAAAAATTGAAGGCTTTAACACTCTTCCCAGCTATGCTCTGGAGTTCTTGAAGTTTTTGCTGAATCTCTGTGTGGTGTTCACACATCACAACATGCAGTTCACATTCTTTAAGTCAGGCATTCTCTTTGATCCTTTCCTGATGTTCTAGTCTTAGATCATTTGCTTGGTTGTTAGTGGCTGCAAATATGTATTTAAAGCTTTTGAGAGAATACAGCACATCAGGGAAACCACTATGATTATTATAAGCAGGATAATTAATTCCCAATGTCTGGAGTGCATTTCAGAGCCAAGGTCATCAAGACCCAAAGTAATCAAAGTTAAATAAGTCAAAGAAAGACCCCATTAAAAGAGTCACTTTTTAAAGCTAACCAGCTTTTCATTCTCACTGCCTGTCCCCTATCCTTGCCTGTTCCCACCCTTTGGCCCCAGGCAACCACTAGTTTACTTTCTGTCTCTGTGGATTTGCCTACTCTGGGCATCTCGTATAAATGGCATCATACATTATCTGGTCTTTTGTGACTGTCTCCTTTCACTTGGCATCATGGTTTCAAGGTTCATCCATATTGTAGCAGGAATAAATACATTCTTCCTTTTTATGACTGAATAATATTCCATTGCATGGATGGACCACATTTTGTTTATCCATTCATCAGTTGATATGCATTTGGGTTGTTTCCACTTTGGCTATTATGAATGATGCTACTATGAACATATGTGTACAAGTTTTTGTTTGGATGTATGTTTTCATTCCTCTTAAGTAGATATCTAGGAGTAGAATTGCTGGTAACTCTATGTTTAACATTTGAGACACTGCCAAACTTTTCCAAGGTTGCTGTACTGTTTTACATTCCTACCAGCAATGTATGAAGGTTATAATTTCTCTTCACCAACACTTGTTATTGTCTATCTTATTTGTTATGGCCAACCTAGTGAGTACAACGTGGTACCTCACTGTGGTTTGGAGTTGCATTTCTCTAATGACTAGTGATACTGACTTGTGTGATTATTGGCCATTTACAAATATCTTCTTTGGAAAAATATTTATTCAAATCCTTTGCACCTTTTTATATTGGGTTATCTTTTTATTATTGAGTCATAAAAGTTCTTTATACAAGTTCCTTTTCAGACTTGCAAATATTTTCTCCCATTCTTAGGGGTTTCTTTTCACTTTCCCAGTGTTGCCTTTGGACTCATATGTTTTAAATTTTGATGAAGTCTAACTTACCAAACTTCTCTGTATTGCTTATGCTTTTGGTGTCATATCTAAGAAATCATTGCCTAACCTAAAGTCATGAAGATTTATACCTATGGTTTCTTCTAAGAGTGTTGTAGTTTTAACTCTTCTATTTAGGTCTATGATCCACTTTGAATTAATTTTTGTGTATGATGTGTGGTAGGGAATAAAACGATCACTTTATATATATGAGAACTGAGGCATCAAGTAGCTATGAGACTTATCCATAGCTGTATAGCTAGTCAATGGTGCAGTCCAGAATTTGAACTCAGGCCCTCAGACTCCAGAGCAAGCCCTCAGCCCCTACTCGCTATCAGGATTCTTGAGTCTAGCCCCAGTTCAGCTGCTAATGCTCTTTTCTCTGAGCCTTGGTTGCCTCATTTTTGAAAATATGAGTTTGGGCTGCATTGTCTTAAAGGTCCCTCCGGCTTTTAATATGCTGTCAGTTTAAGACGGTACAATTCTCACGGTCTTCTCTGATCAGGCCTCTGTCTCAGGAGTGTTTATGTCCCAGGCTTTGTGTGTCTTTTGAAAACAGTGTCCTCAAGGCATCCCTCCCAGTCCTCAGGGAGCAGGCTAGCACTAAGGACCTGTAAGAAGCTCTGTTGATAGCCTTCATTATCTAGCAACAAGAAGCAGGGGGAGGAGAATCCCCAGGAGTCCCCCCTCCTCCTCCTGGTGAAAGAACACAAACAACCTCATTAGTCACCTGCTTAGGCACCACGTCCACGTGTGTGGCTGCTTTTTTGCACAGGAGATTTTTATCTGATATAGCAAATTGAGTTTTGGTGCCAGATCAGAGAATTTAAGATATACCAGGGCCCCATTTTCAATGCCTGATCATTTTCGTCCCTCTAGTAACTTCAACTTTTACATGAGCGCCTTCAGGGATGGGGAATCTGTTTGTAATTTCCAAGAGCAAACTAAGAGAAAAATAAGGAAAAAGCATTTCCTGCATCATGACTATTTTCTCTGAGTCACGCAATCAATTCCACAAACATTTCTTAAGCATCATTCAAGATCCAGTCACCGAGCTTCATGAGGGTATAGAAAGATAACACCAAGTTCACAGTGTTTGAAGAGGTCTAAGCAGCTGTTAGTAAATATATACCAGTCTTCCTCGTAAATATATACCAGTCTTCCTCGTAATCGTGGGTCACAGAATTCCAGTCTCATCATTGTCTTCATTATACAAAGGCGTTTCATTTATGAGACTTTACCTCCAAAAACATGAACCACAAGCACAGTGATATAGACATGTTCAACATTCCTACTCTAGATTTTTTTCCTGTCTGTATGTACTGGGGTAAAAATAAGTAATGATTAGGGGCTGTTTTTCTAGATGTCCCAGCGTTTTGCATATGCTGCTTGGCTGTGAATTACAGTGGTGCTGCCTCCATGGGGGGTGTTGTAGAATTGTCAATAACAAACACTGCACTATTATCCGTATCTTGTATTAAAGAAGATAGCAGTACAGAATTATCACTTTGTTAAAAGTGATAATCAAAGAAATGTTAGTAAGACTTGGGATAAATGAGTCCCAAATATTCTGATCTAGCAATCAAAGTTCAAGTACAATTTACTTATATAAACAAGCATTCCTTTTGTCTGTATTTTCAAAATAAGTTAAATATATCTGATCAGTTTCTCTCTACTACTAAATCCCAAATAAAAGATTTTATTTCAGCCAAATAAAATCTATTGTCACTCTGAATTAAAAAAATTAAAAAATTGTGTGCTAGAAAGTTAGATTTTTTCGTTGAAAGGTTGTCCTTGTTTTCAAATATGGCTACAAAATATAAAACTGTTTGTTTATTTCTGTGTGGTCATTCCTGTGTGGACGATTAATGTTTGTTTTGTTTTGTTTTGTCTTTTGGTGGAGGAGGCAGATTAACATCTTTCTATTATACCATTATAAAGCAAAATTTACCTTTTTATTATTAGTTCTCGTATATGTCTCACGTAGGCTCAAGGACTTGAATTTGCTTGTGTCCTTTAGTGTTAAGGCAAGCCCAGTTTTGGCATAGGTATAAACAAAGCTCCCTACAGTTTGCTTTTTGACAATATGCCATTCTAGTATGAGTTTTGTTTCTTTGCATGTAAGTAAAACAGATGGGTCATGTGGAGGAATAGAATTAGGTCAATGGGCTTGGGGATATGTAGATCATTGGTCTCTTGTGTGACCATCACCTGGCCCATGTTACTATAATCAAGGAGTTTTTGATTTCCCGTGTTTCTGGGGTAGACTCCAGAGGCCACTTTGTCTCTCTCATCTTCTCGATGAAGTTCTCTTCTGCTTCTCTTTACTTTGGGTGCTCTTATTCTCTCTAGCATTTGATCAGAATGGTGTTTGCTTCGCCTTAGCTCATGCCTAATCGATAGAAGAGAACCCTGCATCCTGGCTCTGGGATACAGCAATCGGGGGACTGGGAGACAGCTCCCTCGCCTTCTAAACAGTAGAAGCTATCAGCAGGTGAAGGAAAGCAATCATTTGGAAGTTCCTAAGCTTTTAAAACTTCTAGTCCTAAGAACTGAAATGCTGGAATTAATAATGTGCTATGCCTGCATTTACATCCCTCTTTATCCTAATGTTCGTGCTTACAAGTCCATTTCAAGGCCACATGTATGTTTCGTCATAGCTGTGGCTGTCAATTTAGGCAGTTCACCAAGTATTTCTAGAACCCCACCTTCCAGACTTTGGGATTGCATTTCCTGGTCCCTTGTGGTTGGGTGGGGCCACAGGACTAGTTCTGGCCACTGAACTTTGAGCAGGACCCCTTAGAGGCAGGACTAGAGCAACCTTTGTTCTAGAGGTAACTGTGTCCCACTCCTGAGTACCCACCGTACATCTATGAATTATGAAGTTTTCCACTCTGCTCAGAAAGTATGTGAACTGCTCCTGGCCTGTGTGAGCTCTGAGGAGTACTTCCTCCACTTTTTTGGGGTATTTTCTTTCCCCAGCTCCGGGAAGCTCTTCACATGTGCTGATCAGTACTTAGCTGAGGAGGTAACGGGGCCCCCTGCAGCCCTCCAGAGCACACTCCCTCTCTCTGCTCCCTCTCTCCACAATGCTCCCTCGTCTCCAAGACTTCTGTGAATTCTAGCCATCTTGGCCTCCCAGCTCTGTTGCATTATAACTGAAGGAGGTGCCTGGGCTCCGCCTTCTCCTGGAAATTCTCTCTAGATCTCAAACTAGTGCAATTGTGGCACTCACCTCATTTGTTTCTCCCTCTTTCAGGGATCACCCTACTGCACTGCCTGACCTCCAAAGGCTGTATTTTATGTGGTTTTTAAGTTGTTTCAGGTGAGGGTAAATGTGAACCCTTTTACTTCACCTTGGCCAGTACAACTTTACTACTTATAAAATCTCTTCTAAGTTTAAAGACAACTCTAAAATTTCTAGTTTCTGGCTCTGGTTTAATAACTGAAAACGAGTTCTTAAATCGGTTGGTAGAAAATTGTGCTTTGTGACCAGCTAGTCAAAACGCTTTGAGGCAGCAGCTGGAGTTATAATTACCCTTTAAAAAGTTAATATTAAATGCCCAATATATATGACAAGTATTTATTGAGAATCTACCATGTTCCAGGCACTGTTCTATGTGGTGAGGACAGAGCAGTGGACAAAATAAGGCCCTGTCCCTAAGGAGCTGATATTCTAATAGCAGGAGATGGACCATGGAGCAGATTCTTTTCCAAAAATTGCCATAGCAGTATTTTCGATCTCACCTGCTCTTCGAAAACTTTGATGTTTCTCTCAACAAAATGTGGAATCGAATTCCCCTTTCCTTTAATATGGGCAGGATTTTGTAATTGCTTCAACCTGCAGAATGCAGCAGAAGTAATGCTGCATGAATTCCAGCACTAGGTCACAGGAAATCATAGGACTCTGCCTAGATCTCTCTCAGGGTGCCTGACCTGGGAACCCTGCAACCATGCTGTGAGGAAGCCCATGCTACAGGAAGAGGCTACTTGTAGTATTACAGCTGGCGAGTGCAGCTAAGATCTCAGTCTACAGTTGTTAACCTCCAGACATTTGGGTGAATAAGTCTTTCGATAAATATAGCCCAATTTCAAGGCTTTCACACAAGCTGTCCTTGACAGTATTCTGCATACAAATTATGTGGGTCAAGGACAGCTTGTGTGAAAGCTGTTGTTTTCCATCAATAATTTATGCAGACATAATGGGAAGGCAACAAATAATGTCAAATGGTGATAGGAAGAGTGGGGAGGGGAGATGTGGTTTGGGCAGAAGTACCCAGATCACTAGGGGTTGGCAAACTATAGTGTATGAATCATACTCAGCCCACTGTTTTAATAAATGAAGTTTTATTAGAGCACTTAATAGTTGTCACCACGGACCTTTTGTTTATGTATTGTCTGGGATTGATTTTCTTGTGCAACGACAGAGTTGGGTAGTTGCAAGAGAGATTGATTTTTAAAATTTTCATTACATTTTTATCTGTAATGTTTCTTAATTTGAAGTAAACATAGTGAAATGTTAACTTGACAAGCCTGGGTATTTGGTACTTGGGTGTTATCCTTTGCTTTTGTTTGATAGAATCTGAGGAAAAAGCAGGAGGAATGGCAAAGGCAGTGGTGTTACCAGGTTCCAGACCCTACTCATCTCTCCTCCAGCACCCTGGGCTCTAGTTGTATCAGCTCATCAACTGGCACCCAAATATGAGTTTCACAAAGACAGTGGGTGAGGGAAGACAGTGTTCAGCCTGTTTTCTGTCTCAACTGGTACATGTCTCAACTGGTACATGAATAAAGTTGAGAACTTGGCCTGAACACTCACCAACTATGTGACTTTGGGGAAATCATTTAACCTCTTGTAGCCCAAGGCTGCTGGAAGTGACAGAATTAGTAGCTAGGTTACGCACTTAACATAGACTCTGTACATGGTTGAGTGCTTGAATTGGTAGGTTTTTACAATTAAGTACCAGGAAGATGATAAAAAGAATGAGGTTGACAGATCTCTGAGCTGATATGGAGTGATTTCCAATGGGGGAAAATATAGTATACTGCTGTTGGTAGAAAAGGAAATGTGGAAATGTCACACACACACACGCACTCATTTTTGCAAATGAAAATGGAAGGATAAATCAGAAACAAATGAAACTGATTACCTACAGAGGTTAAGGGGAAAAGGGAACAGGGAGGGAATGGCACCTAGTTCTCAGTATACCTTTTTTTGATTTTTGGAACTGTTTTCATATTAAAAAAAAAAAGAGAGAGAAAAAAATCTTAAACTAAATTTAAACCAAAAAAAATTAACTATATACTGAATGGATAACCATACAGGAAAAAACGCAACTTAAGGAACTTTTGAAGACAGCAACTTTGTGTGCATTCTATCAATGTAAAGAAGAAAACCTGGGGACTTGGCAGGTTCATTTACCAAGTAATCAAAGTTAACATCGCTTAGTGTAACACGGTGAGGACCTAACAATCACTCATGTAGCATTCCTGCCCAAAGTGATAACCACCACCTAATTACGAGAAACAATCTGTCAAACCCAAATGGAGGGACATTTAAAACACCTGGCTTGTATTATTTAAAAAGATCAATTTCATGAAAAGACAAAGGCTGAGAAACTTTAGAATTGAGAGAAAAATGCTATGAAGGATGGCATTGAGATAATTTGTTAAAATTTGAATTGTTATGTATCGGAGAATAGTAATGTTATCAAATTCCCCGAATTTGATTGTCCTGTGGTTACATAAAAGAATATAATTTTCCTAGGAGATGCACTGTGTACACAGAAAGGTACAGTGCGAAAAAGCAGAAATGCTAGCACTGGGTGAATCCAGGTGAAAGCTTCTATGGGAGTTCACTACACTCATCTTTCTTGAATGACTGAATGTTTTTAAGTTAAAAAGAAAATGGGAGCTCTTAGCTTTAAAACAAACTCGGTATATTTTCTTGAAAAAAAGATAAATCTAAATGCTTGATCTTGTATACCTTAAGTGTTGGCCTTCAAATCACCTAAGCAGCAAAGATTTGGCCTATATTTTAATAAAAATAAACAGAAGCTTGCAACCACATTTATTAGAAAAATATCCCTTGGAAGTTCCCTTCTTTCAAGGTCAAAGACTTGCTCCAGGGCGCTGTTCTGTTTTCATCAAATTCTGCCCCTCGTGGCAAGAACCCCAGCTCCCTGGGTGTGCTGAGGCCGATGCATGACACGTTCAACCTCCAACCCAACGTGACCCCCGCAGGAGCCACGGAGCAGCGCATAGAAGCTGGGCGTATTCTTCCCATGCAGACACCTCTGGAGCCAGCACAGCTGGGGAAAGGAGACACCCTAAGTCACTAGCAGCTGTGGCAGCCACCTAGCTCCTGTGGACCTTGCATTTCACCTTTTCTTCACAAATTTCTTTCTGGAAGCATTGGGATTTAACCGTCTCCTCCCGGCTCCCAAGGTGTTGTCTCGGATCTGCAGGGTAGCTGACCGGCTGGAGATGTCATTCTCTGCAAAGGGAGATACCCCAGCTACGTAGTCAGGAGCGAACACATCAGTCTTCTGCCTGGCCTTGCGTGAGAGTCGCAGCTGTGGGAAGCGCTGGTCCTCAGTCAGATGGGGGTTGATGGCGTATTTGCCCCCTTTGGGAGAAGGAAGTGAATACTGCAAATAAGACGAAGAAAGGCCATTAGAAGGATGAAGATCCATTTCCACATGTCAGATCCTGTTAACATCAAGCTTTCCTGATGGCTCTGGATGCAGATGACATCAGTGGGGTCTACCATTCACTGCCTACTATGCACTAGGCCTATGACATGCAGCCTTCCCACTTGATCCTCACCTCAACTCCCAGATGGAGAACCTGATGCAGCACTTTGACTACGTACCCTCAGCTAAAGACAGAAAAAATGACATATGAACACAGAACTCTAGTAAGCAGGTGCCATTTTCACAATGGTATGTTAGCAATTCTGAAGCAGTAACATTTACTAGGATTAAGCAAATAAATAATTATGGAAAATGGTGTTAAATAGGGTGTTATAAATGAGAGGGCTAGAATGACCTCTGTGGTATTGGGCTGAAACTGAAGTTATAAATTCAATGTTTAATACAGATATAGAAATACAGAATATTCATGTATGTATTTATATATACAAATACATATATTTCCCATCTCTGTCCATTGCCGGCTGACAGCCTAGCACAATGAGCGTACTTCGCTTCTTAAAACCATTCTCCAAAAGACGACCCAGAGATGCTCACAGAAATGGCTGCTTCTAGGGTGGGGGCAGTATGAGTCAGAACATCCTGTTGTGGGAGAGTAAGGAAGTTCAAAGAATAATTGAGACACGTCAAAAGGACACAGAGGCCAACATGAAGAGCTTCCATGAATAGTCTGAGTAAATCAATAATGATGGTATTGGATCACAGCCTACAGACTAAAATAAAAATCCACAAGACTTCACTCATATAGAAAAATACATAAAGAGGGAAAATTCCTTGTTACAGCATGAACATACAGAGGGAAAATACAGAGGGAAAATTCCTTGTTAACCAATGCCAAGTAATGAATACAAAAAGAATGATCGAATTAGAAAATCACTGTTTGGCAACCATCATTGTAAAAACTCATTCAGGTAACTTTAACTATGAATTAAACTTTAATGAGAAATACTGTTTACACAGTATTAGAGTATCTTTCCATTAAGTTACTTATTACAAATAATGACTTTACAGGAAATTTGTGGCAAAGTTTGAATATGGTCTGTAGATCAGAGAGTATTATAGCAATGTTAATTTCTTGGTTTGGTAATTATACTGTGGTTACATAAGAAACACCTTTAACCAAGTGATCAGTTACTATCACCTGATTATCATTTACTATACAACTGATTATCATTTAACCCCCGACACAATGCACTAAGGACACATCATCCCCTCTGGCGTTCCTGCCTACAATGCACAGCCTGACACTAACCAGGAGGAAATACTGGACAAACCTCAGGTGAGGGACATTCTACAAAGTAACTCACCTCAAAAATGATAAGGTCATGAACGATAAGACTTGAGAAACCACTTCAGTTTAAAAGAGACTAAAGAGACATGACAAAGCAATGTGTGATCTTAGATTGGATCGTGGACCAAAAAAACTCTCCTCCTTTTGCTATGAAGGAAATTTGTGGTAAAGTCTGAATATGGTCCATAGATTAGATGGTATTGTAGCAATGTTAATTTCTTTAATTGTGATAATTACGTTGTGGTTATGTAAGATAATGTCCTTGTTTCAGGAAATACTAAAGTATCTCAAGGCAAAGCATCATCATGTACAATAAAAAAAATACACACACACACACACACACACAGTCCCCCCCTTAACCATTGGGAGATATGTTCTAAGACCCCCAGTAAAAGGCTGAAATTGTAAGTACTGAGACCCATACGTATGTACCTGTGATAAAGTTTAATTTATAAATTTGGCACCGTAAGAGATGAACAATAACTAAGAACTATAACAATATACTGTAAGTTATGTAAATGTGGTCTCTCTCAAAGTATCTTACTGTACTGTGCTCACCCGTCTTGTGATGAGGATGTGAGATGAGACAACGCCTACGTGATGTGATGAAGTGGGGTGAATGATGATTGTGAGGTGGTGTCAGGTTACTGTAAGGGGGCCTTGAACACAAACACCGCGATACTGCAACAGCCAATCTGATAACCGAGCCGCCGACTAATGGGCAGGGAGCAAAGAAAGCATGAGATTTCATGGCACCATGGACAATGGCGCACGATTTACGTATTGTTTATTTCTGGGATTTTCCATTTAATATTTTCAGGCTGCAGTGGGCTGTGGCAAACAAACTGGAGTAAACAAAACAGCAGCAAAGGGGGGATCTACTATATATAAAAGAATAAAGCAATGTGGTAGAAGGTTAACATAGGGAAGTGAAGGGTAGACAGGAATTTTTGTATTTTTGTAACTTTCCTATAAATCTAAAATTATTTCAAAATAGAAAGTTAAAAAAAAATTCACCTTGTACATTAGTGGCAGTCACCACACTTAGAGAACTCAGTGCCAGGTTGGCTACACTCTCATGCTCATTTGTCTTTTAACCCTTCTCTCCTGAGTCTTTGAAACAAATACACAGCTGCTAGTACCCAGCCCAGGCCTCTCTTTTGTGCGGAGCATTTACACACCCCTTCCCTTCTGGTTCACGAAGCTTCTGGAGATTCTGCCCATCCTCAAACTCTGGCACAAATCTAACCTCCACCATACTGTAAACGATCTCCCTTTTTTTGACCCCCCACGCATTTGGCCCATACTATTCACTGTCTGGAATTACTGGTTATTTCTCATTAGACTGCAAACTCCTCAAAAATCTCATGCGGAAGCTCTGTTGTGCACGCACCTCCATCTCTCTTGGTACCTAGATTACAGGCTTTCAGTAACTATCTTGAAAAAACCATGAGATATTGTTTTGTCCTCTGGTCATTTCAATCCTCGAGCTAAGAGGTCTCGCTTTCCCACCTCAGGCCCTGCTGTTAGGGGAGTGGGAGACACGCCACTCACCCGGAGGCCCCGAGGGTTCAGCACCTTTGGGTTGCGGGAGAAGTGCATGTGCAGGCTTCCGTCATCGCTGACAGTCACAGACACTTTCTTTAAGGTCTTGTTTCCACAATGTGAACAGAACACTCGGCTCATGTCAGATGTTGTCCTAGAGACACGAAAGGAGAGGCTCTGACCGGAGCCACAAGCAGCAAGCCCCGTCCCCAGAGCACAAGGTGAATCACAGGATTCCGGGGGAATGACAACAAACAGGGAAACGGCTGAACCATACTGTATGTGTCATAAACCAAGGCCACCCGGCCTCATGGGGACGGCATGAGCAAACTGTGGCTGCAGTTCTCTGAGGGCAAAGGGAAATGACCCCAGTAGCAAGTATGTCAATATGAAAGTTGTTGTTACATTAATAATGAACTCTTACTGAACTTTGTGGGCATTATTTTACAAGTTTATCAAAACAATCCTATGAGATTGGTACTATCTCCATTTTACAAATGGGGATACTGAGGCAAGGTAAGGTAGCTTGCTTGATTTACAAGAATTATAAATTATTATACAATAATTTGTATTATTGACAAATCACAAAAATACTACAAAGCTGTTATGGTTGAATGGGTGTGGGTGCTAAGGGCAGACTCCGAGGCCTTGCCTCTCTCCTACCAGCTCAGGCTCAATTGTGGACCTTCCACTCGTGTACTATTTAAATGCAAATCTCAGGCATCACTCCATCCATACACATTTCAGTACTTATCGTTAAATGATTAGAGTTTTTTGCTTCAGATCCCACACACTAAATCCTATGCCACTAAAATAAGAACTATAAAACATCACCTTTGATTTGTCAGGTGAGAGCTCACTGGCCACCCTCTGTCCCAAGGATTATAGTGCCCTAGTGGAATAAGGTGTAAAGAAAGGCAAGGCTCTCCTTCAAAAAGTTTACAGAACGCAGGAAAACAGGAGCATGTTCAGCAGAGGGCACTGGGTCCAAATTATCAGCTACGTACTTGAAACAGCCATGGCAGCGCAAGATGTAGCTCCGGGCCTCACGGATCAGCATACCATTCACTGCCAGCACGTGCAGCCCCATCTGAAGCAGGACATTCTGCAACCAACAAGTTAAAGCAGAACTGAACTTGGAGCAAAACTCCATTTTCTTTTAATATCTGTATAATTATAATTAAAAGACTTCACGAACACTGGTTGGGCTCATAAAAGGCTTCTGCTAGGAAAAGCAAGCTTAGGATACCTCTCAGGACACAAACTAAGACAAAGACCCTGATTTCTCTTAACTCAAGTGCTGGGGTGTGTGCTCATCATTTTGCCAAGACCCCTCATTAGCAATCTGTCTAAAAGGAACACTTATTTTGTCAGAGTAAACATACTCATTTGTGAGCTGGAAACCTCTACTTTCTCCGAGTACTTAATTGAGCACAGAATACTATACACACTGAAAGAAATGCATGAACACATCATGAATAGTAAACATTAAAAATCTAACATACTATATACATTTTGTCACTATATTATTATTCTCTGGCCTCCAAACAAACTAAAAATTACCAAAGAATACAGGTAAAGCTTCTCGACCCATTACACAATAGCTCTGTACACACCGCCAAATCTTCGAGGGACCAATGCCCATGACAGGTATGAGACAAAGCGCGGGACTAGCCGATGGCCCATTCCACCCCACCCACCTGCATGGCAAAGTCTGTAGTCACACAGCCGACCCGCACGTCCTTTGGGATGGTGCACTGTTCTAACTCCCGCTGGATCTGTTTGATGTTGCTAGGAGTTATCCACCCCCCATCGTCATCACTACCTTCGTCCTTCCTTTCTTCGAATCTGTTCTCTTCCTTGTCTTCCTCACTCGGAACATTCTCACCTCTGCCAGTCTGAAACATAATAGAATTCACAAACTCCCAACCCATAGGAGTGGCAGGGAGAAGCTAGTGTGCTGTCATCAGGAGATCACAAATCAGGGCCTTACCATCAGCTCCTGCAGATCATAGTCAATATTTGGCAAAGGATTTCTCCAGAACATGAAGGAACTGAATTCTAGGTCCTCAGGCTCATCGGCTGGGTGTCCATGTTCTACTGTTTCTCGTGGGAGTTTAGGCTGAGGTGAAAAGAACAATTTTAAAACCTAAAAATTGAGAGGGTTACGGACGAAATAATATGACACACAAGTCAGATCAGACAGAGCCGGACAAATGATGACGTTAGCCTATGTAAATTCGGTTCACTGTAAACAGTCAATTTGTGGAGGTGTGATTTGTGGCAGAAAGGGCACAACGAGAATGGCTGATCTAAGGAATTACCTTCGAGGGCAGATGGAAACCAGAAATGTGTAGAGGAGTTTCTGGGTGCTGAATTGATGAGCTCACTTTAACCTTTAAAAATAAAAAAGTGACAGCTCTAAGAAGTATAGCTTGAAAATTCAACACGAAAGAGTAATTAAAAAAATATCTAATTTTTGCCTAAAAGGCTACAGGAAAAGACAATTTCTAAGAATCAGGAAAACAAAATATTTTCCCCCAGTTACTGAAATCAAACAATGTTTTTAAAACTGGAAAATATAAATACACACAGTCATGTGCCACTTAACAACAGGGGTATGTTGAGAAATATGTCATCAGGCAATTTCCTTGTGCAAACATCACAGAGTGCACTTACACACCTAGACAGTCTGGCCTACGACACACCAGGCTGTATGGTATGTATTGTACATGCGGTCCGTTGTTGGCTGAAATGTCGTTATGTGGCGCACGACTGTATACAGAGAATTATTCAGTGATTACACCTCCAAGTAACTACTTTGAGACATTTCTTATTTTGTTTTCACACATAAAGCTATAATGAACACCATCATCTATAAAACCTGGAAATATCTTTGGTTACATTCTTAGAATAAATGCCTACCAGTGGAATTGCTGGGTGAAAAAGACATGCTGTTTTAAAGCTTCTGATACCTACTAATTCCTGCCCAAAAGGCTTCTAGAAAAGACAATTTCTAAGACTCAGCAATCAATGGATGCCAAATGGAAACCCGACTACCAGTCAGTTTACATACAACTATTCCATCCAAACCTGGCCCCTCGACCCCCGCAAAAACATTCCAGTGACACGCAGAAGGCTATATTTTAGTCATTACTTTTAGATGTTCTGGATGGGAGGGCTCTAAACCTAGCTGAAAACAAGTTGAGGGCAGTTCCAATGAGTATAGGAATATGAGTCCACCATGGTTTTGATGACTTTAGGCAGAGGAGATGATGCGATTCTTTGCCAACACTATTTGAAATTATTATAAGGTTAATTATTTGGCTTCCAAACTCCTCTGGCCTTGAAACACCCAGTGGGGCCCAGGCGTGAATCCATTAAATCTCTTCACCCTAGCCAATGTGGGCGAGTCCCTAAAAAAATAGGAACCCAGAATTCTGAAGGTAGCACATGTTAAAAAAATGGTAAGCATTCATGTTTTTTCTTGTTTCTGAAAATAATTCTATTAAAAAAATAGTGAGAAGATAGTTGAGTTTTACTCTATTTCTGCATTTTCATATTTTAACCAAGAATCTACAGATCAAGAGACTGGCACACATTTGCTAATCATAACATATGACCCTTATTTGGACCCTGATCCAAAATTCATAAAATAATTGAGAAAGGTGAGTACTAACTGGTTATTTCATAATATTAGGAAATTATTAATGTTGTATAGTGTAATAGTGGTTTTGTGGGGTTTTTTTTTTTTTTTTTAAGAGAGACATCAAGAAATATCCATCAGTGAAATACAATGTCTGAGTTCAAAATACTCCAGGCCAAGGTCAGAGATGATACCCTGGGTGTGCCAGGCCCAAGTCGGGGAGGGGGAATTAAAGAGGGGAAAAAGAAAAAAAGCTAGGAGAAAAAATAATAAAACAGTCCTGATGTACCTTTTCCGGTTCTTGTTTTAGGTGCGACACTCCAACAAACTCTGCTTCCAACTGGTAGGTAAGTGCCAGTACTTGGATATCTGTGGCAGAGAGGCTGGGATAGTCTCCAGTTTTTTTTGAAAACTCAGTCACTGTAGACAAAACATTCCCAACCTCAGTTAGAAGCAAAAAGCCATACAACCTTAGATATTAATGAAAGCATGAAAAGAACTTAGGATCAATATCCCAACAAAAACCTCTTTAACACTATCATCTATTTCCTGATCCTTTTCTAATCACAGTTGAGACATTTGTATTCTCTATCACAAAGATTTATGCTAGTTAGGTTTACTGTGACATCCTCATTGAGTGCGATGAAGGAACATAACAAATTTCACAGAAAGTCAAAGTTACCATAATATTTGCAAATAATAAGTTCATTATCTAGCTTTGGGATGTCAGAATAGGTTTCCTCTCCCAGTTCTAAAATTTTTTGATTCTAACAATCCAGATTAATAAAACATATGACCAGATTCCAAAATGGGATGGAAAGTTAATCCAACTAGTAACTGTTGTAGTCTATAACAGAACAAATTATCGGCTGCTTTGTAACAAATATCTAACAGTTCTTATGCATTAAAAAAAAAAAAAACCACACACTGTTTAACATATAGCAAATGTCAGCTATTACTACTGTTATTCTCCTGAGACATCAACAACAACAAACATGTTGTTGATACAAACATGTTGTTGATGTCTCAGGAGAATAACAGTAGTAATAGCTGACATTTGCTATATGTTTTCTGATACACTGCCACATGGAAAGGTAACTAAACTGCTCACATATCCTAAGAAGCAGTAACAGCAGCTATGCTACTGGGCACTTACTATGTACCAGGCACTATGTTATAAATCCTATGGATCAAGTACTGTTAGTATTTCCTCAGAAAGATTAAGTAACTTGTAAAAGATCATAGAGCTAATAAGTTGGCGGAGAAAGCTGCAGAAGTCACAAACTGTGGAGCTAACAACACCCCCACTATCAGTCTCTAAACCCTAAAAACGCTTCCAATCATCTAGAATCTTTCTTGGGCAGCATCGCCTTGATCTCCAACAAGAGAACGATGCTGACTTGTAAACCAAGTGATTATTAGTTTTCTTTCAGAACTAATGTAAAGCCTGTGGACAAAAAAGGGTTCTATGGAAAGTGACCTCACAGGGTGATCTGATCATAAATTCCTAACTAGGTGGATCATGGTGGGTAGTCATGTCTCAAGCCTGTAACTTCTTTAGTAAAAGGTTTACCTTAAGAGCAAGGTCTGTCCGTTGTTTCTATGCATCTAAGTTAACATACCTTTGGAATAAGCTGTAACCACCCTTAGGACAACACAAGCACATAATTCTGTTAACTATCCTGTGATCCAATACCCACCTTGCCTTTTCTTACCTCCATGTAATTGTCCTTGTTTCTTCCTTAATTTCAAATGTATAAAAGGTGCAAAACTATTATTCTCCAGAGCATTTGAGATATTGCTCATGGTATAAGTCATCAGTTTGGCTCAAATAAACTCTTATAAAATTCTCCACAGGTTTGAATGTTTCTTATGTCAACAAGCCAAAAAGCTATCCCTTTTTCTGACTTGAAGCTGGCCTATGGAGCTCCAAAACAATTATTACTTTGGTCTACTAAAAACAAATAAAAGAAAGCTGGAGAGACCTAGGTTCTTCTATTTTTTCATCCAAACAAGCTTACTGAATGCTTGCAAAATGCTAGACACTATGCTGAGAAACAAAGTCCTCGTTTGATGTTCTCAGCAACCTCTGAGGTAGGTACTATTATTACTTTCATTTTACAGATGAGGCAACTGAGGCCTAGAGAGTGATATACCCAAAAGTATATAGCTAGTAACCGGCAAGACCTATTGACTCCTGACCCGAGGCTCCTCCCATCCCGATCTCCTCGAACATGCAGTTTCTAATTCAGTTACTAATAAAGTAGCCAGACCCCAACTCGCACAGGAGCCGGTCCCATCTGCACCCTGGGACCCAGCTTCGCCATCAATACCAAGGCAGAGGTCCTCACCCAGCCGCACGTATTCCGGGAAGGGCTCCTTGAAACGCAGCTCGTAGGGCAGAACAGCGAGTCGCCTACGAGTGGCCTTGTCCCGAATCTCGCTGACCACATCCCGGATGGTGTAGATGTTCTTCCCGATGTCCTGCAGAGAGACCGGCCCAGCTCACACCCGCCCGACCTCCCGCGCTCCCGCAGGGCCCGCCAGCCCAGACCCTGCTCATCTCCACCAGAGCTCCCAGTACCTGCAGAGCGGCGTCCCGCAGGAAAGCACCGGCATCCGCAACAACGTGCTCCACCAGCGCCATCTTGGCTGAACGAGGCCAGAGCACGCATGCGCACGGAGCTTGCGCTCGCCCTTACGACCCAACCCGGCCTTTTGAAGCCGGGAGGAGCAGCCGCGATTTAGCTACGCCCTCTGGCGGCCGCACCCGCATCTCCCGGCTCAGGGCTACGCGCGCGCATGCGCAACGCCTCCGGCAGCCCTCCCAGAGGATGGGGGCAAGGTAAAACCTTGGAGACCTGAGGAAATGTGCTTCAGCATCCACTCTTTAGCGCCTTTTTTTTTACTTTAAATGTAAAACCTGTGTATATTCTTATTGTTAAAAGTTAATACGGATAACCTAATTTAATGAGCACAGGCCTATGAGATAGGTACTATTTTACAGTCAAGGAATAGGATACTCAAGACGACTATGCCAAGCTATCATGGCTAGTAACTGTAACATGATTAACACTCAGGCAAACTGACTCGGAACCACTTTTTTTTTTTTTTTATCCATTATGCTATACCGACTGCTGCTTACGTATCCCCACTTCATTTTGAGTGACTTGCGGCCAACGGTCTATGACATTTACCTTAGTATTCTTGACCGATTTCCCTAAGCAAGACACAATCTACTAGCAAATATACCTTGCTGAACTGAAGGGGTACTAGTTGATTTCTGAATTCCCTTTCAAATCTAAGATTCTATCATTATGAGATCTGGCCTATTCATGCTGGTGAATTTCAGCTGAATGTTGACTTGAGTTTTCAGTCATCAATCTTCAGCAATGTCGAGTTATTCCAAACCTTCCTTGTCAAGTCTTCATTCCAATCTAACCGCCCCCCCTCATTATAATTTATGTATCCTACTTCCAAAAGTCTTTCGGTGCCCTGTCCCTTCAGCAGCTGCCGAAATACCTTTTCACTTCCTTAGACATCTGTATCAAGTGTTCTTACCATTTAGTTTCTTCAACCTCCAGAGCCTCTGGTTCCTGCCCTACCTGCCCTGCCTGAAATAGCCAGATCGAAGGCTTTCTAATTTTCGAGTTCATCATATTAATACTTTGGTTTTTATTTTTTGCCTTCTAAGTAGAATTTGACATTGCTGACCATCTCCTCTTTCTGGACCGTCTCTCCTTGCCTGACTTTGGTGATACTTCACCATCCTGGTCCCCCTGCCTCCCTCATGGCTTCTGACCCACTGGACTCCCTTCTGCTGCCTCACAAATAAGACACCCTTCACAGAACTGGCTTGGCCCCTTCGTCTTTCTAAATTCTCTCTAGCAGTACTATCTAGCCTCAAGGCTTTGGCTATGACATTATAGGAACACCTCCCAAATCTTTAGGTCTTATCCCTGTTTATTTTCCAGCTTATCCTTCTGGGCATGTCAATCTGAAAACTTTTGGAATCTTCACCCAGGAGAGAGGTATTGACTGAAGTAATTACCTCTCCCACCCCAGCTTAAACTTTCTTCACTTTTTAGAGTTTCTACTTGTATTAAAGGTATTACCAACAAAGGCATTCGAGGTAAGAATCTAAGTCATCTTCATTTCCACCCTCACTCTCAACCTGTATTTTTCTTGCTAAACCTTACTGATGTCATTTCTGAAATGTTTTGGGTACCTGGGTCCCATCTACTTCATTCTCATTACTCTAGTCAAGTTTTTATCTCATGTCTAGAAAATATAATCCATTCAATACTAGTATTCCTATGTCTAATTTTTCCTTCAATTGATTGCTTCTCTTGCTTAAAAAGGGAAGAGGTACTAGACTCCATAATAGAAGAGGTTTATTGAACTCGGTTCGGCAGTGATAGTTATTACTTCCTAGGATGGAGAAGAATGATTTACATCAGTGGTTCTCAAAATTGAATGTATATCAGAATCATCTGGAGAACCTGCAAACAGATTGATGGGCCTCACTTCAGTTTCTGATTTAGTAGGTCTGGGTAGGGCGTGAGTGTTTGTATTTCTAATAAGTTCCAGGTGATGCTGTTGCTGCTGACTTGGAGGACACACTTGAGACCACTGATTAGGAATACAGGAAAAGAATGATCAGACTTTGAGCCATTTATTTTCTAGTAAACACTAAGAATACTTATTAGTATACAGGCATACCTTAGAGATATTGCAGGTTCAGTTCCAAACCTCTGAAATAAAGTGAGTAGTCTTTTTGCTGATGGAGGGTCTTGCCTTCAATTTGTAAAAACATGCAACTCTAGTGCAATAAAGCGAAGCACAATAAAATGAGGTACACCTATAAAAGGTTTCTTTTATCATGTAGCTTTTGTCATTTTTATAGTATTTTAATTTCTTTCCTATTTCCCTATAACATTCGTCTCCAAGCCCCCTAAAGTCTTAGAAGGACTCTCATTTGTTTAACAAATATATATTGAGAGCTAATTTATACTACCATGAGTTAGATGATATAAGAGCTGCGAACAAAATGATATTTTGTTGTAGTGTCTGGGGCACCTTCAGGGTTTATGACTCTGGAGACAGATCTGGAAGAATGAGTAGGGCAAAAGCATCAAGATATGGAAGTCCAAGGGGTGGTCAGGAAATTGAGGGTAGTTCCTGTGGTAGCACAGGGTGGGGTAAGCCCTGAAACACTTCACTTTTTGGAAGCTCTTAGTTTTTTAAAAAGTGAAGAAATCTCAAACACTATTATGAAAATTGTGGTCACTTTAAACAGCTTACATTAACAAAGTAACACTTTCCAACACATACAGGACTCAGGGTATAACTCATTTGGAAATAATGTCAACCTTTACATACGAGGCCCTTTATGAAAGAGAAGGTACTGCTGTGTGCCAGTGAAGATCTGAGTTCATTTCCAGGTCTGGAATATGTAGAAACTATATACATAACAGTGGGCTCGGAGAGAGGAAAATTGAATTAGCAATAATCACACCTGGGATAAACCTCATTGGCTATGATACTGCCACTGCGCAAAGCTAGCAGAGAGGAAAACTTGATGCAGAAGAAACATTTATGTGAAATCAGTAAGTATCCCTAGAATTCCTCTGAACTTTCCTGGGAGTGTCCTGGACTTTCCTATCTCTGCCTTTGTCCTTGTTTTTTCTTTTGCCTGAAAATTCTGCCTGCCAATCACTGTTTATTTAGTTTCCAAAAGTGGCTCATTGTCTTCTCTGTAAATGGATCCCTGATTACCCAAATCAGATTTTTCCTCATAGAGTTGAACTCTTCTTTTTCACATTTAAGACAGTTCGGTTCTTTCACTCAATGAGCTGTTATTATTTCTGCTTTGCAGTGTAGTTAATTGTGTGTCCGCTTTAAGTATGTTAAAAGTTAGGAGCTGTGTTGTGGGGTCTTCTTCCTTAAATGAAAAATTTAAATTTACTTATTAACTTTTAGGGGGTACTTTTATGATGACATATTTCAGATTTTTAGTGTCTTTAAAAAAAATTTCCTACCCTGTGGTACCTACAGTAATGAGTTAAGTGCTCAATAAATGTCGATGAAATCTATTCCTTCAACAAATTAATTAAAGAAATTTCCTGTGAGTCAGGCACTGTTTTAGGAACTGGGATATGGACCGTCTTTATAATTCTTGTGGTGAGAAACATTATATATACACGTATACACACACATACACACATGCATATAAGTATATAAAAGAGAGTGATGAGTCTGGAGGAAAAAAATAAAGCAAGAAGGTGGCAGGTAGGAGGAGAAGGAAGAGATATGTTGCCATTTTAAATAGGGTGATCATGAAAGGCTTCACTGAGAGACAGTTGAGCAAACATCTGAAAGAGTTGAGGGAGTGGGATGTATCTGAAGAAAGAGCTTTTCAGATGTGGGCGTGGGGGGGGGGGAAGCAAGTCCAAAAACCCTGAGGCCAGAATGACTGAAGCAAAGTACTGGGGGAAAGAGTAGTTGGAGATGAGATGAGAGAAATAAAGGCGAGGTGTGGGAGAAATCATGTAGGGACTTGTAGGTCACAATACATACTTTAGCTTTTATTCTTTTAATGCGCAGTATGAGTGCATTTTGCCTAGTCTCTTTCCCTTTTGGTGAACACCTTCTCAACTGCCATCAAAACTAGGAGACCTTCCATAATTCCTCTAGAATAGAATAAGTAAAACTCCCATTAATAAACTTTATAGTTTTATGGGTGGGATTAATGTAGAGTTTAAGGTATTAAGAGATGGCTGTAGCTCCCTGAAAGACCATCTCCTGGATTTGGAATTGTTGTGGCATGATCAATTCTAAGACCCATGGAGCTAATTGAGATGAATTATGAGCCTTTATTAGCCGGCTGGCGACTGACTTTCTACCAAGCAGGGTTTGAGGAGATCAGTCCGTCCCCCTGCCCCCAACTTCCCGAGCTCCCAAAAGAGGCAGCTTATAAAGCCTAGAATCACAGCCTGGTTTAACATCAAACAAGCAAACAGATTAACCACACCCTAGTTAACATCAAACAAGCAAGCAGATTATAGAAGCAGAAGTTGGTCGTTAGCATATCTTTGCCCAGAACCACACCCTTAACAGAATGAGAATAGGAACAGTAGAGACCAAGTGCTCAACCAATTCAATTTGTATGCATAATAGGATCCATCCAAACTCAAAGACACTCAAAGACACACACACACACACACACACACACACACACACACACACACACACACACACACACACACGCACAGTGCTTAAGGCTAATTTGTATTGATTTTAATCAAGTGATTAAAAGATGAAAAGCTGCGCTTTTATTCTTCTTGTCAAAGCTGACGGTCCCAGACCATCAGTAATGCTGATTTGTTTTTCTCATTCATAAAGTTCTGCCTGCTCTGTATTTATGGAGGGAATGCGGGTTAGTTTGGTGTGAGGCATTTTATGGACTCAAGCAGTGGTTTTGAAGCTTTTCTCCTTTTATGTCACAAGAACTGATACTTCACGGAAGGTGAGATTTGTTTCTAGAGCCCAGAACAGTGCCTGACTCACAGTAGGCATAAGATTGCCAGATAAAGCAAATAAAAATACAAGATGCCCAATTAAATTTGATTTTCAAATAAACAATAAACATTTTAAGTGTAAATATGCCCCTTGTACTATTTGACACATACATATTATGCGGTTGATTATCTGAAATTCAAATTTAACTGGACGTCCTGTATTTCATCAACCCTAAGGAGCTCCAATAAATATTTGATGACTTAATTGATCGAATGGCTTCCTCTCACCTGAAACGTGGGACTAATGGTAAGACCCGCCTCCGGGGTTGATGGGAGGAATATATGAAGCGCCTAGCTTTGAGCCCTCAATTTATTTGACTGCTCGAGAGCTATCCAGAAAGTAAAAATTGCTCCCACTTTTACACATTAAAAGGATAAGAAAGCTTTCTCCCGGCCAGAGGATCCCACGCCAGGCCTAGGTTGCCCACACCTGCGGGTTCGGCCAGCCTCTTCCGGGTCAGGTGACCGCGGGTGGGCACGTGACCCCGCCCGAGTGCAGGCGGTGGAAGGCGGAAGTGGGAGAGGAGTTGGGCGCCGCTTCTGTGGCCGGGGCAGGTAGCGAGCACCGGTGCGGAGGGCGCGGCGGACGAGCTGAGGTAGCGGCGCGAGCCAGAGGCGGCGGGCGGCTCGGGGTGGGCCGGGGGCGGTGCGGCGCGGCCCGGGCGCCGGGGGGCGGTGGCTTCCTGTGGGAGGGGCCTGGCGCGGCGGTTCCGGCCTCCGAGGAGGGGTGTCTCGACTCCCGCCTTAGCCGGGTGGGCGCGCCGCGGGCTGTGCGCCGGAGCTGCTCGGAGAAGGGCGCGGAGGCAGCCAGGGATACGGTGGTGGACGGTGGTGGACAGCAAGTCCTTCCAGAAGTGGAAGGGAGTTTAGAAGCCAGGGGTGGAGAGGGGTGACCTTTGTGGAAGGGTCGGGACAGGAGGAAGGGGCAACTTGCGACTGAACTGGAAGGGGGCGCTCGACAATGGGCATAGGACATGGAGGGAAAGGAGAATTCAAGAAGATACTGCCTGAAATCCATCTGAGAGTCTCTTCCTTCTTTCCTCTTTGGAAATGGTTGTAACCCGAGACTTTGATTTCGGTCCCATTCAGTTTTTAAACTTCAGGATAGATCACAGAATCTTGCTTTCGTCACAGCCACTTGGGTAAGGTTTCCACTTCTTGGGAACTTAGCCCTTCTGATCATGTTTCTTTGAGATTTTCCGAAGTTAGGTCAATTTCTGAACTGCAGAAAAGAGTGTGAGCACTTTGGCCCTAAAATATGGCTTTTAGCCTAAACTGTTGAGCGCGACGTAGCTCACCATTACCTCAGCAACACAGTGACTGCTGGAACCTTGGACAGAGTTTCTACCTGTACTGCTTTGTGACTTCCTCTTCATTTTAAATTATTCAGTTTCTCTTACCATGTGACTGCTTATCTTGACAAAGTGTAACTATGTAGGGTGACCGAGAGGTCCGTGTTGTGTTCCTTAGAACTATGACCTGGATCATGATTTTGAGATTAAATACCTGTGTGAAAAACTGTTATCCTCTTTTTCTTCGTGTTTACTCAGATAGCTATGCATGAGTGAAATGAATTTCACGGATGCGATATAACTGGAGTGAATGTTCAGATTGGACATTCACAGGAACCGGAGTCATTTTAGGTGACAAGTAGGGAAAAAGTACTTTGCTAATGTATTATGAGGTCAAGTTTTTGGAATATTTGACAAATATTGAAATTGATTTTTGTAGCAGCCTTGATTTTTGTGGAAGCCCAGGTTGGGAAGGTGCTATTCTCATTTCACAATGAACAAACACATAAGAGTGATGACTTGAGTTTTTAACAATTTATTGCTTTTTTTTTTCTTTTTTACTGGTCTCTTTCTCTCTTTTAGATTGCAGATCGCTCAGGGCAGGGGTCATATTTTATTTGGTTATCTGGCCACTAGCTTAGTCCCTGGCATGTTGTGGGCACTTGGTAAATGTTTGGTGAGTAAGTGAATTTCTAAAGGTTACATATCTGTAAGTGGAGGACAAGGGATTTGAACCCAAATCTGGGCTCTTAGACTTGCTGTTTTCTGTTATTGGTCCACGTGAAGAAGATAGGCCTGGGAAAAAGGCTTGGGTTGGCTTCTGAGTCTCTTAATTAATGACTATCCCATTTAAAAGCACTTATACCAACATCTCATTTAATCTTCACCACGGTCCTATGAAGGTTGGTATTGTCCCTATTTCTACATATGGAGAAACATGGAGGCTTAGTAAGGTCCTTGCTTTAGAGTCCAGAGCTAGTGAATGACTGAACAGGGACTCAAGCCCAGGCCTTTTATCCTTAGCCCTGTTCTTTTCCATTCATTGAAGCAATATAAAATTTTACTTAAAGTTTTTTAAGTATAAAAAGCATGACATTTTAAGGAGAAAATGGTAGATAGATCACAGCAAAAATTGTGAATGTAGAATGCAATTGAAATTTAGAAAACTCTATTATAGCTGCCTCTTTCTGGGAAAACATTCTTTGATTCAATGAATATAAGTCCTTAATCTATGGCAGGCATTATTCTAGAGTTGCACTGTTTGGCAGGGTGGCCAATAGCCATATGGAGCTGTTGAGCACTGAGAATATGCTATGAGTATAAAATACCAGATTTTGAGGACTTAGTGTGAAAAAAGTAAAATATCTCAATGATGTTTTTACATTACAATAAATATAATTAAATTAAAAATTATACTGGACAGTGCTGTTGTAAACACAGGGAATGTGGTACATAAAAAAGGCAAAATCCTGCCCTTGTGGATATTAAATTTTAGTGGAGAAAAGAACAATAAACGAAACCAAGTAAAATGCATATTATGTTGTAATAAAGCAGGGAAGCAGGATGTGGAATGTTGCTAGGGTGGCAGTTTTGAATTAGGGTCCTTGGAGAAGCTTTCCTAAGAGGTTAACAATTGAGTGAAGATTTGAAGGAGGTGAGGGAAGGAGCCGTGTGGCTGAATTGGGGACATAGTGGTTCAGGCAGAGAGAACAGCAAATTCAACAGCCCTAACGACAGGTACTCCTGGCAGGTTTGTGCACCAGCCAGGAGGCCAATGGCTGGATGGGTGCGAATGAGTGGGCATGAGGACGATGAGGTCAGAGAGGTGTTGCGGGTAAGGAGAGAGATGGGCAGGTGGTGGAGGGCCTTGCAGGCTATTGTATGTTTTGAGCAGTGGAGTGGACACGATCCATCCTGCCTTTTAACAGGTTTACTCTTGTTGCCATGGGGAGAAAGAATAAAGAGGAGCAAGGCTAGAAGCAGAGAGACACATTCAGAGGCTACTGCCATGATCCAGGTGAAGGATAGGCCGGGTGGTAGTGATGGAGGTGGTAAAGAGATGTTGGGCCCTGCGTATATTTTGAAGTACAGCCAGCGGGGTCTGTGAATGTGGGATGTGAGAGGAAGAAAAGAGTCGGGGTGACTCCATGGTGTTTGGCATGAACAACTAGAAGAGTGGAATTGTCATTAACTGAAATGGGGAAGACTGTAGGAGGAACAGAATTTGGGGCTCAGTTTTGTTCACACTGATTGCAAAATGCTTATAGAAATCTAAGTGAAGATGTGTTGTTGACAATTAGGGAAGTCTGGTGACAGGCCTGGGCTGGAGATGTGCATGTGGAAGCTGTTAGCATGTGAACAGTATTTAAAGTTAAGCGACTGGACAAAGTCACTTACGGAGTAGTGTGAATACATATCCAAGAGGAGTGCTTCTTGTTAGAAGTTAAATTTCGAATTAAAATCTCAGTTTATACTGTTATATGAGTAGGTATTTTAAATATAGCAAAGCATTGTATTACATCTGGGGAGCTTGATTTTCTCTCCTTTTTGCTTTTCATTTAAAGACATTTTTGAAAACCACAGCTAATGGATTTCTTTTTTCTTGAGAATGCTGCTCTTCCAAGTGTGCATCTTTGTAGTGCCGTTGAAATCAATTTGAGTGCCAGTTTCTGGAAATAGTCTGGCTTTTGGGGTTGGCAACAGATTTAGAGACTTCCAAGAAGGATGGGAAAGAGACCGTCTGGAAGGATGGATGGGTAATGGGTTTTTAGTGTTTAAAATATGGGTTTTACCTAACATGTGTTGAATGTATGTTGTTTGTCAGGCATCCCATTGTTTTATAAATTTGAAACAAACAGACCCTCACTGAGGTGGAGTGACCCACATGAGGTCATGTAGCTAAGATATGGAAGAGCTGGGATTTGAATCTGTTTTCTGATTCCAAGTCTGATGCTTCCATCAGTAAGACGTGATAATGGATGCGTGAATATAAACCCCAATGGAATCAAATCAGTGAGCTGCTTTTGAGTGATTGTGAGTGATTTTGATTTAGGGCTATTATAGACTCTGGAATTTCTGAAAGGTAGGAAGAAAAGAGATCTTGTTTTCCTTAAAAAGAACCAACTTAATCTTTTCTAGAAGGTCGCAGTCCCCTGCTCCTCCCTTTCCCACCCAGCTTGTAAACAAATGTTCAGTGATTTAAGTCAAGCGTTAATACTTCTAAAAACCCCAAATACCAAGCCTTGACAGTCCTGACCCCTTAGGGCAGGTCCTCTTCCTCTGTGTCACCCATGTATTTTGCTTCCTGTTTTGTCATGACATCTGCTTTCCAGTCTCTTTTATGCATTTTTTTCCAGTCTCTTTTATTACTGCCCTTTAATTCCACTGTACTTCCAATGATATGACCTCCCCCTCTCCTCCTCTCTCTCTTTTTAATGTGCTTGGTCATTGGGCAAAGTTCAAATTCGTTTGATTGTTTTTCAAAATGGTCCTTCAGAGTAGAAGGTAACTCAATGTGGGATGAAGGAAAGAGGCCAAGAAAGAAGCATTAGTGTTGGAAAGAACTGGAAAGGCATGAGATTGTGAAGGAAAGGAGGAATCTTTTAAACAGACCCTTCTCTTCCACATCTTTCAAGAAGTAGATGCAGGTGGATCTATAGCTATAAATAAGAAGCTTTGCCTGTTTCTACAGTTTGCTAATTAAATATAAAATCTAGGTGCTGGTGAGTAGTTTTGCTCTTCCCTGGCTCATCTTCTATACAGGCCCTTTCATCTCGAGATCAGTGTTCAGTGGTTTCTTTACTCATAGCTGGGTCAAGAATTTCAGGAATCCCAGAGCCTAGAATTACAACATCAAGAAGAACTAGTTTAGCTTGCCATTAATACTTGAAGAGCACTTACTATGTGCTGGCTGCTTCATCTCAACTAATTTAATCCCTACAGTGAGCTTATAAGATAAGTACTATTAGGTTCATTTTATAGGTGAATTGAGGTTTAGAGGGTAGGTAGTTTGTCCAATATCAGTCAAGGCTAGTGAGCGGTTAAATCTACTTGCCTATAAAAGATTGACTGGTCTGAAAGGTTCTTGCTGTAGTTGGGTGATAAGAATAATCAGGTAATTTAGATCTTTCAGGATCTATCACCTGCTAAATCTGAGGTGTGGTTGTTTCCTTGGTGGTGCGGGGGGGGGTCTCTTAAAGCAAGATATCTGAGCTCCCAGAAGGCAGGGGCCCTGTGACATTCACCTTTGTATTCCAGGGCCTTGTGCAGATTGGTGTCTATAAGCATTTGTTGAAAGACTGATCTTGGCTCAGGACTGGACAAGATGAATGAAAGGGGCCTGGCAGGGGCATGTCAGAATTCTGTCTGCCTTCCTGCTGAAGGTACCCTTGACTTTTATAGTCTCCTGGCTTTGAGAATTAACCCATCCTAATCCAAGTGTTGAGTTGTCCATTGACTGATAAATGGATAAACAAAAGGTTGTATATCCACACAATAGATTATTATTCAGCCATAAAAAGGAGTGAAGTACTGATAACATGCTATATGGGTGAACCTTGAAAACATTATGCTAAGTGAAAGAAACCAGACACAAAGACCACATATTATGTGATTCCTTTATTTGAAATGTCAAGAATAGGCAGATTCATAGAGACAGAAAGCAGATTGGTGAGGTTGGTGGTTTTTAGGGGCTGGAGGAGGGCAGAGAGGAAGGAAGAGTGACTAGTGATGGGTATGGGGTTTTCTTTTTGAGTGATAAAAATGTTCTGGAGTTAGTAGTGATGGTTGCACAACTCCCTGAATATACTAAAAACAACTGAATTATATGCTTCAAAAGGGTGAATTTATGGTATGCGAATTATATTTCAATAATAATAAAATAAAGAATCAGCCAGTCCTGTTTTGAATGCACTCTCTGTGTTCTGAGGGTCAAGTTAAGGTTTTAGTGTGGGCAACAGCAGCCATTGTCTTTCATCTTCTGGTGCCAGGGCGTGTTCTTCAGCTTCCTCTGATGCTCTCAGCTGAATATGATAAAAGATGTTCTCCCTCAGGTATTTCAAGTATTTTAACCAAAAAAAAAAAACTACGATAGATCTTTATTGTCTTTCTAGATGTCTCTGGAAACTGAGCCAGTGGGTGGACCCTTGACGTGCTTAATTTGGCTAATGAGAAGGACTCAGGAATTACTACCCTAGCTAATAGTTTCTTCTTTTTCAACAGCCAGTGGGCTATAGGTAAAAAAGGCTGGCTTTTTTCCTTTTTCTTATTTAAAATTAAAGGTGTTAGGGAAGAGTACTCTTTATTCTCTTCAGGGTGGAGCTGATAACACCCCCCTTCCCTGCCCCCCATCTCCTCCGTCCCAAGCTGGTAGTTAGGTTATATATACTACAGTCCAACTCTGAGCCAGAGGGCTGCTACCCTTTTGGTTGTGAGTCCAGCAGTGGAACCTGGGGCATGCCCACATCACAGGGTGTAGGAAGGAGAGGAAGGGCCTAGCAACAGTAGGAAGGGAAAGTGAGGTAAAAGGGAGCAGGTAAATGGGAAAGCTTTGGTGTGAAGAGCAGAAGATAGGCTGCCTGTTATTTATTCTTCTAATGTAGCCCTTCTTGCTTCATTCGGTCACTTGTCATTAAAATAGATACATTATTTTCAAATTCTTAAAAACTAATCAATTGTGTTAGTAGTGATATCAACAGATTGTTTTGAAATAGAGCATGAAAAATGCTTTTTTTTTAAAGTGATTAAAACATAACGATACACATAGGATTCCGTTTTGTATTGGAATCACAATTAAGAAACAGACTATTTCAGCAAGACCATGTCCCCTGTAACTGCAGAGTTATTTCTTAAGGAAGTTACTGTGGGGTCTGGATGCAGGTGGACATGGGAGCGGGATGCCCCAAAATGTGTTGCTGATGTGCTGAAAGACTTCTAGCTTCAGCTGGATGTGAATTGAAATCCACATCATTGAAGGCCTTGCCGCTAATTATATTAGTTTCCTGTTCCTAACCTGTGTAACAAATTACCTCAAACTTGATGGCCCCAAACAACATAAATTTATTCTTTCATAGTTATGGAGGCGAGAAATTCAAAGGTGTCAACAGTGTCAGTAGGGCCATTATCCCTCTAGGCTCTAGGAGAGAATCCTTCCTTGCTTCTTTCAGCCCTCCAAGCACTTGTTGGTTTGGGGCTGCATGACTTCAGTCTCCACCTTAGTCTTCACATGGCCTCCTCCCCTGTGTCTTTGTCTTCGACCCTGTTTCTCCTATGAGGGCACTGGGCCCAACCTAAGTCCAGGGTGGTGATCTTATCTCAAGACTTTTAACTTAATTATACCTGCAAGGACGGTATTTCCAAATAAGGTCACAGTCACAGGTGCCAGGGGGGTTAGCACTTAGGCATATTTTTTTGGTTGGGGCCACCATTCAACCTTCTACACTAATGGAATATAGGTGGGATGTTCTTATTAAAATTAAAATTAAATAAGGACATCATCCTATTACCTGATTTGAAGAGAAGCCTTTTCCTTTCATGAATTTAAATTTTATTTATGCAGAAAATAATACATGCACATAGTTTAAAGTCAAATAGCATTATAAGACTTACCAATGCAACAGGAGTCCCTTGCTTTATCCCATCTTATTCTTGATTCTTGTTCTGTATAAACAATGACCAGTGGCCCTACTGACACCAGTAACTCTATTCTGCTACTGACTTCTGCATTTCTAAATGAGTTCCTAATACTGTTATTTCTTAGCCTGTCCGTTTTATCTTTTGTTATTTAGCCACTGAAGATGAAGATTTAGCTCTCTTTGCAGCCAGTCTCCACATACACACTTCTACCCCATCTTCTGATTACACCCGTATCACACATCTTGATTAAATTATTGTGCTTTTACGATTATGAATATTATTCACAGCTGAGCTATGTCGAAAGGATTATATTTCCTTTCTTGTACTATTGTTTTTACTAAAGTTACATATTTTCTAATTTTTTTCATACGCTAAATTTTCTGTTTACCTATCACTAGTTCAGCCCCAAACATTCTGATGGGCTAAAATACTTGTTTCAATGCAGTCAGATGTATCATGAATCTATTTCTTCTGTTTTCTTTCTTTCATCTAGAGACAACAACTTCCTATAAACTGTCTAATCTGGACTGGCTGCTCTCCAGGCTGTTGCACTGGGACTTCTCTTCACCACCATTCTGGGAATTCCTTTTTGCCTTTCCCATGTGAATACCCAGGATCCTCCATCTTTTTCATTTATTCCCCTTGAGCATATTTTTCAGTAGCTTCCTGAGAAAGCAGCTTTGGAAGCAACTTTTTTGTGACTTTGCAAATCTGAAAATATCATTGTTTTCCTGTCATGCTTGATTAATGGTTGTCTTGGTTAAAGAATTCTACATTGGAAATTATCTAAAATTTGAAAGCATTGCATTCTAGCATTCATATTGGTACTGAGAAGTCTGATGACATTCTGATTCCTGTTTTTTGTAAATACGACTGGAAGTTTGTGTACTCTGTCTTCATGTTCTGAAATTTCATGCTATTGTGCCTTAGCGTGATTCTTTTTCCATTTATTGTTCTGGGCATGCAACTGGGTCCTTTCTGTCTTCCTATCTTCCTTCCTTTTTACCTTCTTTCCTTCTTTCTTTCCTTCCAAATTCCATTCTGTTCTTGTTTCATGGATACAGTATTTTCTCTTATCTCTGTGAATTGTTTTAAGGTTTTCTTTGACCTCTGTTTCATCTAACTATAAGTTTTTTTTAATTGAGATACAATTTATGTGCTTTAAAATTCATCATTTTAAAATGTGCAATTCAGTGGATTTTAGCATTTTCACAGAGTTCTGCACCCATCACCACTATCTAATTCTGGAACATTTTCATCACCCCAAAAGAAAACTTGTACCCAGGTTAGCAGTTCCTGTACCCAGTGTTAAATATTTAACTACCATATAACCCAGTAATTCCCTTCACTGGGAATTACTGGGTTATATGGTAGTTAACCCAGTAAACATATAACCCAGTAAAGGGAATTACTGGGTTATATGGTAGTTTAACTACCAGTAAAGGGAATTACTGGGTTATATGGTAGTTAAATATTTAACACTGGGTACAGGAACTGCTAACCTGTTTTCCAAAGCTGCTTATTGTTTTTCATTTCCTGTCAGTAATGTATGAGGGTTCCAATTTCTCCAAATTTTTGCCAGTACTTGTTATTGTATATATTTTTGTTATGGCTATTATGGTGTGTGTGAAGTATCTTATTGTAGTTTTAATTTGCATTTCTCTAGTAACTAATGATGTTGAGCAGCTTTTTATGTGCTTATTAGTCATTTGTATATTTTCTTTAGAGAAATGTCTGTTCAGATCCTTTGCCCGTTTTATTTTTTAGTTGGGTTATTTGTCTTTTATTGTTGAGTTGGAGTTATATGTTCTAGATACAAGTCTTTGATCAGGGACATGATTTGCAAGTATTTTCTCAATTTTTGTTTCGATGAGGTCATATTTATTTAGGTTATTTTTTTGTTTGTGTTTCTTGTATCATATCTATGAAACCATTTCCTAAATCTAAAGTCAGGAGGACTTATATCTATGGTTTCTTCTAAGAGTTTTATAGTTTTCACTGTTATACTTAGGTCTTTGATATTTTGAGTTCATTTTTGTAGAAAGTATGAGGTAAGGGTTCAACTTCATTCATGTGCACATGGATATCTAGTTGTTCTGGCACCATTTGTTGAAAAGACTATTATTCTTTTCCCATTGAATCGTCTTGGCACTCCTAAAATCAATTGATCATAAATGTATGGGTTTGTACCTGGACTCTCAATTCTATTCCACTGGTCTGTATGTCCATCCGTATACCAATACCACACAGTCTTGATTGCTGTAGCTTCGTAGTAAGTTTTGAAATTGGAAACTGAGAATCCTCCAACTTTGTTCTTCTTTTTCCAGATTGTACTGATTATTCTCAGTCCCTTCCACTTCCCTATGAATTTTAGGATCACCTTAGCAATTGAGTTTTTTCTTCTTTGTTTTGTTATCTGGCTCTTATGTCTAAGGCTTTCCTCAAATAGTTGTTTATATTTAAGCGAAGTACCAACAGGCTGATCTGTATGCTAGGCCCCAATTAAGGGAAGGTGAGTGGGATTGGGGGACAGAGACCTCTCACGTTTCATAATATAGACTTTCATGTATGTCTTTGGATCAGAATGGTGCCTCATCCCTACCCTCAACTGTGTCCTAAGTCATGTCTGGGTTAGTCTAAAATTTAATTCTCCTGTTTAGGATTAGGGAGGCGTAACTGCCTAGGTGAATTGAGTGGAGGAGACTGGGGCTCTCTTTCCCTTATAAGCTTTTATCAGTCTTCCTATTTTAGCTTAACTTATGCCCTTACTTTCAGAAGTACCTGTTGCCACCAATCATTGACCCTTTCTGGGATTCCTCAATGGCAGGCAGCTTGCTTCTTGTTGATGTCCCCTATTGCAGGCATTTAGCTTTCAATTTCAACCTACTTGCCATTTTCCAAAATCTTGCTGCCATTCTGTTGTTTCCTTTTCCATTCTTTTTTAGTAGATTTATATTTTTGTATTGCCTTCTTGTCTTTCTGATGGGGTTTGAGAAGGGAGAAGAGGTGTGTGTTTAATCTGTCATGTTTATTGAGAGCCCCTGGAAGACTCTAAGGGAAGTTTGTATCAGGGAGGTGGAGCAATGCTTAGTCTCCCTGGAACCACTCGTGACACAGAATTCCTCTGCAGTATTCTGTTCCTAGAGTTATTGTTGCCCCAGTTTTTTCATTTGCATATTATTCTATGTTAATTTTTTTTGCATAATTTTGTTTAGCCTTAAACATTCTGGTAGAGCTAAAGTCCTGCTTTCAATGCACTCAGATTGGTTGAGGCCTAAACTCATTCAGTGATGCTAAAACTGGTTTGTACCCCAACTTTATATTAGGATCACCTTTATATTATGCACCTTTAAATAACATATCTGTCCCCACCTCACTTGAGACCAATCAAATGGGAATCTCTGAGGTTAGGAGTTGGTTGTTAGTATTTTTTTAAAAATGCTCTCTAGATAATTCAGATGTGCAGAAAGAATTGAGAACCACTGCTCCAAGGCATTTCGTATTTCATTAAGGATAATTTTACCTAACAGGATAAATTCAACTGCCTCTCCTGTGGTTATTATCATTGTCCTCCTTCTTTATTGCCCTCCAGCCACAGTGGCCTCCCTTTGTTCCTTATGTTCCCAAGACATGCTACCATCTTAAGACCTTTTTATCTATCCGGAATGTTCTTCTGCAGATATCCTCAGTTCCCTCCTTCATCTTCTTTAGATCTTTGCTCAAAAGTCACCTTCTCAATGAGACTCCTTGTCTACAACTTTTAAAATTTCTGCTTCCAACTCTCACCCCAAATTCCTATCTCCTTTACTGCTTTGTTTTTTCTACCACTTGTCACCTGTATCGTTAGTTCTTTTATTTTCTATTTGGCATCCCCTCTCAGCACATGTCCTTTCCCTATGTTCAGTCTTTTATTGTATAAAGAAGCCAGTGGTGGAGCTTTGTTTATTTCTTTTCCCATGCTCTTTTCTGTATGTCATTCTGTATATCATTTTCCTTCTCCCTGAAGAACTTTTTAAAAAATATTTCTTGCCGGGCAGGTTTTATTTGAGAAAGTTCTTTTCTATTTCTCTTATGAAGGATAACTTCACTGGATGTAAAAATTCCAGGCAGGCTTTTTCTTCCTTTCAATACTGTAAATATTTCACTGTACTCTCTTCTTGTATGGTTTCTGACAAGAAGGCTGCTGTAATTAATATCTTTGTTCCTCCATAGGGATGGTGTTTCTTTTCCCTTTGCTTTCTTTTAAGATTTTCTCTTTGTGTTTAGTTTTCTCCAGATTGAATATGGTAAAATGATATGCCTAGGTGTAATTTTTTAAAAAAACTATTGTTGTGTTTGGTATTTATCCTGTTTGATGTTCTTTGAGCTTCCTGGATCTATGGTTTGGTGTATGTCATTAATTTTGGAAAATTCTTGCCATTGCTACTTCAGATATTTCTTCTGCTTTATTCTCTCTTCTTCTGGTGTTTCAATTATGGGTATATTTTGCATCTTTCGAAATTGTCCCCCAGTTTTTGGATGTTCTGTTCTTTTTTTTCTTTAATCCTTTTTTCTCTTTACATTTCAGTTTGGGAAGTTTCTATTGACATATCTTCAAGCTTACTGATTCTTTCCTCAGCCATGTCCAGTCTACTGATGAGCATTTTAAGGCATTCTTCATTTCTGTTATAGTGTTTTAGATTTCTAGCATTTTCTTTTGATCCTTAGAGTTTCTGTGTCTGTTTACATTACCCATGTGTTCTCGAGTGTTGTCTACTTTTTCCATTAGTGCCCTTAACATATTAATCATAGTTATTTTAAATTCTCTGTCCAGCAATTTCAAAATCTTGCCATATCTGAGTCTGGTTATGATGTTTGCTTTGTCTCTTTACATTGTTTTGTCTTGCCTGTTAGCATAACATAATTTTTCCTATTATGTGTTGGGTAATGGGAACTGAGGTGAATAGGTCTTTAATTTGGGGTTTTATTTTAATCTAGCTAAAAGTTGGTTTGTGTTTAACAGTTGCTGTAACTGTAGGTACTAGAGGCCTCAGATTCCTCTAGTGGCCTTGTACTGGTCACCCCTGTTATCTTGGTCTTCCCTAAGAACTCCTTAAATAGAGTGTGCACCCTTCAGCTCTAATTTGCTGATAATTGGACTCTGGATATAATGGTAAAGTGTGGGGGAGGAGAAGCATTTTGTAATCTTATGATTAAATCTCAGTCTTTTAGTGAGTCAATGTTCCTGGGCTGTGACTTTTACAGTGTTTTTTAACTGCTTTCCCCTTTAAGTGAGACAAGAGGACTAGAAGGGGCCTTAGTCAGGGAAAGTCCCTCCCTCCAGTTGAGATAAGGCCCTGGTAGAAGAGGGCTGTGTTACAGAGATGTCTCTGGGCATATTTCACAGTGGTTCCTTTTCCTCCTCACCTACCAGAGCCAGGGCTCATTCTTGGCTCTTTACTGGGAGAACCTTGTAGGGCAGGAATTTTTTTTCCCCTTCTGTTTTATTCTCTGATGTATCACTAGCACCAAAAACAGTGCATGGTACAAAATAAACGTTCAGTAAATAATGACTGATTGAATGAATGCCTTTCATCCAAGCCCATGTGGAAAAATTTCTCACACTAAAAGAATAATAAACCAATAACTTTTCTCTCGAGTGAATAGTTAGTTGGCCCCCAATGTTTGCTTATTGGGTTCTGTGGTGTTTGTGCCTCTCTAATCTAAAGCCCTGCCTCAGATGGGTTTGTTGTAGACTGGGTGTTCTGAAGCTTTTTTGACTACACCCTTTAGTAAGACATATATTTTATATCATGGCCCAGTATACATGTACATAAATGTTCACTTATCCTAATGAACTTTCTTGAAAGATACTTTCCTTTATGTATAATGTACTCTTATATTTTCTACTCTATTGTTTTTAAAAAACATTTTCAAGGTTTATATAGAGGTTACGTTCAGAGGGCAATATGTTTTTTATTTTTATTTTTAAAGAAATTTGGGCAGATGTGCCAGACTCAGTTTTGTCTTCTCCTCCCAGTATATCCCTTACTCCCTTCAATAATGAAATTCTTTGTGTATCTATAACCTTTGGGGATATTTTAAACATTGTTCTCCCTCTTCACCCTGCCTGCCTAGGCTTGTGCAAACTCAGTTTTTTTGGAGTGAGTTAGATGCACACACTTCTCATTGCTATGATCGGGAGAAAAAAATTATTGAGTCCACGTATGGTTTTGCTAGACAGGTGCAGAGTAAATTCTGGGTCTCAGGTTTCATTAGCTTCCTGGAGTGGGTAGTGGGGATTTGGACCTCATGCTCATTAGGAACCATGTCCAGTATGGGACCCTGAGGTAGAAGCTGATAAATAGGTTGAAAGGACTTTGACCAGGATGGGCTCTGACTTCCCTTCCGTAGTAATGGTTATTTTTCTTAATACATAATTGGAAAGGTTTTACAATTCAAAGTATTAACTTTGTAATGTCAGGGTGGTATCTTGTTAATTGGACCTGGAAAGAGAGACAAAGTCCCATATAAAAACATAGATTATGGTTAGTAAAGTATGGACTCTAATTATGAAAGCCATTGGAGGACAAAAACATGGTGGTGTCGTCTACTCTGTTTCTCCTGCTTTCCCAGTTGGTTTTATTCTGAGCCTTCTTTAGAATTTTTCTAATTGATTTTGCTTTGGAGTCATGAAGTATAGATCAAGAGGTTTGGTCTTTCTCCCATTTAGTGGGCCATGTAGGGGCTTCGAGTATCATTCTCTTGGATTTTCTTGAGTTCCCACCAGGAGCTAAAAATAGCTAGAGCTCAGGGAGAAGAAGTTAGTTTAAAAACTACCCTCAGTTGTGTAGCCTTAGGAAAGAAAGAATCCCAGTAAATGTAAAGATTTTTAAAAAGATTTTTTTTTATTTTTAAACTCTATAAATAATGCATTTCCAGCTTTTAGTGCTTTAACCTCTGTTACTAAAAGCCTGTTGGCTTAATTTACAATTATTAATCTTTCCTCCATTATTCAAGATATGATCTTTTTTCTTCCTTAAAATTATTGTTAAATTATGAAAAAGATCAAAAATATGAAGTGGTTCAGAGAATAAGATAACAAATGGTCATTAAAACTACCATCTGGATTTAATGAATATTAACATTTTGCCATATTTGCTTCAGAACTTTTTTTAAAAGATAAAATGTTGCAGATACAGTTGAAGTTCCCTTGCTCTCTTCTTAGTCCCATTCCTCTGCTCCCTCTTCTCCTACCTTAGAGGTAACTTCTGCTCTGAACTCTGTATGGATTCTTCTTATCCATACTTCTGTACTTTTATTCCATTTATGTGTGCCCACAACAATATATACAATTGTTTTGTGTTAGTTCAAATGTATGCCAGTGCCATCATACTATACTTAGGCTGCCACTTGCTTTTTTTAAAATTTATTTTCTTATAGCATTATAGTTTGAGATTTTTTCATGTATATTGAATTAATGTATTTTAAGTACTATATAGCATTCCTTTTTATAAATATATCATAATTTATCCAAATCCTCATTGATGGGTATTTGGGTTGTTTACACATTTTTGCTATTATAAACATTGCCGTGATGAACATCTTTGAACATGGTGGTTTCTGCATTTGTTGGAAGATTTTCCCCTGGTAAATACCTAGGAGTGGAATCCTGGGAGGTACAATATATGCACCTTTAATTCTACCTGAAGTTGCCAGATACCATCTAATTTGTACATAAAGCTTGCTCATCTGACGGATGGAGAGTTGATCTTTTCGTTGTTTACCGAAACAAATTTAGTCTAAAGAAGTCAAAACATCCTTTTTAATTTCAGAAGCTTGATGCTCAAATTCATTCATTTGATAAAAATTTAGGACTTCCTAGTAAGAGCCAGGCACCTTTCTAGACACTAGTGCTACAGGATTAATAGATGGGACACACAACTTGGCCCTCATGGAGCTTACGTTCTAGGGGCGAGAGAGAGAGACAATAAATACAACAAATCAATACAATAGGAATCATGTCAGTAATAAATGCTAAGAAAGAAAAGTAAAATAGGGAAAGATGGGTACTAATGTGCGTAGAGAGCTGAGGGTGATAGAGTGTTCAGAGAAGACCTCTTAAGAAAACAACATTTGAGGAAATGCTTGAAGGAAGTGGGAGAATAAGCCATATATGTGGACAACTGGAGAAAGAAAAAATTCTGGGGAGAGGGGTAGAAGCCTGGCAGGGGAGCATGTCTGGTATGTTCAAGGAATGGGGAGGAGGCCCATGTAGCTGCTGGGGAGCGAGTAAGGGTAAAGAGAAGTGGGAGGTGAGGTCAGAGAGGCCTGTATCATACAGAGAGGGAGAGTGTCATGTAGGACCGCCAACGTCATTTTGAAGACTTTGACTTTTACTCTGAGATGGACAGGAGGCCACTGGATGGTTTTGAATAGCAGAGTGATATGATATGACATATAATAATAATAATAAAAATCACTGCTGAATTTAGAGATTAGATCGAAGGGGACAAAGGGCAGCATAAGCAGGAAATACAATAATCCAGGTGAGAGATCATGATGCTTTTGACCAAGGCAGTGACAGTAGAAGTGGAGAGAAATGTTAGAACTTGGACATATTTTAAAGGTAGAACCAGTAGGATTTATTGAGATTGAATATGGGGTGTGAGAGAGAATGGGGAAGCAAAAATGAGCCCCAGAGTTTTGACCTGAGCTGCTGGATGGAAGGAGTTGTCATTAGCTGAGAAACGGATTTGTAGGGGGATATCAGAAGCTCAATTTTGTCTATAGACAAAGAGGATCTGAGATTCAAGCGTGAGGTTAACACCGGACACAGCCACTTGGGATTGTTAACAGATGATACTTAAAGCCATAAGATAGGGCGAGATAACCAAGAGAAGAGGTGAAAGACCGGTGCTATGGGACATTCTGTTGATTAGAGATTGAGGAGGGGACAAAGAGCAGCCTGAGAGGCAAGAGGAAAAGCAGGCAGGTGTGGTGTGTTGGAAGCCGCGGGAAGAAAGCATTTCAAGGAAGAAAGGTGATCAATGTGTCTGATGCTGCCAATAGGTCATATAAGACAAGAACAGAATTCACTATTGGTTTTAATAACTTAGAAGTCTGGTCTTAGAGATCCTGATCAGCATTGTATTCCTCTTGTTCTAGGTAACATTTCAGAGGTTTCTATTGCTACTCCGAGTAGAAAATTGAAGCATAATGCCAGTTATGGAGTAGTCCAGAAAAAAACTAGTCACTTTAAATGTTTTTGGCAAAAATGTTGAAGTATAAAATTGTTTGACTTTACCTATGAAAAGTGTCAAAGTCAATGTCACCTAGCTGTAGCTACATTTAATTCCCATATTCATAGAGTAATATGGTGAGTTAAAAGCCATGTTTTAAGGCGGAACAACTCTTCAAAATAGGAAATTAGGAGGAGAGAACAGATAAAAATAGAATGAAAAAAATATATTAGCGATGTTAAGTAGAATAGGAATTTTATAGTGTTTTTACAGCAGTAGTTTTCAAGTGTGGTCCTCAGACCCCTGGTAGCCCCTTGAGACTTTTAGGGTTTTGCAAGATCGAAACTATTTTCATAATAACTTTATTTGCCTTTTTCACTGTTATCACATTTGCACTGATAGTGCAAAAGCAAAAGTGAGTAAAACTGTTGGTGCCATCACATGAATCAGGGCAATGCCATCAATATGTGCTGTTGTCATTGTATTTCTCACCACAGCACATTCAATAAAAAGAAAAGAAAAAAAAAAGCCAGTTTCACTTAAGAATGTGCTCGATGAAGCAGCATAAAAATTAATTTTATTAAATCTTGACTCTTGAGCATGTCTTTTTAATATTCCGTGTGATGAAATGGGAAATATGCCCAGAGCACTTCTGCTGCATCCTGCAGTATGAAGGTTGTGTTGAGAAAAAGTACTTGTATGATTGTTTGAATTGAGAGCTGAATTAGTTGCTTTTTTCATGAAATGCCGTTTTTAAAACAGACCAACTAAAGTTACTAGGTTTGAGTATTTGGCAGTATTTTATTGAAAATGAATGAGGTGAGCCTGTCACTTCAAAGACTGATGGTATTTGTTACCAATTGTAAAATATGACTTTTTAAGTGAAAATTAGAATTTTGGAACACTTTACATCTACCAGAAAGAGCCGACAGCTTCCCAGTTCTTAAAGACTTGATGAGATCCATGGTGACATTCACAAATGTGACTTTTTTGGATATTGTATTATGATATGAATACAGTTTGATATTATATGACATTTGGAATATCTGCAAAACTCAGCAAACCAATATTTTCCAAATGGCAGTCTACATACATCGTATATGAGTAAAAAGATCCATTCAGAGTGTAAGATAGACTTCTGCTTCTAGCCAAGATAGAGTGACAGGTATGCCTCATGTATCTTTTCATGTGCTTATTGGCCATTTGTATATCTTCTTTGGAAAAATGTTTATTCAAATCTTTTGCCCATTTGAAAAATTAATTTTTTTTTTTAATTGTTGAATTGTGACTTTCTTTTTTGGAGATGTTATATTAGGCTCTCCCTCCTCCAGACTTTGATGTAACAGTGCTATGTTCTTCTTAGGCTATCCGAGACCTACTCAGGTTCAATAGTCATAAATTTTAAGACAGGCACACTCCACTCTGTTGGAAGTAGCATGGCCACAGTTGCTTCGATGTTTATATTTTCTTGCTTTTCTCTCTTTAAATTCAAATATTAAAGTTGGGTCCAGTTCCTTAATCTTTTATCAGATATTCTCTATACCTACTGCTATGTTTGTCTTGCAGTTTCCTGGTGATGATATGGCATCTGCCAGCTCCAGCCGGGCAGGAGTGGCCCTGCCTTTTGAGAAGTCTCAGCTTACTTTGAAGGGTGAGTGGCACCATGTGAAATGTTTGTCATTTGAGGTCCAACCCAGTCTCTGGAGAAGAGGTGGAATTATACCACACCTTGGTCTGGAGAGCCAGATTTTGTGAAATAGCTTAGGAGTGTAGCTTTTCATTCTCATAGGTTGTCATTTGTAGCTGAAATTCTTGGAAGAAAAAGAAAAAAGGAACTTTTGGCAAAAATTGTCTAAAATGGAGATTCTTTCATGCCCCAGGTCTCTTTTCTATCTACATTCATTCGCTAGGTGGTCTCATCCAACCTCCTGGGTTTAAATGCCACCAATATAAGATCACTGCCGAATTTGTATCTTTAGCTTGATCTTTCCTTTGAACTCCAATAGCCCACTTGTCATTTCCACTTGAATGTTTAGTAAACATCTAAAATGTGACATGTCTGGAACCGAACTCTTGATTTTTTCCCTTCATATCCTATATTCAACTAATCAGCAAATCTGGTTGTGTCTATCTTCAACATTCAGCTACTTCTCACCATCCTCACCAGCTGCTACCACCTCTACCCTGGGTTTAGACAGTAGCCTCATAACCCATCCCCCTGCTTCTGCCCTTTGTCCCCCTTTATTCTGTTGGTCACACAGCAGCCAGTGATCTTACTAAACTGTAAGTTAGCTCTTGTAAGTCCTCTGCTCAAACACAGCAAGGGCTCTCCGTCTCAGTCAGAACAAAAGCTGAAGATCCCACTTGATCTGATCCCCCATTTCTCATCATCTCATCATCATAAGATGTTTAGCATCTTATCATATATTTAAGAGAAATTTATATTTCCTTTCCTGTGGATTGCCTGTCCATATTCTTTGCCTTTTTCATATCGATTTTTTTTTAATAGTCTTGATACTTTTAAGTTATTTTTCTTGGCCTCTCATTGCTGCTCCAGCCCTTTTGAGGAGGGAGAAGGATTAGAGTAAACTCATAGGGTTTTGAATTTAGGACTATAGCCTTTACTATCTTACCTAATAATTAGCAAGCCTAGGTTAAAACAGAAGACTGCCCATGGAACTTGGTGACTTCCCGAGGTCCCAATTTTGGATCCATATTATTCAAGAAAAACACTGACTTCTAACAGATTTCTCCTTGACCTTTCTTCAGTGAGAATTTTCTTACTATTGTGGAAAGAGCTAACTTGATCATATAGGTCTATTTCGTATAGGCATTGAATCTATAGTGATTTGATAATTCCATCCAGGAAAATAGTAGAGAAGAAAGAGAGAAAGAAATAACAATTTAGTATGCATAAATTTTAAGTAGTATGGGTTATTCTTCCTCTCGTGTGTTTCATTTATAGAGCCTATGATGTAATTTGGGAGATGTTACTATGCTTCTTCATAGTGCAATCCTAGAGTTTTAAGATACACTTTAAAAATGCATCAAAGCCCTTAAACAGAAGCCAACTATTTTCCGTGATATTTAACTCAAAAAACACTGAAAACGCAGCTAACAAAGCAAAAAACGGACTATTTGGAACCTATTGAAAGATAATATGCCAGGGGTATAATTTTGGGCATATGTGATTTTTGCTTTATTTGTTGACTCTAAAAGCTAAATAAACTTTCTAGGTAATCTTGCTTGTATCTTGAAGCCTTTATTTTGGCTTGTATTTTAGAAAAAGAAACATTCAAAATATCATCCTGCTGATTAATTATAAATTACAGAGGGGAAAATACATCTTTACAGTGAAGAGACCTGGCCAACTCCACATTAACCAAGGATCAAACTTAACATTCCCAATAGGAGAACAATGTAGTGTGTGTAATAAGTATACAATGTAACCTATATAATATTCTTGACTAAAATGTTCAATTTGAATTAATCATAAGGAAACAATCAGAAAAATGCAGAATTTGGCCCATTCTAGAAGACAGCTGGTGAAAGTCTTTAAAAATCATTGTTATGTAAAAAGGAAGAGAGAGCATTTTAAATTTTAAAAGGTTAAGGAGACAACAACCAAATGCAATGTGTTCATCTTGACTGGATCCTGGATTAGAGGGAAAACAGTTATAATAAACAATATGTTTGGGACAATTGGAGAGATTTGGATATGGTATGAATATCAATTGATAGAGAGAGTAACTAAATTTATTTGCTTGTTTGTTTGTTTATTTATTTTAGGTGAGGCAACCCTTGGTTGACCTCACAGATTGCAAGGACCTTGTCAGCTTACAATCTCTTATTTTTTTATTTTTTACGCCTACAGCACCTGCTCTTCCTAGGTGGTCTCCCATCTAAGTACTAACCAAGTCTGAAAGTCTGACCCTGCTTAGCTTCCAAGATCAGATGGGATTGGGCTTGTTCATTAGGTATAATAATGATGGTGTGATTAGGTGGAGGAATGTCCTTATTCTTAGGAATTGCATTCTGAAAGTATTTAGGGTTGATCTGTCATGATGTCTAGAATTTCCTTTCAAATAGTTTATCAGAAAAAAAGTGTGTGGATATAGACATAGAAACACAAAAATGTAGTTATAAATATTATATAATATATAAATCCTGTGCTGTCCAATAAGATAGCCACCATAGTCCTGTAGAACTATTTACATTAAAAGTATATTAATTAAATTAAATTTACAGTTCAAATCCTCGGTGACATTAGCCATATTTAAAGTGCTCAATAGCCACATGTATCACATGGCAATGCATTGGACAGCCCTGGTGTAGAACATTTTTGTTATCACAAAAGTTCTGTTGAATAGCACTGATATAAACACATACATAGAGCGGGACAGAGGCAGATGTGGCAAAATGATAACAATTGGCGAAGAGTATGCAATTATTTATTCTTTCAACTTTTCTATAGTTTAGGTACATCAAAATAAGACTACGAACTGTAACGTGTGACCCTAGATTGGGTCCTGGACCAGAAACATTTTCTTTTCTCTTTTGCTATTATGGACATTGATAGGACAATTTGAATTTAAATCAGGGCTGTATATTAGATAATATTAAAAATGTTAAATTTCTCGATGTTGACGATTGCTATGGTTATATTAGATTGTGCTAAGTCTTTGTTCTTAGAATCATACAGTGAAGGATTTAGGAGTAAAGGGACACAGCATCTAAAACTCACTTCCAAAGTTTCAGGAAAAAAAGTGTGTGTATGAGAGAGAGTCAGGAGAAAGAAAGAATAATAAAGCAAATAGTAAAAAGTTGATATTTGGTGACTCTGGGAAAAGGGTTTATAGAAATTCTGTATTATTCTTACAGCTTTTCTAAAAGCTTTGCTGAAATTTTGTCAAAATAAAAAAGAGGAAAAAAGGAACCTAAGGAATAAATCTAGAGGACAGAAAAGGAAACATCATGGCAGAGTTCAAAGAATTGGCCTGGGAGCCAGGAGACTTGCTTCCAAGTTTAGCTCTGGCTCTGACCAGCTCTAGGATTTGGATGTTATTTCACCATTCTGCATCTTAGTTGGCCCAGTTATTAAATAAAGAATTTGAACTTGATTTCAAAGAAACTGGCTCAAAATTGTAGGACTCTAATTATAGTTAGTCCATATATGTAAATATATATATTTTAGTTAAAGGCCTGCATGCAGAGCTACTCTCACCCCACCAGGTGGCCTCAGTTAACCTTGGTCTATGTGTACAGTGTTACATTTTTCTACTCTGAGCCACATTTTCCCAGCACCACAACCTTTTTATGCCTAGTATCATTCCCTGTTGCTCCTGAATCTTCAGCACGACTTTTGTTGTTATTCTTCTTTGACTTCTTCTTTACTGCTCTTTGGGGCCTGGAAAAGACAGGTATTGTTAACTGTCCAGAGGTGGGTTTGCACCTTGCCAAGTTGTGGACCCTTATAGGACTGTCACCTCTCAGAAAGATCTGGGAGGGAAAGGTTTGCTAACACTGGACAGAAAGGAGCTCAGGCTAGGACAATCTTGCCATCGTGGGTGAGGAACATCAGTCATATGCTCTGATTTGGGGCACAGGATAGAAGACATCTGAGTGTGTTTCATCCATGGCTATTATATGCTCTAAGAGGATCTTGTCTAGCTGCCGGTAGATACTTGCTTAGCTTGTGCTGAGTCCTGGCTTGCTGGTACCAAGTGAACATCAGAAATGCCACATGAAGGATACGAACAGAAGAGGAAATGCAGATGGTTAACAAGCAAACGGAAAAACTACTCAGTCTCACTAGCAATTGAAGAAAAGCATTAGAATGAATAAGCAAAGTCCAGCAATGGCATACAGCATGGTGTGGAGTCAGGCTGCCGAGATGCACATCCTGGCTTGAAGCTCCTTGGCTATGTAGCCTGGTGCAGTGACCCCGCTTTGGCAAGCCTGTTTCCTCCTGGGTGAATTGGGAGTGATGATATATTCCTTGCGTTCTGAAAGTATTTAGGGCTGATCTGTCATGGTGTCTACAATTTCCTTTCAAAAAAAGTGTGTGAATATAGACATAGATACACAAAAATGTAGTCATAAATATTATATATTTATATCCTGTGCTGTCCAATAGGATAGCCACCATAGTCCCGTAGAACTATTTACATTAAAAGTAAATTAATTAAATTAAATTTACAGTTCAAATCCTCAGTGACATTAGCCATATTTAAAGTGCTCAATAGCCACATGTATTACATGGCAATGCATTGGACAGCCTTGGTGTAGAACATTTTTGTTATCACAAAAGTTCTGTTGAATAGCACTGATATAAACACATACATAGAGCGGGACAGAGGCAAATGTGGCAAAATGATAACAATTGGTGAAGAGTATGCAATTATTCTGTTCTTTCAACTTTTCTGTAGTTTAGGTACATCAAAATAAAACTACTAACCAATGTGTGACCCTAGATTGGGTCCTGGACCAGAAACATTTTCTTTTCTCTTTTGCTGTTATGGACGTTGACAGGACAATTTGAATTCGAATTAGGGCTGTATATATAGTATAGTGTCTGTAATTAGTACTCATTAATTCTTAGCTATTAACTTCATGCTTTTTTTTTTTTTTTTTACCTATATGATTTACAAAGAGTGAAAAAACATGGTACTCAGAACTATGCAGTGTTTAGTGAAATGGATATATTTCTATAGTGCTTATGGGTATCTATAAAGGTTTACTTTTTTTGGAAAAGAATTAAACAATTTTAAGAACTTTAAAAAATGTTTATATCTTTTGGAAGAATACTCAGAAATGCATGCAAATATATACATTTGTGGTTATTTACCTGGAGTAAAAACTTAGAAACAATCTCTTCATCAGTGAAAGAATAATTAACTAAATCATGGCATATCCTTGTAATGGGCTTATATTTCAGCCTTTTAAAATGGATTTTAGGTGGAGGAGAATTTTTAAAGAACTAGGGAAATAAAAAATAAAAGTCTAGAAAGTCTGGATTTACCGACATCTTGTTTTTAGGTTAGGAGTGATTTTTATTTCTTATGCTTCATATTTTAAAAATATCTTCACATTTGAAAAAATAAATTTTCTTAGAATCAGGGAAAAACAAAATTTGTTTTTTGAGAGAAACGGCAAAAAAGAGCAAGACCATCTGCCACAGGGGGGCAGCTGGGAGCCCTCTGGCTCAATCTTTGACTTTTTCTTCCTTTCCCGTCCAGTGGTGTCAGCAAAGCCCAAGGTACATAATCGCCAACCTCGAATTAACTCGTTTGTGGAAGTGGCAGTGGATGGACTCCCCAGCGAGACCAAGAAGACTGGGAAGCGAATTGGGAGCTCCGAGCTTCTCTGGAATGAGATCATCATTTTGTAAGAGAAAGTCCCTCTATTTGAATGCAGTAACATGGGGGGGAAAGAGAGAAGGCACTCTGAAGGGGCTGGGAGAGATCCAGATTTCCTGTGGAGCTTCTAACTCTTCTCTGCCTTTGGTACCTAAGCCGCCTCTCTATAGGTGTTTCCACATCATTGAGCTCACAGAGCATTCATTATTAGCTAGATGGTTACAGGGTCAGCTTTGTGGGAAAAAGGGGATATGTGAGTGTCTTCCTGTTTGGGATTTTTTCCCCCTTCTAAGACATCAACAGTTTTCTTCTAAGTAACAGGAGTGACTGATCTGCTTGGATGTGATGAAACACCTATTTGTTTTCTAGGAATGTCACAGCTCAGAGTCATTTAGATTTGAAGGTCTGGAGCTGCCATACCTTGAGAAATGAACTGCTAGGCACCGCCTCTGTCAATCTCTCCAGTGTTCTGAAGAACAATGGAGGCAAAAGTACGTATGATGAAGGGGTGGTTGACGTGCTTCATTTGTGGGGGTGGGGAGAAGAATTTGTAGGCATGGATTTCTCTCAACGTGGCGGATAAACCTGATGATGTCGTTTCCTCCAGGACCAGGGGCCACAGTGATTCTGCTCTCCGTGGGTGCTATCTGTGGAGTTTTAGGAAGGCTGAGTGCTTCTCTCTGCCTGCACTATAGAACTCCTTTTGCCCAGGGCTATGGTGGTGAGATGCAGTGATGGGTCCCCTTGATCTTTAGGGATCAGTGCTTTCCCTCTGCCTCTGCCCCTCTTTTCCCAATCCAGGAGATGAGTGACATGTAGAATTAAACTGTCAGATGCCTCCGGCCTACATCATTACTTTCCTAGTCTGAGCCCTGGAACAGAACGAAGGAGTTGCGTGAGAGAGTGATTACAAATAGTGTTCTGTGCTTAGTAGGCACTCAGTAAACATTTACTGGATGTTGGAATGTGGTGGAAGCTCTCTCGTAATTATTCGGGGTGCCTCTGCTGCATGGAAATCTAAACCCTAATGTCTATTTATTGTTGTTTGTGGTAAGTGGCATAACCGTGGCTGTGGTATCTGGACCCTCCCTCATAAAGCCTCTATTCAGAGCAGTACCATATGTGGTGAGGGAATGCCACAGAAAAAAAGGCTCCTTTTTCTCTTGAAGTCTGCTGTCTAGAAAATATTTTCTGAGAATAGATTTTGCTTAAGAGAGATGTGGAGGTGGGGAGTGTTGAGTCCCAGGGAGAGCGCTGCGTTGATTCGAGTCCTTTTTTTCTGAGCCTTTACTTTCTGATAGACCTGTTCTTTCTGAGGCTTCCCTGGTCTTTTCCTTTCTGCTGGGCACACGGATGTCATGAACCCACCATGGCCTCAGGAATTGCTTAAACCCAGGCGTATGCCTCTATTTTAATTCTTCACGGTACTCTCTGATGCTCTCTGTCTTCTGAATCGGTCCCTATTTTCCCAAAGCCGTTAATGATTTGATTCTCAAGGAGGGTTACATTTATTATGTCATTTGGAAATATACTTGTGGGCATTCTCATATTAGGATCAGTGGCCAATACGAGTGTCCTTTTCTTTCCTTCGTCATTTGTCTAGTCAACATACTTTTGCTTTTCATTATAAAAGTAATTGTAGAAAAACTAGAAATTACAGAAAAGCCCACAGACATACTAAGAAAATAAAACTCTCCTGTAAGCACAGCACCTAGTGATAATTATTATCATTTTGATATATACCCTTGGAGCTTTTTTCCGTGTGCCAACATATGTTAATATTTAAGACATCAATAAAACAAAATTAAGATTATAAAAGAACATATTATTTTGCATCATGCTTTTTGTCTTTAAAATGTATCGATGTATCTTTATTTTTGTTATAAAATACACATAACATCAAATTTACCATCTTAATCATTTTTAAGTGTATAGTTTGGTGTCATTAAGTACATTCACATTGTCTTGTAAGCAACCATCACCACCATCTATCTCCAGAACTTTTTCATTTTCCCAAACTCAAACTGTGTACACATTAAACTATAACTCTCCTCTCCCTTCCTCCCCTCTATCCCCCATCATTCTGCTTTCTTTCTCTTTGAATCTGACTACTCAAGTTTCTCTGTGTGATACCTCATGGAATCATACAGTATTTTCGCCCTTTTGTGACTGGCTTATTTCACTCAGCATAATGTCTTCAAGCTTCATTCATGTTGTAGGACTTATTAGAATCTCCTTTTTAAAGGCTGAATAATATTCCATTGTATGAATAGACCACATTTTGTTTATCCATTCATCCATCCAAGGATTGCTTGAATTGCTTCTTCTACCTTTTGCCTATTGTACATAGTGCTGTTGTGAACATGAGTGTACAAATATCTCTTCAAGTCCCTGCTTTCAATTCTTTTGGATAAATACCTGAAAGTAGAACTGTTGGATCCTATGGTAATTCTATTTTTAATTTTTTGAGGAAACACCATCCTGTTTTCCATAGCTGCTGCACCATAACATATATCAATATAGCCTTAATTATCCTTCTAAAATTCAGTTTTTGATGACTTCCTGGTAGTAGTCTATCAGATGGCTGTGTGAAAAATATTTGAGTAGTTTTCACTATTTCACAATCACAAATAATGTTACGATAGACTTGAAAGTTTTAAAATCTTTATGCCCATGTTGAAAATTTACTTGAGAAAAGTATTGACCATGGACTTGCTGGGTTTAAACATTTTTTCAAGGATTCTGACACTACTACCAGCTTACCCTCCAGAAAAGTTCTACCAGTTTACCCTCCCATCAGCATTGGCTGAGATTGTTGGTTTCTATTGCACCTTAGCATTTATTGGATTTATTTGTTAAAAAAAAAAAAATTTTTTTTGGCCTACTTAATAATTAACATTATGCCAGATTTGCGTCATCTTTTTCTTTTTTGGGTGTAGTATTTTAAAGTAAATTATAGCTGTCTCAACATTCTATCCTAGATTCTTCAGTATGCATTATAAAAAAAGGATATTTTCTTAACTAATTGCCATACCATTATCACACCTAGCTTATTAATATAAATTCCTTATTATCACCTATTACCCAGTTTATATCCAATTATATGATTTGTCTCAAAGTATTGTTTTAAAGTTGTTTGCTTGAATCTGGTTTTGGGCAAGCTCCTCTCATTGCATTTGGTTGTTATGTCGCTAAAGTTCCTCCACCTCCATCCCACCTATTTTTTAATGCTGTGATTTACTGAAGGAAACTCTGTGTTTTTAAAGTGTGTTTATTGCCTTATCCTTTGCTCATTTTTATATTGAAGTGTGTATATTTCCCTTTTGGTTTTAAAAGAACTCTTTATATGTTAAGGCTTATAATTTGTAAATGTTTTTCTAGTTTTTTATTTGCATTTTAATTTTGTAGGTTTTCTTTTTCTTTTTTCCAAACAGATGTTTTAAACTTTTTGTAGTCGAATCTGTCACCCTTTGTATTTTTAGCCTTTTCTTTTATGCTTCAAAAGGCTTTCCCCATCTGAGATCAGGTAAAATAGTCACCTCTGTTTTCATAGTTCATTATGATATTATTTTTCACATTTAATTTTTCATCCAAATGAATTTATTTTTGTGCACAGTGTAAGGATCTAATTTAATTTTTCTCACATAGTTAACCAATTTCTTTAGTTTATTGAATAATCTATTTTCCCAATGATTTGAGTTGCTGTGTTCAGCATATGTTAAAAACATATGTACACCTGGGCCTGTTTGGGGAATTTCCATTTCATCAGTTGTTTTATTAGCCTTTTCAAATCACTCTATTTTAGCTATTGTTACATTATAATATGTTTTAATATCTACAAGTTCAAGTTTCTCTTTTCAAAAATATTCCTCCCTCTTTTCTTTGCATATATGACATCATCACAAACTAAATTATTTTGTCAGGTTCTCTCCTCCTACTCTTCTCCCCTCAAATCTCTTGAGATTTTACTAGAATCCTATCATGTTAAGTTCCTTAATAGAGAATTTCCATACTGATTCTTCCTACCCAGGAACATGAAATATCTCTGAATTCATTCAAATCATTTTGAAGTTATCTTTAGATAGACTCTTTAATTTTTTAATATTATTTTCAGTGGGATCTTTTCCTATTATATCTTCTAACCTAGTGTTGTTACTATAGAACTATTAGTTTCTACATTTTCTTTTATATTCTGTCAGTTGCTGAATTCTTAGTATAGGTTTAGATAGTTTTTCTTTTTGGGTTTTCTTGGCAGACGTTTATGTGATTTCTAAGTCTGATAATTTTGCTCATCTTAGGAGATAATTTTACTTTTTTTCTTGTTAGTTGCTTTGTGTACAACTTCCTGTTTTAGTAATGATGGAGTGGGTATCCTGCCCTGTCTAATAACCAGGCTTCTAGTGATTCTCCTCCTCTGGGTGTGAGGTTGGGTGTTAGTAACATGTTTTCTTGGTTGATTAATCTTTTTTTTTTTTTTAATTAGGAAGGGTGTTGAATTTTTACCAAATATCTTTTAAGCAACCATTGAGATAATTACGATTTTTCTTCTTTCAATTTGTTATATTAATTTCCTAATAGTAACAATCTTAGAATTTCTAGAATATACCTAATTGCTCATGATACGTTATTTCTTGAAAGTTTAGTTTTGTTAGACTTGCTTGTTAATATTTTATTTGGGAGTTTTCCATCTATATTCATAAGTGACGTTTGTAGTTTTGTACTATTTTTGTCAGCTTTGGAATCGAGGCTAAGCTAATTTTATACAGTAAATTGAAGCACTTTCCAACTTCGGGAACAGACTGTATAACATGGGAATTATCTGTTCCATGAGTACAGGAAAGAGCTCACCCATAAAACCAACTGGGTCTGGCAGCTTTCTTTGAAATAATTCTTTGATGACTTTTTCAGTATTTTTCCCCATAATGATTAGTTTGTTCAACTTTTCTAATTCATCATGTGACAATTTTGTTAATTTATATTTTCTGAGAAAATTGAGATTTTCAAATTGATTAGTATAAAGATTTTAAACAGTATTCTCATTTTCAAAATGTTTCAATTTTTCTCACTTAAAAATTTTGATATTTGTGTGTTTTTCCCCCCAGTTTTTTTTTGACTAGCATAAACATTTTTGTTTTAACTTTTGCTTTTTAATTTATTTTTCACAGGACAACTTCTTGGATCCATTTAGCAATTATACCATATTTTCTAATGTTAATTTCCATTTTTAACTTAATATTAACTTTTTTTAACCATTTGCTCTTAGATGTATTATACATACTTTTTCATTCAGTCATTAAGTCATGTATAGCTTTTGAGTTGAAAACTTAGTGCATTTATTTTTGTCCTTGTCTAATAATGAAAACATTGTTGCTTTGAACTTGTCTTTGATTTTACTGCCCTAGGTATTCAGTTTTTTTTTTTTTTTAAGAAAAAGTACACAATAAATTTTTACATATGTTCACATCTGTGTAATCACCACTCAGATCAAGATAGAGAACGTTTCCAGGACCCCAGAAAGTTCCCCATGTCTGTCTCTTTTCATTAATATCCCTTTGCCCCACCCTGAGATAACCACTATTCTGATTTCTATCACTATACGTTAGTTTTGCCTATTCTTAAATTTCGTATCAATCAAATCATACAGTATGTTTTTTTATGCCTTCTCGTATAGTATGTTTTCTTGTGCCTTCTCATATCTGTGAGATCCATCCATGCTTTTGCATGCAACAATAATTTGCTTTTTTTATTGAATATAGTTTCCTAATATATAAATATACCACAATTTGTTTGTTCTCCTTTAGGTGGACATTTGGATTGTTTCCAGTTTTTGGCCATCATGAGCAAAGCTGCTGTGAACACTCTTATACATGTATTTTAGAGGACACATACATGTATTACTATTGAATATATTCCTATCTAGGGGCCTTGAATCATAGGGTGGGTTGTGTCTTTATCTTTAGTAGATACTGTCCGCTTTCTGCTGGTGGACCAATCTGCCATCCCATACATTCTGCTGTGTTCTGCTTTATCGTTTGTAGTTGCTGTTGTGATTTTCTCTTTCAGACCAGAGTGATTTTTTTTAGAATACAAATAAAAGTTTAGTGTATGAAATTAAGGCCTTCCTATTTCATAGTTCACTAAGACTAAAGGAAGACCAGATAGTTTTTTAAAACAAAAATTTCACTTTCACTTCCTTCCACCCCCAACTATTAAAATGGCCTGACCAGATGTTATCAAAACCAACACTATAAATAACACCAAGTCCTTTAAAGACAACTATCCCAAATGTTTTTTTCTTGGCATAGGTGATCTTCATGGCATGGTACAGTGTGATCTTAAATCCTTGTAAAGCATCCCTGGCAGCTCTGGTCTGTCCATTATTTTCAAATCCAACAAATGCAATGTCATGCCTCCTGGGTACCAAACGTACTTCCTTGAAACCAGCAAACTGTTAAACAGCGTGGATAGCATCATCTCTTTAGTCTCCCTGGTAATTTATTAAGGAATATAATATAGTCTGGAGGACAATCAGAGACCTGAGGATTTGGTGTTCCCTGACCAGGCTTTTAATTTGCAGTCACTGCTCTCGTTCCACAGTTTTTTCTTTTTTCTTTTTTCTTTTCTTTGTCAGCAGAGCACCACACATTTTAGATACTATATCAGAATCTGTTTTTGCATACTGAATTCTCATTGGTTTTACCATAAAACGGAAATCCTTGTAACTGTCTCAAGATTTTTATGGACAATCCCAGTTCTTTAAATATAACAATGGCTTAAAAACAATAAACAAATCTTTAAAAAATTAAATAAATAAATAAATAATTAAATAGTTAAATAAACAAATAAACAAATAAATAAATAAAACACACACAAAAAAACCAACAGCTTGCCCCCTTAGCTTCATGGTCTTTAAAGCCACAATATTTACCACTTGGGCAAACTGAGAAAACAGTACATATAGAGATTTCCTCAATTTTTCTTTTTTAATTCATCTTGTTGATATAAATTGTTATTTGGTCTGATATCCATGTTTTGGGTTAAACTGTTCAAATAGCCTGAGGCCAGTGCCTCATCCTGTAAGAAGCTCAGAGTGATTTAGGAGGATGTTTTCTGAGTTTCTCAAGGCTTCTGTTGTTTATGGCGGTGGCTGCAGCTCCTGCTGCTCTTGCTGACACCAGCCTCAGCACTCTGAGTGTGTGGCCAGGTTGAGTAGTGAGGCACATCAGATCCGAATCTGATAGAATGTGGATTGTAATAGGGCAGTGGGTTGCTTTTTCTTAGAGAAACAGATCTTTGCGGATGACAATGGCATAGCTGATGTACATAGTATTCCAGACATATTTTATAAAGTCTTCTATTTAAAACAAGGCTATTTCTGGTAATTACAAATCTGTCATATAGAGAAGTGGTTAAGAATGTGTAGACTCTGGGATCAGACTACCTGGGTTTAAATCATGATTTCACCAGCTTTGTGACATCAGGCAGTCATGTAACCTCTCTGTGCTTCTATTTCCTTTTCTGTAAAATGTTGTTTAGAGATGAAATGAGCTAACAACAGTACAGGTACACACATAAATGCTATATAAGTAGTAATAGCAGTAGTAGTTATTCTGTCTACTCTGATACTTTTCCTCCCAAAGACTGGGAGGTTCGAATCCTAGAGATGGACAACAGAGACCCTGTTTCCTGATGTGAGACCTCCTTGCCTAAATGGGAGGCAGCTCTGAGGTTGTTCCAAGAACGAATTCTAAGACTGGACAAATGCAAAAGCTTTAGGGGTCGCGGAGTGGGGAGGCTGACAGTAATGGGGGACATTTGAGCACTAAGATCTTGGTGGCTGCATTCCTTGGGGAGCTGCTGAGCTGGAAATGTTTCCAGAGTGGTGTTTAAGTGTGAATTTGGTCACGCAGGGTAGTGGGTCACAGTGTATTAGGTGACTCTTCTCACTGTGGCCTGGTCTTCCTGAAACTACTTTTCCTGAGAAAAGGCCTGATGGGTGGTGGTTATCCTACCTGACGTTTTTCACTTCCATGAGACTTACTTCCCTCTTTCATTTGCTCCCTTGTTTTCCCTGGGTAGACTTGGAAGTTGATTGGGAAACTCAGCTGGTATTTTGTGCCTTCCCCTGGCAGAGGGATGCTGTGGTGGAGGGTCTTACTAAGACTTGCAGTTGCATAATGGCCAGCCTTGGCTAACTTTCTGTGGGGACATCGACCTGGTTGTGGCCGCAAAGAAGACTTGCTCGACCAAAGGTTCTAGTTTGACTCTTAGGGACAACTCTAGTCATCTCTGTGTGGAAGCCAGATTTTGAGATTAAATATTGATTATTAAAAACTTTTTTATTAGGGGAATTTTCAAACATCATCCCCATTACCCAGCTTCAGTAGTTATCAGCATCTTTCATCTGTACCAATCCATTGGATGATCTTAATTTCTTTTGAAATTGGTAACAGGTAGGGCCCAAGACTCAGTTTTCTCTTGTAGCTCTCTGCTGCAGCTGGCCCCACTGACACTGCAGACCTTGGCACAAACAGATTGTCCTACTTTCAAAGGAGGGAAATGTAACTTAAAGTAGCCTTTTATAAAAACTTTTTTATTTTAATTAATCAATTAATTATTTTTTTTACAGTAGAAAAGAAAAGTTTTATTAGAAGGGAAAGTACACTTCTAGACGTGGAAGCGGGCCTGAGCAAGGGAAGCGTGGCTCAAAAGGCCAAAACTTCTTTATTTTAAAATAATTTCAGATTCAGAGAAAAGTTACAAGAATGAACGAAGAACTCTCCATACCCTTCACTCAACTGTTTATATTTTGATTCATTTGCTTTAACATTATTTCTATCTGTACATACATGTAAAAATTTTCTGGATTATTTTAGAGTATATGACAAACCTTGTACTTCTTTATCCCTAAAGCTTGTCTATTTCCTGAAAAGAATCTTTTTACATAATCACTGTACAATTACTCAATCAAGAAATTTAATATTTTTATAATACTGTTATCTAATTCAGATTTTCCAGTTGTAATCATGCACTGAAAGTGAATTTTTCCCCTGGTTCAGGATCCCATGCAGGATTGTACATTGCATTTAGTTGCCATGTCTCCTTATATCTGGGACCAGTTCCTTAGCCTATTTTTGTGTCTTTCATGAGACTGTCATTATTGAAGAGTACAGGCCATACTTTCCATAGAAACCCCCTCTCTTTGGCTTTGTCTGGAGTTTTCTCATGCTTAGATTCAGGGTATGCATTTTTTTCCAGATACACTTCAGAAGTAATGTTGCTCCTTCTCAGTGCATCATATCAGGAGGCACCTGACTTTGCTTGTTTTAATATTGATTACATTAACTTTGGTCATTTGGTTAAGGTGGTATCTGCTAGGTTTCTCCACTGTAAAATTACTGTTTTCTCTTTATAATTGAGGACTAATTTATGGAGAGAGACATTGAGATTATGTAAATATCTGTTCCTTATCACAACGTCACCTACTAGTTTTTGCATTCATTAATGTTCATTAATGATTTTTGTCTGATTTTTGTCATTGCAGTTATTATTGTGACGTTGCAAAAAATTGTATTTTCCAATTCTATCATTCTTTCTACATTTATTAGTTGGTATACTACAAGACAGAGCTTTTCCTTCTTATAGATTTTTATTTTATTCAGTGGGTTATCATTTGTTACTGCCATTATTTTGATGTTTGAATTATCTTTGATTTGTTCATTGGCTGCCTCTTCAAGCTTGCTCCTGTAGCCTTTTGACATGCCCATCATATATCTTCTCCCAAACATAATCCAGTATAGATAGAATTTCCTATGTGATAAAGCTAGCATTTAAAATTAGAAAAGGTAAACGATACATTAGGACCCACAGCTAACCCAGTGGTTTTCAAAGTGTGGTCCCTAGGCCGGCAGCATGGGCATCGCCTGGAAACATGTCAGAAGTGTGAATTTTGAGGCTTTATTTTAGACCTGCAGAATCAGAACTCGAGGCCCAGCAATCTGTGTTTTAACAAGCCTTGTAGGAGAGTCTGATGCACGCTCAAGTCTGAGAACCACTAAGCTACCACTTGGGAAAAAATTAAGTTAGATACCTTTGTTATACCAACACTTGCAATGGTTTTCTTTATTTAATTTTTGAAACATTTAAACTTTTGTTCAATCTGGAGTTTATTTTGGTAAATGATGTGGTACAAGGACATAGTTGTACTTTTTCCTAATGAGTTTTATACATTCTCAGTGTTCTCATTGGAGGTAGTGTCAACATCAGGATGGGTGTATCTACTCTTACTGCCCTTCTTCAAAACTTCCTTGGCACTTGAGCCTTCATTTTTCCTGTCAGACTTTATATATATGCACACATGCACACATACACAGAGACATGTAACTATCTATTTCTGTGTCTCTTAAACACCATGAGTTCATACTGAAACCTCCAATTCTAATTCAGCTCCACAGAGTTCTTCCTAACCTCCCTCCATTCCATATGAGAACCCTGGCTCTTATCGTCTTTGTAATTACTCATTTCCTCAATTCTACAATGCATAGGAGATGCTTTGAGAATTGCCATATCCATACCACTATGGTAAATGAAGTAGATTTTGAAAAGCTTCTTGTTTATGCCCTCCATTTTCTCTTTTCTGTCCCAAGTGTCTCTCCTTGATTAAAAAAAAAAAAGAAAAGAAAAGAGAGCAAACAGCTCCTTATTTATTTAAAACTCTTATAAGCAGAGAGTTGTTACGGTGCTTTGCACTCCAAGAACAGATAGGCCAGTCTCAAGGAGAGCACCACCTTCCCCTGCTTCCATAAGGATGGAGTGTTCTGGTGGGTGGGCTGCGTGCCTGGAGGAGGCATGCCTGACAGACAGTGCATGCATTTATTTTAAAGTAAACACAGTGCTGTTTTTCCAGTTTTCCAACGGCAAGATAAATAAAACTGCTGATCTTTGGAACTGGAGTCAGAGGGAGAAGAGGAAAAGTGAAAAAAAATTGCTTTACAGTTAAAATACTTTTAAATTTAAATATGAAAAATTGTTCACTGTTTCTTCAGTTAAGGATGAGGTGGGCAAAAATGAAAGGGACAGTCTTGTAAGCTGGTAGGAAGATATTATTTAGGACATAGCTATAAACTTCAGTGCCTTGAATAGGCTTGATGATAGATTTAAATGGTGAAACCAGTTCTGCATAGCCAATTCGTTATTTTTATGAATCTAGTAAAATGCAAAAATCTAGTTTTTTTCAATCTCATGGAATGCTCACAGGAAATTTCTGAGAAGTTCTCTCTTGCTTCTCAAATTGAAAATATTAATATTTTTTCTGATTATAAAAGTAACATGTTCCTAAAACTGAAAATATTATTGCTACTTTTTCTGATTATAATTATTTCATGCTTATTGAACTGAGTGCTGAGTTGACTTCACGATGTCTGTATTGTGTGTGTGTGTGTGTGTGTGTGTATAAATATAAACTTAGTCATCCTCCTGCATACCTATGAGATAGTTTATATCACCATCTCCTTTGCCAAGGAAGTGCTGGCAGATGTTATGTAAGTTGCCCATGGCCACACAGTAGCTGATGGCAGAGTTGGGATTTAATCCAGGCCTTTTAGTCCTAGAGCTTTTGCCTCTACATAATACTGCTTTCTAATGGAGAAGTCTAAAATCACTTGGAATACTGTTATTCAGAGGTAACTCTGTTAATATTTTGTTATATACCCACTAAGCTTCTTTTTTTTGGTATGTAAATTATATATGTATGTATGTGAGTATATATAACTTTTTTTTCCCAAAGTGTAAACTCACTTGCTTTTTTTCACCCAGTTTTTTCCACCTCAATGAAAGTAGATAATTTTTAATGGCTACAGTTTTTTTTTTTTTGCTATGAATGAGCCATAGTTCAACCAATCTTTTATTGTTGGCCATTTCTATTTTTTATTCTTATTACATTTATCAGGGTAACATTGGTTAATAACATTATATAAATTTCAAGTGTACTGTTTTGTAATACTTCATCTGTATATTGCCTTGCGTGCTCACTACCCAAAGTCTAGTCTCCTTCCGTCACCATATATTTGATTCCTTTTTACCCTCTTCATCCTCCCCTACCCTCTGGTAACCCCTCTGGTAATCACTATACTGTCGTCTGTTCTATGAGTTAGTTTGTTTTGTTTGTTTGTTCATTTGTTGCTTTCTGTTTTAAATCCCATAGATGAGTGAAATCCTATGGTTCTTGTCTTTTTCTGTCTGACTTATTTCACTTAGCTTGATACTCTCAAGATTCATCCATGTTGTGGCAAATGGCAATATTTCATCAATTTTTTTTTTTTTAATGTCTGAATAGTATTCCATTGTATATATGTACCACATCTTTATCTAACAGTTGTTTCCATGTCTTGGCTATTGTGAATAATGCTGCAGTGAACATAGTGGTACATATATCTTTATGAATAAATGTTTTCAAATTTTTGGGGTAGATACCCAGGAGAGGAATTGTGGAATCATATGGTAATAATATTCTTAATTTTGGGGGGAAATTCCATACTGTTTTCCATAGCAGAGGCACCAATTTACAGTCCAACCAGCAGTGTGTGAGGGTTCCTTTTTCTCCACATCCTATCTAACACTTGTTATTTCTTGTCTTATTGAAAATAGCCATTCAGACAGGTACAAGGTGATATCTCATTGTGATTTTGATTTGTATTTCTCTCATAACTAGTGAGGTTGAACATCTTTTCATGTATCTGTTGGCCATTTGTATGTCTTCTTGGGAAAAGTTTCTGTTCAGATCCTCTATCCATTTTTAAATTGGATAGTTTGTTTTTTGTTGTTGAGTTGTATGAGTTCTTTACATATTTTGGATATTAGCCCCTTATGGGATGTATTATTTGCAAATATCTTCTCCTATTTAGTTGATTGCCTTTTTGTTTTGTTAATGGTTTCTTTTGCTGGGCAGAAGCTTTTTGGTTTGACTAGTACCATTCATTTAGTTTTGCTTTTCCTTCCCTTGCCTTTGGAGTCAAGCTCACAAAAACCCTTCTGAGACCAAAGGCCATAGTTTATAAGCAAGACTTTGGTAAATTCTTGTATGATATTTTTGTGCTCTTTTCTTCTTTAGGTAGTAAATTTTTAGGCCTGCAACTGCTGGGTTAAAAGGCAGGTGCATTTCAAGTTTTTTTGATGCCTGTGGCCTGGGTCTGCTGCAAAGACTGGTGTCGCTGGTTCCCTTATGTTTAGTGGCACTGGGCATTGTCAACCTTGTAACCTCTGCTGGTCTGTTCAGAGGCAAAAGTAATTTCTGTTGTTCTAATTTTCATCTCTTTCCTTCTCTTCATTTCCTCTTGGGGAACTTAAAGTAGCCTTTTGCCCTCACTGCCTGGCTGCAATTCCTTGTACCAAGGTCACCAGTCACCTTCATGTTGCTAAATCCAGTGGTTAATTCTCATCCTCAACTCACTTGCCTTAGAGATTGGATACAACAAATTGATCCGTCCCTGACAGACTGTTTTTACTTGGTTTTCAGGCCACCACACCGTACTGATTCTCTGTCTATCTTTCTGGTCGCTCTTTTCCTTTCTTTTTTTTTCCTTGTGGTCACTCTTTTTTAATCTCCTCTGCTGATTTCCTCTTTGCTAGTCTGGAAACACTGGCATGCCCTAAATTGGCTTAGTCCTGCAACCACTTGTTCATTTAAACCCCTTCCTTTCATGCTCTAATCTAGCCTCATGCCCTTAAAATTGGGTTGTACACCTTTGCCTTGCAGCATGGGCCTCCCTCTGGCTTCCTCCTTCTGAGGCAATGGCAATCCTCTGTTGCTCAGACTAAAAACCTTTGTGTCCTCCTTGACATCACTTTTTTCTGTTACAACCCACATTCAGTCTGTCAGCAAGTCCTACCCATATTACCTTCAAGATATGTTTGAGGATGTGATCTGCCCATTTCTCACCATGACTGTGGCATGTAAAAGTCACCATCACTTCTCAGCTGCTAGGAGGCAAAGTCTCCTTAAATGATCTCCATGCGTCTGCCTTTGTCTTGCTGCAGTATATTTTTGAACTAGCAACCAGAATAGTCCAAACCGTAAATCAGGTTGTATCGCTCCTCCAGTGGACTCGGAGTAGACACTAACACCCTTCCCTACTGTGCCTTCCCTACTGTGTCACTGCTCTGTTACCTCGTCTTAGCCTATTCCTTCCCTCTCCAGACCCCCTTCCAGCCCACAGACCTCCTTATTGTGCTTCCACCTGCTGCTGCTCTTGCCTCAGGGCCTTTGCACTGGCCTTACTTTCTTCCTGAAATACTCTTCCCCATGTGTCCCCATGGCTTGCTCCCTCACTCCCTTCCAGTCCACCTAGATGTCACGTCCATCGTCACGTCTATCGGCAAGGCCTTCCCTGACCAGACTGTCTATTTAAAAAGTGTGCAATTCAGTGATTTTTAAAAAAATTTACCGAGTTATGCAACATCACCATTAACTTTTCTGTCACCCCAGTAAGATCCCTCAGGCCCATGTATAGTTCATTCCCGTTCCCACCTCCCAGCCTCTGGCAACGACTGATCTGCTTTCTGTCTCTGTAGGTTTGCCTTTTCTGGACATTTCATACAAATGGAATCATATAATATAGGGCCTTGACCAAACTATCTTAATTGTGACTTCTCTCTATCCAACATTTCTTATTTCCTTTCCCTGCTTTATTTTCTTTTTAGCAATATCCCCATATAATACTATATACTCTGTTTGTTTATCTCACTTAATATATTCTGTTTGTTTATCTCACTTATTATCCTCTAGAATGAGAACGTAAGGTCTATTGGGGCAGGCATTGTTTGAGTTTTGTTCACTCCTGTGCATCCCTCTACCCCTGTGCCTAGAACACAAGACACTGATACACACACACACACACACACACACACACACACACACACAGTATGTTATATATTTATATATATTATATTGAATTAGATTAGTGATGATGAACGTCTTTTCCTGTGACTTAGGTTTTTATGGCCAGTGTTGTGGTTCACCTACAAGGCAGAGGTGTGATCAGGGTAGTGCTAAGTTGCTACTCTGGGGAGCCATTGCACTGAGTCTGTCCCAGCCTCCAAATGTAAGCCTTTGTTTCCTTTTGCCCCATCCGGTCGCAGTTATTTCAGTGACTACTGTTTTCTTGATTGGCACCAGATGCCAGGCGTTGGGATTTAAAACTGTCTTTAATAGTCTCTGAAAAGCTCTCTGTATGTTGCTTTCCATCATCCTGCACCTCAGGCAGATATGGCCAAGCCAGAACCTCAAGGAATTCCTGAAGAAGCCAAAAGCCACCCCCTTTCTCAACCCCACACCCTCAGCTTCTCAAAGTTACAGCCGGACCCAGTTCATGGCTTCAGTGTCAGTGGAGAGCTGTTTGAAAGAAAAGGTCCTTTTAGCCAGGAGTCTCAAAAATAAACACAGGCTCCTGCAACGAATGTTAAAACAGACCTCCCTTCTATATCACCAGCTGAGAGGCTGCTCTGTGAAACCTCACTTGAAGAAAGAAGAAAAGCTTTCTGTCAGGAATCCCTTCCCCCGTACATGGCTGCCTCCATGTTGCCTGAGGTTTACTGCTGCCTCTAGAGTCTTCCTTATGGGTATCGGCTTTGGGAATCGGTCAGCCTCATGGGAACCCATATTTGAGCCAAGAGTGATTCCACTCCTCCACGCATGAATGTACGCCAATGCTGTTCCCCTTTTTCTAGAAGAATATTGTGACATTTTGCATTTTAGTCCATAGTAGATGGTCAGGACATCTTCCCCCTCTTTTTTTCCTTTTTAGATGTAAGAATTTCTCAATGTTGGACCAGGGTTTCATGTGAGAGGAACTTCTTGTCTTTATAGGGCATTTTCATAGGGTTGGGGGACCTGCCTGGAGCAGGGGAAGGATGTGAAGTTTTTTGATCACACAGTAAATGCCTGTGAGCACCAGGCAAGATGCTGAGATGTGGTGGTAGCATGGCCAACAGGCCTGGAATTTAGGATCTAGAGAGGAAAACAGACAGACTTAACCAGATAACTGGTTCAGACTGTTTCAGTTGTGACTGATTTGACGAAGGAAAGTGCAGGACGCTCTGCGATTGCATCACTGTGGACTTAACCTAGCCTGGAGTGGGGAGGATGTCAAAGAAGATTTGCCGGAGGAAGTGACACCAGGACTCCGGAAGGATGAGATGGGATTGCCCAGACCCACAGGAGAAACGCATTCCAGGCTGAGGGAACAGCATGTGGGAAGCTTTGAGGCAGGAATGAACTTGGTGTCATCAGGTTACACAGAGAAGGCCCTTGGGCCAGATGGACCTGGTGAGCAAGAAGCTGCTTAGGACGATGACCATAAGTGGCAGAGAGGAGGCGCTCGAGCAGCATTGTCCAATAGAGAGAATGTGAGCCATGTAGGTGATTTCAAATTTTCTAGTAGCCACATTTAAAGAGCAAAACCTAAAACAGGTAAAATTAATTTTAACAATAGATTTTATTTAGTCCAATATATCTAAAATGCAATTATTTTAATATATAATCAATGTAAAGAAAACTATTAACGAGATGAGATACTTTACATTCTTTTTTTTTTTTTCTTTTTTTTTTTTTTGGGTATCTGGTTTTTAAAAACCCAGTGTATTACTTACACTCAGTACATCTACATTCAGACTGGCCACATTCCTAGTGCTCAGTGGCCATGTGTGGCTTGTGGCCCCTGCAATAGATAGTGAAGAGCTAGAGGTTAAGTTACTCAAGGAAGACTTGGGAAACTTTTCTTCCAAATCAAGTTATTGTTAGTGTAGGACTGTACTGTTTGTACATTTCTAGAACCTTCTTCCATTCCCCTTAATCCTGTCCCACAGAGGTGTCGTGCTACTCGCACTGTTTCTAATCAGCCACACAGTATTCAGCTTCTAAGCTGACAGCTGTTATAAGCATGGAATGATGGCCTTGCACAGAGCCCAGAGCTGATGATAGGAAAATGAGACTGTTGCCTGGATGTGAGCTGTTTCCTTCTCCTTGCACCCTCCCTCCCAAAAACAATCCTGAAACTTTTCGTCTGTTGTTTGGGCCCCTGCTTTGTGCCAGTTATTTGAGAGTGGCTCCCGCTTGATGCCCATTCCAGTCTCCCAGGTTCCCCCAGGGGAGACTCTGTGGCTGCTGGAATCGTATTAGGATCAAACCTCATTTATCTGATCTGAGTGTTTTATTTTCCATTTTCCTTTGGTCTTCTAGGATTCTAGGAGTGTTTTTCTTAGAGTAGGAGACTTGTCCTTGTAGGAGAGTTGGTATGTTGGGAGGGAAAGTGATGCTGGACCAGATTAAGAACGCCACAATTACATGAGCAGTGCACTTAGTGCCACTTTTAGGTACATAGTGGGGATTTTCACTTTAGTATCAGGCCCAACCTGGGGAATGCAGTTTATTACGTGCAGGATAACAAGGCACGCATTTCTCAGAATATGATGTCTGTGTCTTTTCTTCCTCCCCTCCTTAATTAATTAATGTTTATTTGCACATGTATTAATGAATTCATTCTCTCCAACAGGGCACATTACAGTAAAGACTGAATTTACCTTGAACGTGCTCCTCCCTCAATCCTAAAACCCTCCTCAATGGATAATTACTCTGTATACATTTTAAAAGATTTGTGGAATACATTAAGTGAAAAATTAAAGGGCACAACTTTCAGTTTTAGAATGAAGCCAGTTCAGCACATGTAGTTTATTTGTGTTTGTGCTAATGTTTGCCGGTGTGACGACTTCCTACAAAGTTGTCCACAGTGAGTTGTGTCATGGGGAAGGGATTTGGCGTGTGCATGTGTACAGGGAAGGTGTTATATTTTACCTTTCTATATTATAATGAACATGTTGTTATTACTTTTTTTAAAATTTAAGTTAATATTACTTTTTGTGAAGATAATATTAAAAAAATGGGAAAAATTTTAAACTTTTTATTATGGGAAATTTCAAACATAAATAAAAGTAGAGAGAATAGTATAATGAACCATCCTATAATGAACCATTACCCACTTTCAAAAATGATGAGCACATGTCCAGTTGTCTTTCATCTTTAGCCCCCACTTTTTTGAGGTGTATTTGAAAGCAGATCTTAGACATCATGTCATTTCACTGTAAACTCTTATGTATACATTTCTAACTAATCTGGAAATTAAGAAAAAAAATGTATCCACTAAACAGATAATGAGAAAAAGAAAACCTTTATTTCATAATCTTACTCTTCAAACACAACTATTATTTTTCCTGGTTCATTTATTTATTTGCCTCTTTAAATGTTTTTACAGGGTTTTAATAATAAGGTGCATCCTATAGTTTCATGTTCTCTTTTTTTAACTTAACATTGTAGTATGAATAATTTTCCACGTTGTTGAATACTCATTATGATCATTAGTCCAAATCTTAATTGTGGCATAATACTTCAGTCTTCTGAAATCGTAATTTTTAAAAAGCCATTTTTTTAAAAGGAGAATTTTTAAAAAACAATCTTAGCCATAAAAATTCTCTCCTAGCTGAGCTTCTACATTTTGCTATTCAAAGACCACTTGAAAGGAGAGTAGTTCATTGAAAGCCTGCCTCTGTCAAGTGGGCCCTGATCCGTTGTAACAGGGAATGGTGGCTGGTCGTTAGGCTCCCCAAGGGCATGGAGAATGGATGAGCTGTTAGAGCAAGCGACCTGCCTAGGAATAGCTGTTAATGGGTGACGAGGACTTTCCATCTCCTCGGGGAAGAGGAGCTCTGTCAACAAGGCAGCCATAAAAGTGACAAGGCAGCCATAAGTGACGTGAACTGACAGTTTATTCTAAAGACTTAACTTTCTCAGATCTATATTTATTTCCCCTACGTTACTTTAAATTAAAAAAATATATATATACTAGGGCTTGACAGACTTGAGATTTACCAAGACAGATGAAGTCTTTTGTACCTTGCGTTAAAGGGACCCTCTGTTGGTTCAAGAGAGACTCTGTCTATAATGTACCTTATTAGAGGATGACTTTGATGAATAGCCAATTCTGAAGTGTGTGGGCATGTGCATTTTTTTTTTTTCATAAGTAAAGAAATACATGTGTAGCTGTATGGGCTTTGGCCATAGATCACAGGGACCCTGAATCAAGAGAAATAAGGACAATTCTGATTGATGGATCTGTCATGTACTGAAATGAAATGCATGTGCCCAGTCTCTCCTCCCTCTTTCCTGTGGTAGGAGAGAAGCTGTCCTCCTTCTTCCTGTGGACTGTATCCATGCTTTGGAGCCCACCTTTTCCTGCCTTCTCAGGAATCCTTCCTGATTTTCCTTCTACCTCTCTGACTGTTCTTTTCTGTCTTCTTTGCAAGATCATCTTCATCTGTTTGACTATTAACTGTGAGAGTTTCCTACCATTGCATCCTCTTCAGTGATCCCATTCCCATCTATACTTCCTCTTCGTGAATAACCACCATGTACAAGTGACCCACAGATTTGAAACTCCAGCCTATACATTTCCTATGAGCTCAAGATCCCATACCTGACTACTGCCTTGCTGTCTCCTCATGGATACGTCAGAAATCTCTCAAAATCAGCATGTCCAAATCTGAACTTATCACCTCTTCCCCAGACTTGATCCTCTTCTAGTATTTCATATTTCAATGTATAGGTCCTCCATTTTTCCAGTGAAGTAAGTTAGAAACCCAGGATTCATCTTTGATACCTTCACCCCTCTTGCCCATCCTTTTTGCTAATATATTTTCAGGTTTTCTTGTTTTTCACTTTTGCAAGTCTGCCCACTTCTTTCATCCCTATCTCTGCCGCCCTCATCCTTTCCTGTGGCTTCCTGTCTGCTCTGCCTGTATCTACCCTTACTTTTGTCCAGTCTGTTTTCCACCCAAAGCAGATCTTGTCACACTTTGATTAAAAACCCGAATTACCATGGTGCTTCTCTTAGGGTAGGAAAAAACTTCAACATGTCAGGCCCACAAGGCATTACGATATCTGTCCACTGTGTATCCCATTTGGATCACATTCCTTTCCAGCCCCATTCATCTCTGTTCAGTTTCCTGAAAGCATCCGGCTCATTATGCCACAGGGCCTTTACACATGATATTTCCTCTGCCTAGAATGGTCTTCCTCCCCAACCCACCCCAACCTGTTAGTTGTCTTCTTAAAACGGAAGATCTCAGCTGAGGAGTCAGTTCCTCAGGGAACTTTTCCTGATGCTATGACCAGGCTCAATATCCAGCTGCTCATGGGACCATAGATCTCTTACATGAAATCTGTTTCACAGTTGCAACTTCACATTTCTCTGTGGGGTGATTTAGTTACTTCTTTTTCTCCCACTGACATGTGAAGTTCTTAAAAGCAGAGACTCTCTATTTTCATTCTTCATTATAACCCAGCTTCTAGCACAGTGTCAGGCAGATAGTGTGTACTCAGAAAATGCTTCTTGAATGAATGAACAAGAAAGAGAGAAAAAGAAAAGTTTACAAAGTGTCTTTGTGAGTGAAGGTATCTTCTCTGGAGGAGTTAATGGAACCCCCAGTAGACCAAAACTTTAATTTAGAGATGATGAAGAGAGACCCCAACAGCAGCACAAGAAAAAGCGTCAAGGCTAAGGTAGACTCTTCCTTACACCCTGTGTTCTGGGAGGACCCTGCCAAGGTGTGAGTGATGGGGGCCTAGGAGAAGTAGGGTGAAGCAGAGTCAACATTGGTACCCCAACAAGTATTCCAGTGTTTATAACTTGATGCTAGTTTGGTAGACAAGACTTTCTCTTGTTAGGCTCTGGGGAACGTTGGAAGCCAAAGAAACATCGTAACAGTAAATTCTGGAAGCCTCTGGCTTCCTTTACTGTGAAGAGAACGTGAAAGAGTTTTCTCTTTAAGCCTGGGGTAGACTCCAGCCTGTGTGTGTCTGAGTTATGGAGAGCTGGGGAATGGAAAAGAGACTGTTTACTCTCTGCCCTTCTGGAATTTCCTCTGGTTCCGTTCTTCTGTGCACCAGTGTTTCACAGCTATGCGTAGAATGAACACTGACCTGTTAATGAATGCCCTGCTTATTTTCATTTTCTTTTGATGGGCCTATGGGATTGTGGGCAGAGGGAGGCAGGAAGAAGGAGGTTTGTTGAGCTGCTCTGTTAAGGCCAAATCAATCACATCTTCATCGGGCTTCCAAGACTCTTGACCCAACAGTACTTGGTCTCCCTTAAAAGTGTCCTATTTTTGTGTCTCGTGTTATTTTTCTCAAATTTCCAGATAAATCCTTACATTTATATTTTGAGTTAGGAAGAAAAAAATGATCTTTCCTTTTAAAAGGTATAAGTATGTACATGCATGTACCATTTGTTGGTATGGGAACTACAAGGGACAGTGATGACAGAATATTCTGAAGTGGAAAGTTCTTTCATAGACTACTGTGAAACTGTCCAGGCAGGTGTTCTGGCTTTCGAAACTGAAGTGCATTATGTGGCGTGGTTTGCCAGTTACAGTTTATGTAGTTTTTCCTTTTGTTGGATTAAGGAAGGCAATGTCCATGTCCCATTTATCTCTATGTATTAGTACCATACACAAAAAACATAAAAGTGTCCAAGGCAAGAAAGGGAAAAAATAACACTTAGAAAAATATTACCCTGTTACACGTAACAGCTCTTCCCAATAGGAAATTATTAACCTGAAGCCACTTGCGATTTGGAGGCTTTAAAGTAAGGAAAAGTAAGAGTAGGAGGTATACTGTAAGCATCTTGACTGGTATATTTTCTATCTTTTTGTATTTCAGACTGTATATATAATGTTGAATTCTCGTAAATTTTTTTGTTAGTTTACAGTAAGTGTTTGTGCCTGGGTTGTGCTGGCTTGGAAAAAATTATAGAAACTGTCAAGCATTCAAAAAAGTGGAAAGAATAGTTTGTGAATCCCAGTGTGCCCACCACTCCGCTCCACAGCCATGCGAGGAATGGCCATTCCTGTTTCATCTAACTGGGTTTTTTTTTACGTAAATCCCAGACACATATCATCTGTAAATATTTTAGTATGTATCTCTAAAAGAGAAAGACTCTTAAAAACCATAACCATAATATTAATTTCATACCTAAAAGACTTAATGGTGCTTATTTTAATATCATCAAATATTCGGTCAGTTTTTACATTTCCTCAGGTGTCTGATAGTTTGTTTCTCTTCACCACTGGTTTGTTTGAATCAGGATCCAAACAAGATAGATGTGTCTCTGAAGGCTCTTTTAACTGATGGGTTCTCTTTCCTCTTTTTATCCTTTGAAATTCATTGTTGGAGAAACTGGGCAGTTTGTCCTATAGTTTCCCACATAGTGGGTTTTGCTGAATTGTAGTTTAACATTTTCCTCTGTCCCTCTCTGTTCCCTATAAACTCATTGGTAGATTTGGAGGTTTCATCTGATTTGGGTTTTTTTTTTTTCCTTTTTGATGGGGTGATGTATGCTTCTACCAGGAGGCACCTAATGTCTGCTTGTCTCTCGGTATGCCACCCTTTGGAGGGATCTCCTGGCACGGTTCTTGAGAATTTCGACATTCATTTCCCCTAGATTCTAATACCCAGCCTACTGCTGTCAGCTGACCTCCATAAAGCAGCACTACAAAGTATTGGTAACCAGCGGGTACTTAGAACAGAAGGGCACATAACCGAAGAAGTGTGTTAGCTGATTGCTGAAGTTAGCATGAGCTCAGGACTTTGGCTTTCTTGGTGGAACTAAAGTCTCTTGCCAGAGGAATATTTTCATTATATATGTTCCACTTGGTTGTAATTGAATCCGACTTCCTCCAGCCATGCTCTAAGTTGGCGCTTGTTTCAGTTTCTGCCTGTGATTTGCCTCAAGCTTTGATTCCAAGAGACTGGTGGGCTTGTGGAGCCTGGCTGATGTGCTCGGGAAGGTGTGCGGGGGAGGCGAGTCATGGCTCTTTCCTAATACATGTTATGGAGGATAAGCACCGTGTTCCCGGAAGACACTGCCATTGCCTTGGTGCTAGCCACCATCTGTGCCTGCCTGGAATGTTGCAGTGTCCTCCTAACTGGTCTTGTCTGCTTCAGCCCTTGTTCCCCCTGTAGCTGGAGTGATTGTGTTACAACTTGAGTCATGTCCCTTCCTTGCTCTAAACCTTTTAATGGCCCCCGATCTCACACAGAATACATGCCAGAGACCTTGCTAGGGCCCAAAGGCCTTCCTTGTGGGCTCTGGTTACTGACTTCCCTCATCTGCTCCTCTCTTCTCTCATCCTCTCCAGCCACAGTGGCCTCCCGGCCATTCTTCAGACCTGCTAGGCTGGCTCCCACCTGGGGCCCCTGTGCTTCCTTCTCTCTCTGCCTAGACTATTCTTCTTCCAGATACCTACATGGCTCCCCTGCCTCACCTTTCTTTAAATCTTTGCTGAGTTGTCATCTTCCCGAGGAGACTTTCTCACCACCCCAAACCCTCCTCCCACCTCTAGCACTTTCCATCCCTTTGCCTTGTTTCATTTTTTTTTTTTTTTTACTGCATTTACCACCTTCTAACCGATTATGCAATTTACTTAAAAAAGCATTGCTTATTGTTTGTTCCTTTCACCTAGAATAGAAACACCCAGGAGCACAGATTTTTGTCTGTTTTGTTCCTGTGGAATCTCTGTAACTAGAATCGATGCTCAGTACACATATGTGAACTGCAGGACTACAGACAAGAGCAGAGCCCGACGAGGTTGAGATTTGCTGGTGAGCTTCTTGTGATAAATATAATTCTAGTTATGGAAGTCAACCTACTATACCCATTTTTTCCCACTAGTTTCTTGATTTTTGAGCAGTGCCTCAAAAGGCAATAGGAAGACATACATGAAGAGAAAGGCCCTTTGTAGAGTCATCAGCAGTGTGGCTGTAGTGAAACCTGAGGGCCCCAGAGGGGAGGTGGCTAATGCTGCTATTTATAGCTAAGATTTCAGCATATGTTTTCCAGCCACACTTACTCCTTTCAGCCTCCCCTGTAAGCTCAAGTCTGTCACTCAATTAGCTAATGGCTTCTTTACTCCCATTATGCATTGTAGGGCTCCCCTAGCTCAGCTATTTTTTTCTTTTTTTGAAGAGAATAATGGGTGTTCTGTTCTCAGAGGTTTAATTTTTTAATAGCCTTGCCAATAAAAAAAACAACCCTTTTCCCAACTTTTTATTATGAAATTTTCAAACATACAAAAGAATGGAAAGAGTAATACAATGAACACCCAAATGCCCTCCACTTAGATCCAACCCTTGTTAACATTTCGCTGCATTTAACTTAAACATGCGAGCTTGTGACTGTGTGCGTTTTTTTCCTGAACCATTTGAATGTAAATTGCAGATATCATGACACTTTAATCCTTAAAACCTCAGCCTGTTCTATAAAAACCGTATGAGACTAAGTGCAGATATCTTTTGCGCCTCCCAAGAATGAGAACATTTATATATAAAACTATGGTACCATCATTGAACCTAAGAAAATTAAATTTGAGATATTATTTAATATCCAGTCCGAATGCAGATTTCTCCAATTGTCCCAAGAATATTTTTTTCAAACCAATGTTTAGTTAAAATTCATGCATAGCTTTTGGGTTATATTTCTTTAAATCTGGAAGAATCTCCTCTCTGCCACCCATTTCTAAAAAAAGAAATGTATTTAATAGCACTGACTCTTGGAAGAGTCTGGGACAGTTACTGTATAGATGTCCCATATGCTTTATTTTTCTAATTGCTTCCTCATGGTATCATTGAAATTTGTTTCTCTTTCCCTTAATTTCATGTAAACTGGGAAGGAGGTTTAGAAGCTTGAGTGGATTCAGGCTAAAGGCATTTGGCAAGACTTTAAAAGTGATGTATTCTTCATAGTGCAGCACAACAGGAAGCATGTGGGTGTCAGGTTGTCTTGCTTTAGTGACACTCAATTTGATCACCTGGTTTGGATAATGATGGCAGAGGTTCCTCTGATTCTCTCTTTTTCAGTAACTAGAACAGTGGAGGGTTATGGTCTCAAAAGTTTAAAGAAAGTCCTCTTCCTTCACTGATTCTTTTTGAAGGTTCATTGTGTCTCAAAGAGTTGCCAGGTAACTTGTGAACCTGTAAGTATATAAATGGTTCATTCTTATGATGGTTTTGTGACGATAGCTTTCCTCAGAAGATTATGTGGAGTTTGTTGCCACAACCTGAAAAAGGCTTGGAAAGATCAAAAGAAGAGTGACTCTACAGTGAACAAGTTAGACCAGGAGAAATTGGGACTCTTCAGCCTAGAAGCAGGAAAGTCAACAGGGAGATAATAAAAATGACAGCTTATTAGGAGTTTGCTGGGTGCTGTTTAATTCTTTACTAATGACCTCTGCAAAATGTACTCTTACTACTCCCTGTTTTACAGAGTGGCAAATGGTCATGTTAAGTAATTTGTGTAATACTGCATAGCTACTAGGCAGTTGAACTGAGATTTGAACCCAGTCTGCCTGGCTGGTACCTGCCCTCAACCTCTGTGCCGTACTGCTAGCTAGGGACTTAGGCACTGGATCTTGCCATAATACAGTAGGGAGACACTCCTTGACTTTTCTTTCTTTAAACAGTAATAAACATTATCTCATGGTTTCAGCAGACAAGGATTAGCTCCCAAGTAGCTTAGCTGGGCAGTCAGGCCTAGGATCTCTCATGAAGTTGCAGTTGATATGTTGGTGGGGTCACAGTCATCTGAAGGCTAAACTGGAGCTGGCGGCTTCACTTCCTAGGTGGCTCTAGGCATGGCTAGCAAGGGTCCTGGTGGTCGTAAGGCCTCTGTTTTTTCCCCCCACTCCTAGGCTTTTGAAGGAACTTATAGAAATAAAATATAGTGTTATTTTATATAACTATTTGAAATTTACCAAGCCCCTCGGTGAAACTGACTGAAAATAGCAATGGACTCGAAAGGATTTGGAGAATTCCATTACAGGGAAGAGAGGTTAAGGGAAAGTAGAGATGCTTAGGAGAACTTGAAAACCTGAAGGGTAACTGGTTTCTGCTTTATTATATGAGAGCCTCAAATTGATCCAGACTTTTATTTGCTAAGTTCTTAAAGGGGCATGCCTGTTTCTTAGAGAGATTTGGGGCAGGCTTTTTAGTGGAGGGAGGTTGTTTCTAGGAAGTACTCATGGAGATGCTTATTTATACATACTCTGTCTTATTCTAAAAAAAAAAAACCAGTGAGTAGCTTATAATAATACATTAGTAACTAAGAAATTAAATTAGTGGGTGGTGGGTGGGGAGGGAGCTTGGAGTACGTGTCACTTTCCTGGTCTGGCTTTGTAAGATATGGGGAGGCATGGAAGGGCTGCACACCCTTTGGAAATCCTCATAAACTCTGCTCTCTCTTGGTAATTATTGAATGGCCCTGAACTGGAGGCTGTAAGTCCTGGTGAGCAGTACTGGATGGAAGCTGTTTAGTGTGGCCAAGCTTTGTGGTGGGGGTCGAGGGTGTGTTTGTGGCAGTTTCCAGCTCGCCTAGAGTTTGGGCTTCTGCTTTGTGCCAGTTTGTTGTTTTTCTGCTGTGGTTTCCCAGCTCTTCTTGTTTGCCCACAGGGTCAACTTTACCTAGTGTTCTGGGGGTTGAGTGACTCTGAGCTGCCTTCTCACCTCATAGAGCCAGGTGTTGATTGGTCTCTCCTTACAGGACCAATCCAGGGCCTGTGACTATGGGGCTGATTTGCATGTATTGAACTTTTATTGTTTAATTTTTTTTTCTCATTTCAAAGTGAAACATCTTCAGGAATGAAAGTTAAAAAAACCTTTAACATAAATAAGCCCCTGCAATCCTTCATCTAGAGATGACTCCTGATGACATTTCCTTAGGGTCTCCTGACCTGTTTCTCTTCTTTTTGCCACTGTTCTTTTTATGGGTAGGGGGATGCTGCTTGTAACTCTTTCTGTATGTCTACTCTTACCTATGGTCCTGCAAGTATAAGCAAACAAATAAGTAATGTAGAAACTATGTAGCTAACCTAATCTAAAATGTTTAAAAAAGAAAGACTATAGCCTTTCCCACCAGCCTCCTACAGCAGTGATGACAGACATATTCCTTCCCATTCTTTTTTTCATGCCACAAAAAAGGTTTGAAGATGCAGAAAAATGTTGCCAGGGAAGCCAGAGTAAGTGAAGTGGGAGCTTGTAACTTAGAGAATCTTGGGTACATTTGCTTTCTTCCATCCTTGTTGCCTTTTGTGTTCAACAGTGGAGAACACGCAGCTGACCCTGAACCTGCAGACAGAGAACAAAGGCGGTGTTGTCTCAGGCGGTGAGCTGACAATTTTCCTGGATGGGCCGACTGTTGATCTGGGAAGCGTGCCTAATGGCAGTGCCGCGACAGATGGTGAGTGCTGCCTTGCTCCCCAGGGGTGGGGTGGGGGATTGGAGGAGGTGCCGAGAGCTTGGTTCTCTACCAGGTACCTAGGTCTGAGTATGGCTCAGCCAGCCCTGGCCCTGATTCTTCTTAGCATGATCAAAATCATGACATGGTTTTTTTAAGGATAGCTTTCTCATATAGGACCAAAATAAATGTCAAGTCTTTGTTATTGTTTGGTTTGACAGCAGAGAAAAACATCTTTTCATCCTACGTGGACTTTATTAAGTGTTATTTGGGCCCATTTTTCTTCTTCCCAATACAATTACTTTACTGGGAAGGTTGAGGGTGCCTTTTATGAAATGGTATTGATGGGGAAAGGGGACTGACTCTATGTCTTAGAGATTTGCATTAGCAAAATATAGACAGAAGCAGGGAATTTGGAGAGTGTCTCCCACTCTGCCCTGAATGTGGGCAGTTCGTTTCTTTCGATCTGGTCTGAAATTAGTCACCTTTGGATCTAGCAGGAAATTATTTCATGAAGTCTGAGGTCTGAAATGTGTTGGGTTTCTCCATAATTTTTCTCGTTAAATGTGATGTAACTATGGTACCGTCTCACGTGGCGTGGCCGAAGTTCATTTAAGGTGTAAGTCCACGTGCTTGTGAGTGCCGTAGATGCTTTTGAATGTCTTAGAGAAGACCTGTTTTCTGGGTTTGGGCCCCTCTGTTCCATGGTCAGATCTCAGCCTGCTGTCCCTGTTCCTTCTCATGTTGGCACCTGCATTTGCTAGACTCCCTTTATCCCATAGTGATGGATAACTAATACATGGGTGAGCTTTGTTCCCATAGGCAAATCTCAAACAAGGGTTGAGCTTCTCAATGTTTGTCTTTTTTTTTTTTTTTCATAATGGATCCTTTTTCTAGCATCACAGCCACCTTTGAGAGAATCCAGTGGGATAGCCGGTGCTCCAGAGAACCGACATCAGTCCCCTAGCACCAACTGCTTTGGTGGGAGATCCCGGTAAGACCCTCTTGTGGTTGAGGAGCCAGAAAGATGCTTAGAGCTATGGAAATCACATTGAGAAGTGAAGGAGAATAGTTTATGTTAGAAACTGGGGGAAATTTCCAGAGAGCTTATAACTGACTGTTAAGGTGGCCCAGAAAGGAGTACAAAAACTCAGGATTCTCAGAAGGGTCAGAGATTGCTTGTCAAAGGTGGGGGACTGGCTCGATTGGTTGTTTGGATAAGAGGAACTGTTGAACAGATGTGGCTGCTTTTCTATACATTAGGTACAGTGGCCATAGTCATCTTTTCAGGATACACATAGAAATGCTTAGAGCAGTGGGTCTTTGTACGTGAAATTTTCTGTCTGTATGTTTCTATTTTGGGGGGTGATCTCTGATTCCCCTTGGAGTGTTGGTTAAGACCTCTTGTACTTAGAGTCTGAGTTATGGTATACTTGTTACACATATCACGAAGGACTTAATTTTTTTACTGACATTCCCATTGTATACCTGTGTTAATGGTGCAAACTCATTTTCACAGCAACTGAATTCCCAGGGAGGAGAATAGTTTTAAGAGTATTAGAGAAATGAGATGGAGTTTGGGAACCTGTTTTTATCGTTTATTAAAATGTACAAAATCCCTAGGCATTTTAAGGAAAAGAATCATATGAATGTATTTTGTAATCCTTATTATTTTCAGAGAGTAGGTGAGTAACTGCTAAAAATCTTCCCAAACAAATCCCAGGGAGTGGGAAATAATGCTTTGAGAAACAGAGTATGATTTCAGGCAGTACCCACAGCATCTGGAAAGATCCTTCTGAGGGCAGCCTCTCTGGATTTGGTTTGAGGGTTTGTGAGGAGGTTTCAGTGCCTGGCAGGTGTCAGGAGCAAGAGAGAGTTGAGTGTTTGTATCTTCTCTAGAGCATCAATAGAAGCAGAGGTGCCATTTCCCTGTCCTCTTTTCTTGAAGCTTCTGCAAAGGTGTTACGTCACACTTTAAAGATCAGTTGCCTGTTTTTGTGACTCACTAGATGACTTACAAGTTGGGATGGTCAAGTCTCATGGGTAAGGATCAACAATATAATTGGCAAATCTGTATCCACAAAGAAATGATGGGCACCCAGAACTAGAGAAAACAGAACTCTTCAGTGGCGAGTAGCTGGTGGAGAGGAACACTCAGCGTTTCACTCTCCAAGAATGATGCCTTCTTTGCTTTGGCGCTAGTAACCACCATCTTGGCTTTTTAGCTGACTTGGAAAGTTTGTGTCAAACACAACTGATATCACTTATTTGGGGGCTGGAAGACAGAGTCCGGCTCTTAACAAGTTTGGACTTAAGTTTTTGACCTATTTATTGCTCTCGGATCTTCTCTAGTTGATATACCTTGAAATTCTTACACTGTATCCCAAAAGTCCTTCTTTGTTCTTTTTGTTGGGGATTGTTGGCTGTTAAAACAGCAGCCAGACTTCAGTAGAAAATCAGATGCATTTTTGCTATAACATGAAGTAGACATTCAATGCTAGTTAATTATTGGTGGGCACGGTGCCTTGCAGCTATTTTAAGTGGGAGTCCTCCTCTGTCTACCTAGCTACTGCAGCATTTTTCACATGTGGGCTCTGAGTTTTCACAGGCCTCAACCATCGAAGTATTTATTCTGTCTTCACACAGAACCTTCTGCCATTCAGCAGCAAATGTTTTGAAAGTATCGCCCGAAGGCAGTATCTCCTGTGTCCCTAAGAACTCCTGTTTCTCATTGCTGCTGCCTTTAACAAGGTCATTGTGCACATGCAGGCGGTAGCAGGGTTGTCGACTGGGTAAGAGTGTGGGCTTCAGAATGGGATGTAGATTGAATCCTGGCCTGTGATTTACTTGCTGTGTGGTGCTGGACAAGTCACTAAACCTCTTGGTGCCTCAGTTTTTCAAGTGTGAAATGGGAATATCACCTGCCTCACAAGGTCATTGTATGAATTAGATGAGGTATGTCCATCTGAGGGCCTTTGCACACTGGGAGTGCTCAGTGAAAGTGGCAGGGTTTTTTTTGCCCTCCTCCCCGCTCCGGGAGGTGTGGCATTACTGATGCATTCACATCAAAGACCGTAGTTAAGAGGGCAATGACTCAAACCTTCAGGAATCGAGGATCGTCCTCTGCTATCCTTGGTTTCCAGGGACAGAGAGAATGATGGGCTTCTGTCTGCTGCCTCCCAGACTAAATATTTAGCTTTTGCTGTTTGAAGGGTAGGTTTTTCTTGGACTTGGGTGCTATTCACCATGATCAAAGGTGCTCTGATGTGCCCATGAAGGTGAAGATTGCAATGTCAAAACAGCCTTTTCCTCTCCTTTCCCATGCCTTATTAGCCATGGAACTGGAACCGTGTAAGGGTTTTATCTTAGGGGTTTATCTATCCAAGTTCATCTAGCAAAAAAGCCACCTTTTGCTTCCTGAGCAAGGCTTCAGAGCTTCATCTCTCAATGAAATCATGCCCACTCTTTAAGAATAATCGAGTGGAACATCTGTAGTTATTTTACCATCTGGTCTGTCATATGAAAACCAGCATGGTTTTGCCACTAACACGTAACGTGACAAATTTATTTGCAGACAGACTGTATTAGTACAGTCAGTAGGTCTGTTTGATTAAAGAAAGAGTTAAAATCATAAATTGTATAGTCCTATGATTAAGTACTGTCCCATAGTAAAAATGGGTGAAAGACAGGTACATCAATATGGTAGAATCTCGGAAACATAATGTCAAACAAGAGAAGCAGGTCACAGAAAAAAAATATACACTCTGATGTAAATTTAAAGTTAAAAAATATAGAACTAAATCGTATATGTTATTTATGGATATTTTTATAGGTAGTAAAACTATGAAAAATGGAAGAGAATAATTAATCCTGAATTCAGGAGAATGGTCTTCATTGTGGGGGATGGAGAGTGGTATGATGAGGGAAAAACACATGGAAACTTCTAGGTACTGGGAATGTCAATTCTTAGCCTGAGTGGTGGGTCCCCGAGTGTTCATCTTATTGTTCTTCTTTAAACTGAACATATATTTAATATAGTCTTTTGTTCACGTAGTTTCTTTCACAATAACAAATAAAAAAGTAAGTGACATTTACCCACCTCAGAAAACTGAACTGTGGTGGAGACACTGTTTGCTATTGAGACAGACATATTTTAGAATTTAGGATTTCTCCAGGCTTAATCATGACCACTTATTTCTGTTTTGCCCAGTTTATCTCTATAGTAGTGTAGCCAATGATTCTAAGTTGATGCTCCACGTTGGCCCCATACTCCTGCCACTTAGAAACCTCGGGCCTGAGAATTTAGTTTGAGGGGTGGGTGAGAGAATGGTTTCCAGATGAAAGCTGGTCACTGCCAGATAATGTGTCAGAACGGCACTAATCTTGATGGTCTGAAAGGGCTGGTCTAACACCATTTGGTGTTTGATTGGCATGAGGATGATTACGTGGCATATGCAGGATTCTGTGCTGTCCTGCCCTGTGCCATCAGCCAGTGTTCCTTATTCCAGTGTAATAGTGGAGAGTGGCCGGTGTATTATGGAGCCCCCTGGGAGAGTGTGTGCTAGTTGGCACAGGGAGTGCCTACCACACCCTTTAATAATCCCCTAGTGCTTATTTTATTTTGCTGGAATGAGGGCTGGCTTTGGGAACCGTGCCTAAGTCAATCCAGGTTTTGAAGATCTAATGTGTGCCTGGTATTGTGCACACATTGCCCAGGGCTTGCCAGAAGCACTTTCCACAGCAAATTCAGTCTTTGTGATATTCAAGATGTATATGAAACAGGCAAATGAAACTAAGAGCTGGGGGAAGCACAGAGAGAGAAAAAAATCTGCGTGCAGAGGGAAAGACTGAAGAGAGACTGCTGTCCATTGTCCATTGTTTAGTCCGGTACCTTAGGGACTAACTAGTTGAGGTAGCTAACAAATGAACTGGAGAAGCTAGCGGTGGGGTTCCCGTGGAGGGAAAAAGAGCCTAGCAGAGGGGATCCACGCTGGTACTGGCAGCTCTTGAGAGTTACCGTTAGGTTAGAAATAATTGTGAAATTCCAGACTGAAGAGTGGAAAGCCGGGATGTCTGAGTCTCTCTGTGGTTTGCTGATTCTTCGTCACCTGTGATTCCTGCCCCACCAGCTATTACATGAAATCAGGGAGTAAAGGTGAAATCAACTTGGACAGAACCCGTAGAACTGTCTGCTAGCAATGCTGCTCCCCTAAGCACAGCCTTAAGTTTTCTTCAGACTTGAATAACTAGCTTCTCAGTCTAGAATCCATGTAGATTTTCCAAAGTCATACAGGGAAATAGTACAAAAATGGAAGAATGTGTTGAATTTGCTTTTAGGTTCATAAAGATTTTCATTAATAAATCTGAAAACCGTGAAAGGTATCTAGGTGAAGAAGTTGTATACTGGGGCTTAAACAATTCATTTACCTGTATGTATTTAAGTTATTTTGTATAAGAATATGTGTGAGTGTGTGTGAGTGTGTGTGTGTGTGTGTGTGTGTGTGTGTGTGTGTGTGTGTGTGTGTGTGTGTGTG
>NW_011889264.1:425321-535508 GCF_000151845.1 Pteropus vampyrus
TGAAAGGTATCTAGGTGAAGAAGTTGTATACTGGGGCTTAAACAATTCATTTACCTGTATGTATTTAAGTTATTTTGTATAAGAATATGTGTGAGAGAGAGAGAGTGTGTGTGTGTGTGTGTGTGTGTGGTGTGAAGGGCTGGAGGCCCTGAATTTGCCTACATCGATCATCAGCTGCATTAGTCAATGTGGGTCATAATCTGTGTTTTAACGAGCCCTCTCCCCAGCCGAAGTCTTTTACATGTAAATTTTCAAACCTCTTATGAGAGCGTTTTCATCTACCTTCCTTTTCTCTTTGTTTTTGGTCTTGCTTTGATGAAAACACATCAAATTTATTGACTCCTTTGCCTTGGCATTAATGACCTCTGAAGAGGTATAATCTCAGAAATTTATAAAGCCCAAGGTCTCTGGTGAGCTCTAAATAGCTCATCAGCTGTGTCTGCAGACAGCCTAGCCCAGAAAGGAAAGAAAAATAAACTCAGCCGGGCATGATTCTGCTGGGAACACTGCTGGGAGTCCTGGGAGGGCCAAGGGGGATTGGGAAGCAAGGCTCACGGGGGAAGAGGGATGAGGGTCGGGAACTGAGCCTTCGGGCACTGGGCCATTCTCTCAGTCATTGTTGGCCACCAGTGACTCCTTCAGTTGGGATGGCCAAAGGCTACTTGATTTGAAGCTGTGGTTATTTGGAGATGTCACTGTGTCAGCTTGAAACTGAATTAAGCGCCTTTACAGTTTCCATTCAGGCCTCCCATCCAACAGCTTTTACTTAAAATCTGGCTGTAATCTCCTTACGATTGCTGGGGAGCTAGAAGGAGTAAGAAAAAGAATAAATGTAATTCATTTATTCATTAAGTGATAACTAAGACACTCCCTGCTCACCAGGAGCTCACTCTCCTCTAAGCAGTTGGCTTACATGGCATGGGATTGAGACTGCAGACAGGAGCTGAGCTGCATTCTCAAAGCCAGACATTGAAAAGTAATCATGGGGATTAATTACACATTTGTGTACATACTAATTTAGTTTCCACTAGTTAAAACTACTCATTATACATTATTATACATTTGTTTATTCAGGTCTATTTATTTCATAGGTATTTATTGGTCATTTCTTCTCTATGAGCCTAGAGAGGTATGGTATGTGCCAGAAAGCTGGTTAGAACTTCTCATGAACCATGAGAAAGTAAGGCAGCTATCTGCAGTTGAAGGCAGGATGAATGCCAGGCTCTGTGCTAGGATATTGTGAGAAAAAGATAAAAAGTCATGGTCCGTGACATCAAGGACTGTGGTATCTATTAGGAAACAGATACATAGGTGACAATTACTGTTTAGTGCAGTGGACCCCACAGTGGCAGTGAAGACACCTGCAGGAGGCAGATAGTGGAAAGTTCACCTAAATCCACATGCCTGAGCTATACTTCGTAGGAGTTTGCAGACCAGTGAAGTGGGCATAAGGGAAGTCACTCCAGGCAGAGGGTAAGCATGGGTAAAAGCAAGACAGAACTTGGCCTATTCAAGGAAATATTAGTCATTTGGTAATATTGATATAAAAGATATTCAGGGTGATAGCTGTAGCAAACTATGGTTCACAGGCCAAATCCAGACTGCCTGTTTTTCTTTTCTTTTCTTTTCTTTTTTTTTTTAAGAGCAGTATTAGATTTACAGCAAAGTTGAGTAGGATGTACAGAATTTTCCCACATACCCCCTGCCCCACATACAGGTTTCCCTGCTACATCCTGCACTAGAGTGGCATATTTGTTACAACTGATGAACGTACATTGACACATTATTATCTCCCAAAGTCTCTAGTTTATATTTTGGTTCACTCTTGGTGTTGTACATTCTATGGGTTTGGACAAATTTATAATGACATTTATCACCATTATCACCAGTGTCATACAGAGTAATTTCACTGCCCTGAAAATCCTCTGTCCTCTGCCTGTTTATCCACTTCCTCCTTAACTTCTGGCAACCACCAGTCCTTTTAAAAAGTCTCCAGTTTTGCCTTTTCCAGAATGTCATATAATTGGAATCATAAAGTATATAGCTCAGATTGGCTTCTTTCACTTAATATGCATTTAAATTTCCTCCATGTCTTTTCATAGCTTGATAGCTCATTTCTTTTAGATATGATTAATGTTGTCTGGATGTACCACAGTTTATCCATTCACCTATTGAAGAACATCTGGTTGCTTCTAAGTTTTTGCAATTATGAAAAATAAAGCTGCTATAAACATCTCTGTGCAGGTTTTTCTATGGACATGTTTTCAGCTCCTTTGGGTAAATTCTGAGGAGAGCTATTACTGAATCAGATGGTAAGAGTATGTTTAGTTTTGTAAGGAACTGCCAAACTGTCTTTCAAAGTAGCTATACCATTTGTATCCTCACCAGCAGTGAATGAGAGTTCCTCCAGCATTTGGTGTCAGTGTTCACAGTTTGGCGGTTCTGATAGGTGTGTTGTGGTCTCTTGTTGCTGTTTTAATTTGTATTTCTCTGGCAGCATATGATGTGGCACCTTTTCATGCTTATTTGCCATCCATGTATCTTATTTGGGGAGGTGTCTGTTCAGGTCTTTTGACCATTTTTTAGTTGGATATTTCCTTTTTTTAAAAAATCAGATATAGTCTTTTGCAATTATTTTCTCATAGTCTATGGCCTGTCTTATTCTCTTGACTATCTGTTTTTGTAAATAAAAATTTTTTGAATACAGCTATATTTATTCATTTACGTATCGTTTATGGCTACTTTTATGTTACAACGGCAGAGTTAAGTAGTAGTTAAGAGAGACTATGTGGTCTGCAAAGCTTAAAATATTTGCTGTCTAGCCCTTTACAGAAAGTTTGCTGATCCTGCTGGAGATGGTAAGAAGGTAAGACCGGTTTACGAAGGGTCTTTTATACTTTACTGAGCAATTTAGATTTTATTCTTTGGATATTTGGAAGCACTGAATTTTGAGCAAGGACATGATACGCTATTTCTGTTGTAAATTATTCAAGAAAATATGGATGAATTTGAAGTTGTATCAGTTCATGTTCATTGCAGGAAACAGAAACCACTCTAGGTATTTTGAACAGAAAGGAATTTAATATGGAGAATTAGGTATTTTACAAAAGTCATTGGATGGACTGCAGGAACAGAGTTGGGTCCCTCTCCATCCTTGGTTTTAAGGTTACAGCCGTGCAGCTGCAATCTAGATGTGAGAAAAACTGCTGTGCTCCTACAACCACCTTACATGCAGGAAGCTGGTATCCAGGCAGTGATGTGTGGAGTCTGCCAGAGCCCCTGCCGGTCAGTCATCACACCACAAGAAGAACAGTCTCTGCCTTCCTTCTACTTTCCAGATCTCCTGCAAGAGCTTCTCATGGTGCAACCTAAATCACTTCCAGAATCTAGCTGCAAGGGAATCTGAGACCTGGTGTGATTGGGCAGGCGAAGGGAGGCATGTGGAATAGAAGAGGGTGAGAATGTCTGACATAGTAAAGGTTGAGACTAGAATCAGGGACGAATAAGAGGACTGTTGTAGGAACTGGTGAGACAGGAGTTGATGACTAGCTTTGGCCAGTGGCAGAATAGAGAGAGACAGCAATACCTAAAAGTTATAATCATTGAGCAGGACTAGGTGACTGACTGAGGAGACAGGATGAAGGATAGAGAGAATAGAGGGGACTCCCAGATACTTTTGTTGAGATATTATTCATGGATATAGAAATGCAGAAGAGGAAGAAGCTGTCACTTTAAAATGGCATCCCCCATAATGGTTAGGATTGGTGGTTAGCAGGCTCAATGGAACAAGTGATACTATGTGGCTCTGGGGCAGAGTCGTTCTTCTGAAAGTGTATCCACAGGAAGAGGAATGAATAGCAAACTTAAGAGATACAGAGCAAAACAAAATGACATTGAGCAGTGGGGCCAATATAAGGGTCACCACAATTGAGGACATAGGAGTGATATTTCTACTTTAATCAGGCCCTGTATTCTAGAACTTCTCAGTCCTAGAAAATGTGATTGAAAGGGAAATAATTTAGAGAGAGCAAATAAAAAGAGTATGGGTCTTGGAGAAATGACTTGTTAGTCATGGGAGCTTGGGCAGCTTGAGTATGTGATGATGGAAGACCAGAACAGAACTGATTGCAAATGCTTTGGACAGATGAGGATGGTGGGGAAAAGGGTTGCTTAAGCCATGGTGTTTGTGGCTGTTGTTTGGTGAGATGAAGTTAGACTTTTCCTTTAGGTTCTATTGGCACTCAATGGCTCTTTTTGAAATTGCCAAGATTTGTGGAGGTGGAGATTTGGGGTTTGTTCTCATGACTGTCTTTTTGATGGCTAACGACAGCCTGAATTCAATAGCCTCAATAGAATGACCCCTTTCAAACACTGAAACAATTCTATATGTAGTTTTCATAGTAGATAAAAATTGTCACAGAACCGAAATACAGACCTTATATTGCTTTGCTCTTCACATGTCACAGGGTTTCCTAAAGTTATTATGTACCCTTAATTTGAAAATATAGTGACTGGTCTCAATTTTCTTTGGGCCTCCCATCTTTATTTCTGTTTATGTATCAATTCGCTTCCTGCTGGCATCCACCTCTTTCATTCTGCCAAAATTACAGCCCCAAAGCCCACCCCAATGTATGTGCAGGTTTAATCTTGTGAGTTAGTCCTTTCTGGAAATGTTCTATACCTTGGCTTCTATAATGATGCAGAATCTCAGTGTGTTTCTCTTTTTTTTCTGGTTTTATTGATTTTTATTATTTAAAATATAAATTTGATCCATACAAAATTATATATGAATGTATTACATATCAGCAAAAGTATTAAATAGGACAGTCAAGAGAGGTGTCATTAGGAAAGTGACCTTTAACTAAAGATTTGAAGAAGGTGAGGACTTTAGCAATGAGTATACCTGGGGGAGGAATGTTTGGGCGGAGGAATGGCTGTTGCAAAGGCATGTTGGAGCATGCCTTTGGAGTTGAACAGGGAGGCCAGTCTAGCTGGAGTGGAAGGAGTGATGGGAAAGTAGGAGATAAGGGCAGTAATAGGTAGGGCCAGGTAATATATATGAATTTCTACTTTATGTATTTCAAGGTTATTTTATTGGTCCACAATACAAATTTGAAGTATGTAAATATGTCTTATGGGCAAATTGAAGTTTTATCCTTATTTCTTTTTCTTAGTGTTTTCTCTCAAAATTTATTTGCACTGAACAATAAAAAGGAACAACTTACAACAACATGGATGACACACAGAAGCATCATGCTCAGTGCAAGAAGCCAGACACATAAGGCTACATTCTGTATGATTCCATTTATATAACATTCTGGAAAAGGCCAAAATTATAGGAACGGGAATCCAATCAGCAGTTGCTGGGAATCGAGGGGAGTGACTGACCACAAAAGGGTCCCAGGTAACGGTTTGGAGGTGATGGGAATATTCTATGTCTTGGTTGTGGTGGTAGTAACACAATTGTAATACATTATTTAAAACTCATTAAATATTACCCTTTAAAAGGGTGATTTTACTATGTATAAATTATACCTGAATTTTAGAAATCATTTTTTAAAAATCTGTTTGTTTTGACATTATCATAGCTACCCCGACTTTCTTTTGTTTTGTATTTGCTTGGCATAATTTTTCCCCCCATCCATTTAGTTTCAACCTTTTTGGTCCTTGTATTTTAGATGGTGTTGCTCGCAACAGCATTTAACTGGATTTTTAAAAAACCAACGTGATAACTTCTGTCTTTAAACTGTCATGATTAGTCCATTTCTTGTGATTTTTGGTATCTTTGGAGTTGGGTTCATCCTCTTGCCTTCTAATTCCTGCCTTTGTTTCACATCTCCACACTAACTTTCTAATGAAGTCTGTGTTTGGCCTGCCTTTTCTCTGCCTTGATAAATTGACGATTTCTTTGGCTTGTTGATTATTTGATAATGGAGTGTGAAATTCTGCATCTAATCTTGTAAAGAGAACGGGAATTATCCACTCGCTCCCTGTCTGAAGGTTTTCTGTTTGGTTTTACTCTAAGTTTTATAGCATGTCTATGGGGTGAGTCCACATTGTGTGCCTACAGTGTGACTTTGAAGGTACAACTTTTTAATGACAAAATGACCAAAATTTTAAAAATGAGATTAGTGTTAACCTAGAGTAGATATGGTACAAATAATTGTTATTTTGTAAAGGAGAAGAGGAGATCAGAACCAGGTGGATTATGTTCTTTTGTTTTGTTTTTAGTTCTACCTTGAAATTTTTGCCTTAAAAGAAGGTTTAAAAGATTTATTTTAAATCAAAGCATACAATTTTATTTTACACTTAGAAAAGAATGTTGCATTGGGGACTCCTGAGGAGTTACTTCTTTTGCTTTCATTTACTTTTTTGGTGGGGGGGTGAGGGGGTACAGGAGTAGTGGCACTGAGTTCTCAAACACCATGTCCAGGGCACCTGTGCCCTATTCATCTTTGTGTCCCTAGCAGAGCCTAGAATAGTTCCTTGCTGCACATAGCAGCAGCTCAGTAAATATTTGTTGAGTTGAAAGAGTCTTATGTTTCTGCTCCTTGTTTGCCAGAACTTCAGGGTGGGTCTTGCTACTGGTTTACATTCCTTGGCGCCCCTACTCGTGAGAAGTGATGGTTTCAGTGGCATGGAGTGTGGGGAGACTTTTTATCAGGACTGCCTTGTGCTTTCCAAGGCTTAGCTTAACCGCCAAGAGCATGGTGGGTTCCCACTGCCTGCTCAGTCTCTCCTTTTTCATCTGCTTTTTCTTCATGTTTATTTCTATACTGGACTTTTTTCATAGATTATTCTTTTCAAATCTGTGTAACTTTTAAGTTAAACAGTGGAATTAGAGATAGGTTGCCATATAAATACGTCTTGTTTGGAAAAAAAATGTGTAAAGTCTGTGTATCCGAACTCTACCAGAAAAGAATGTTACTTACCTTCCAAGAACAGTAATATCTCACTCTTGGGTAGTTGTTCCAATTCCCAAATGATTGTCGAATTTTAGAAATATGTATCTCATAAGGGACCTTCTGATCGTGGAAATACTATCCCTGTGAGATGAACACCGATTTTACAGGGCGATGCCATCACTGCGTAAGGTCCTCTAAACTAGAGTGAGGTAGAGAGATCAGCCAGAATTTAGGCCAAGACTATTATCTAACCATATATTTGACAGTTAGTATCTTCTGTGGAAATGGACATTTATATGTATTAGTTTTCTATTAATGGCTAACAAATCATCATGAACTTGAGGCTTAAAACAATAGCATTTATTAGCTTACAGTTCTGTAAGTCAGATATCCAGCACAGTATGGCCAGCTGGATTGTCTACTCGGGGGTCTTACGAGGCCAAAATCAAGGTGATGGCAGAGCTGCATGCTTATCTGGAAACTCTAAGGAAGAATTTACTTCAAAGCTTATTCAGGTCATGGGCTGTTCAATTACTTGTGGTTGTGGAACTGAGGTCCCAGATCCTTGCTGGCTATCAATCAGGGCCTCTCTCAGCTCCTTGGGGCCACCCGCATTTTTTTCATGTGTCCCACCCCCATCTTCAAGCTAGCAAGGATGCGTCAGATCTCCCTCTTGCTTCAAATTTCTCTAATTTTCTCTTCTGCCCTCAACTTCTGACACTTGCTGGAGAAAGTGGTCTGCTTTTAAGAGATTAGGTCATTAGATTTTATTTGCCTGGGTAATCTCCCTTTCTGAAAGTCAGTTGTGCCATGTAACATAACATAATCAAATGTGTGATGTCTTGTCATATTCACTGGTTTTAGGCACTAGGGTGGGATCTCTTTGGAGGGAGGGTCATCTTAGAAATTCTGCCTACCACAGGAGGTATCTCTCTTAATTCCCATGTTTAATCACTTGCCTAGACTTTACTTTTGGAAGAATCTTTAAAATTACAGCTAGAACAACAACATCAACAACAAAAAACCCATGCCAAGTAAAATTTCGTTAGATTTGGAGATTGTCTTGCAATGTTAGTATTGAGAATATGGGAACAAAATGAGTCTAATGAAAATTTTATTTAATTTTATTTCTAGACCCCGATACTAGAGAATGTTTTCATATGATACTTAGGGCTAGCCTTTCTGGAAGTTCTGACACTTGTCAATATCTGGTAGATCATTGACTCCATCTTGTGGCATGGATTCCATTCTTTAAAGGGGTGGGTGAGAGATGAGGAGGTGATGAATGACTAGACTGCAGAAAACAGGAAGTAATAGAGATTACAGGCCCAAGAGTCCTTTTGATCTTGATAGCTAGCTTTTATTCATTCAGCAAATATTTTTATATGCATACTAGGGGCTAGGCACATGCTGGGTGCTGGTTATATAGAGGTACAGACACGGTCCTTGCCTGCAGGGACCTTATTGGAGATAGACATTAAACAAATAAATACACAAACAAATATATAATTACAAATAGAAGTGCCATAAAGGGGAAAATTAGAATGCTATATGAGAGGATGCAAGGGAATTCACTGTAGCCTGGGAGATGAGGGACATTTAGACCAAGTTGTGGATTAGGAGCCAGCTGGGGGTATGCCAGGTGAATAGATGAGCAAAGGGTTGTTTTGAGGAATGTCCATTGAACATACTCTTTTTGTAGCTTACCTTGCTACTGCTGAATTTCTTTGTGATTTGTCATGTCAGAACACTTAGAAATAATTCCTCAATTTATTGTCATGCTCAGTACCTGCCCTAATATCTGTCATCCCTAGTACTTCAGGGTCCCATGTAGTCCATCTGGTCTGGGGCTGTAGCACAGGGATACTCTGAGCTGGCCCAGCTTCAAACAAGGTCTGATGTTAGTAGGAAGAAGTTTGGAGACATTACTCTGGCCCACCTGTATAATCTGGAGTCCCATGCAGAATCCAGTTAGAAGTCAGAAGAAGTTGATGGCTCTGGTCGTCAACTAAGCTTGAGAGCATTGTATACCTTTGTACCATTTCAAGCTATAGGACAAATAAATCATGGGCTGCCATCTATGTTCAAGGAACCTCTAGTCATCAACTGCTGCATCCGGGGGCGTGGGGCAGAATGTGACAGTGAACACTTCCCCTGACCTTCAGCTCTCTTTCAAGTTTGGGAGGGTAATTGAGCATTCTTTTCAATTAAGTCCAACATACAACCTGGAATTAGATAAAATGAGTCAAATTTCTTATATGTTCTCTCTTAAGACGAATTTCTTAGTCTCATAAAGCTACCACCGTTGAGAGGATTGCTCTGTACACCAGGTTGGGCAGAAGTAAATCATTTGTCTTTCTGTCATGTAGAACAGACTTGGCAGCAGTTTTATTTTTGCCTTTCCTGTCATTTCTGAGGCTGGCAGCTAGAGGTAGGGTGTGGAATAGAGCTGTAAATTACTCTTGGTATGACTAGACCGGTCCCATTTTAACTCTAATTGTGCCTTTCCCTTTTCACCTCTTCTTTTTATTTCCCTCCCTATTTTTTTTTTCCCCCTCTAATCCACATTCGAATGAAGAGGAAGAATTGAGGAGGGTGTAGGTGGGAGTAAGTTTGCTTATTGATGCCTCTGCGAATGGTGTAAACCATTCCTTTTCCCATCACCACTTCCCATTTTTTTCTCCACGCTTCTATTTTAAGTGCCTGTTTTTTGCTAGTTCTGTCTTGCTGGAAACTGGCCCAGCCTCACTCAGTTTTGTTTCCATTCTGCTATTAAAAGACAATGCCCAGTTAAGAGGCCTCTGAGGATGGGCGGGAGCTGTGGGAGCTGCCCTCTTGGGTCTTGTTATCCAGGCAAATATCCCTACATTGGAATGTGAGAAGAGTTTTAAATTCATTTTAACTTCTATGTCTGTTTTTTTCTTTTTTAAATGGACGAGAACCTACGATTACTTGTTATACCCTGAAATTTGTTTCTCGTTGAGCTTGAAGACTAATGGGCCTTAATCTGAGGTCAAAGGAACTCTTTTTCATATCCTGGGCCTCTTTTACTAAGTTAGAAAAATATGCTTGACACCCAGTATCTGATCAGCCACGAATTCTTGACGTTTGGGAGAGATGTGTCCTCAGTCTTTGAAGAACCTTACATTTGTTAATACAAAGTGTTTTTAGAATTTTGAATATTGCCTAAATAACATTTTCATCAAGGTGTTTTTTTTTTGTTTTTGTATTTGTTTTTTTGAGCACATCCTCACACTATGTTATTTGCCTTTTAAAACTTTTTGTCACTTTGATATTTTTTTCTTACGGCATGAGCTATTTTTGCCGTGACTGAAACACAAATTACTTTTTTAAATTATTAAAAGTTAGGCTTATTGAGGTATAATTTACACATAGTAAAATTCACCCTTTTCAGTGTACAATTCTGTGAGTTTTGACAAAAGCCTATAGTCTGGTAACCACCACCATAATCAAGATATGGAAAGTCTTATCTCCCCAGAAAGTTCCCTTGTACTCCTTTATAGTCAACCTCTTCTTCCTCCAACCACTGGCAAACACTTTTCTGTTTTCTTTCTCTAAAGTTTTGCCTCTTCCTAAATGTCATAAAAATGGAATGATGTTTATACTACACAGCCTGTTGTGATTGTCTTATTTCACTTTAATAATGTATTTGCAATTCATCTACGTTGTTGTATGTATCAGTATTTTGTTCTTTTTGTTTGCTAAGTAGTATTCCACTGTACGGGTGTACCACAATCTGTCTCTTCATTCACTAGAACAACATTTGAGTTGTTCACAGTTTTGGAAATTATGAATAAAATCACTATACACATTTGCCTACAGCTTTTGTGTAAACATATGTTTTAATTTCTCTTGTGTAAATACCTAGGAGAAGGATTGCTGGTTTGTATGCTAAGTGTATATTTAACTTTATAAAAAACTGCCGAACTGTTTTCCAAAGTGGCTGTACCATGTTACATCCTCTTCAGCAATGTTGGAGAGTTCCAGTTGCTTTGCATCTTGTCAGCTGTCATTTTGTTACTGTCAGTTTTCCCCCATTTGTCCATTCTAATAGGTGTGTATCATTGTGTTTTAATTTGCATTTCCCTAATGACTAATGATGTTGAACATCTTTTGTGTGCTTATTTGCCATTTGTAGGCCTTCTCTGCTGAAGTGTCTGTTAAAATCTCTTTATTATTTTTTGTATTGGTTTCTTGTTTACTTGTCACTGAATTTTGAGGGTGTTTAAAATATATTCTGGGTATAAGTTCTTTATCAGATATGCATTTTACAAATATTTTTTCTCCGTCTATGGTTTGACTTGACAGTGTCTTTGAAAGAGCAGGAGTTGTGAATTTTGATGAAGCCACCAACTGCTTTTAAAAATCAGTTTCTACATAAAGGATGTGATAGACTTATTGATCTCAAATTCGGGGCCACCACCAAATTTTGAATTCCACTTCTTAACTTAGCAAAAAATTTACCAACGCTAAGGCTGGCTTCCTTTTTTTAACTAAACAAAGTTTGTTTTGTTTAATTACTCCACATAAACGATTGCATATGTGACGATAGTCAAAAAAGAGCTGCATTGGGGTGACGATGCCAGGTTATCATCCAGGCTTACCAGCCAAGTGGCTCCCACACACCAACATTGCAGGGTGTGATGCAAATTTGTGAAAAAAATTAGAGATCACTGTATTTCCTCTAAGAGGTAAGCTCCTTGAGGTCAGGGATTTTCTGTTTTGTTACGAGCTCTAGAACAGTGTCTAGTGCTCAGAAAATAACGATAGAATGAAATTCAATGGCCTTTATGAAAGGTGATGCAAAATGTCCCAAGGCATCCAAGGCTCTGGCTGTCAGGGTCACCTGAGGACTGAGGCCAACACTGCCAGTGTCATAACTTGCATGTCAAGGGACGGCCCAGAGTCCTGTCCTGGGGCTTTACCCTGCATCATACTGCTTTCAGGAGCATGGAAGAGAATCCTAGGGCCCTGGCCTTGATTAGCGTTTCTCAGGGAGGCCTCAGTTTCTGAGGGAGAAACTTGGATAAGGACACATTAGCCTTCTGAGAAGAGTATGCTGTAAGGAGAGCTGAATCTCTGTAACTAGGTGACCTGAAACCATTTGTGGAGTTTTGCTGTTCCACCTTCTGCTGACTGCTGTGGTGCATAACCCATCCCCCTTCACCCTGCTCCGCCCCTAAATGGTGGAGGGATCAGGCCAAGGTTGAAGTCATTGGCACAGCTGAAGCCAGGCTGTCTGTGGTGGAGCCCCGCTTTTGTCCTGATACTATTTTGAGTTATGGTGTGTGGTTTCAGCATTTGGGCCAGCTTTAATCACAACACAATGCCATCTTTTAAGGGTCGAGTGAGTCCTCCAAGAAAGGAAACTGCTGAAGAGATTTTCCTCAAATATTGAGGCCTCTTCCTTCTGAGAATCTTATTTTAAAGGTAATTCAGGAGGAAAAAGTAGAAGCTCCAGATTTAAGGCAAAGGAAGAAATCTAGGGGGGAGGGTATGCATGTGGTGGTGATGGGAACGGGGGTGGCAGTGGGCCACAGGCAGGGAGGTGGCAGTTCATGCAAAGTGGTCCCAGCTGCCCCTGGTTTACGGGCTAATCCCGGCTCCACTCCAGCCTGTCATTCAGGGTAAGCTGCTATCATTAGTGGTTAAACATTTCTGAAAGTATTCTCTCTCAACTCTGACCGCAGGCCCTTTTGGGGGAGGGAGGGAGGAGCCAGGAGAGTGATGGGACCCACCCTGTTGTCATGCCCAGCTGCTCTGCCGAGGGACAGGGAGCTGGACATAATCTTGGGCTTGTCAGAGCCCGTGTGTGTGACAAGACTGCTGTTGCATTTTCTGTGCTGCCCACGCAGCCTGCTGCTCCTTAAGGGATATAGGCCTGCGCTGTGGGCTGTGAGTACCAAATCAGAGAGGCTTTTTTGTCCTTTGAAAGGGATTCTTGGCTGAAAGAAACCTTCTGTTAACCAATTTTATCCCTACCAAGCTCTCTGCCCTCAACATGTATACACACAATCTCCAGTGGCTAAAGCCCGTCTTTCCCTTTGGAACTTGTCTGTACTCGTTCTGCTTTTGATGAGAAGTTGTGGTAAAATGCTCAATACTAGCATTTCTTCCCATGAAGTAGGGACTTTGAAATATTTTTCTTGACTGAGGTGTGGTTAACAGCTTTTGATTTATGAAATTAGCTCAGGGAAAAATAAAATGGAAAAAGAGTTCAAATTAAGTCTTTATTTCCATAGCTCAGTTGTGCCTTCTCTATCCGTTTTTAACTGCCACGCAGTCGTTAGGTATGAAGGAATCCAGAGTTTGCTAGGTTTCTTCTTCGTTTCTTCCTCTTCTTCTCCCTCTCTTTCTCCTTCTTCTTCTTTTTCTTTTATTTTTGTAGTGTCGGCCCAAGAAAAGCCATTTATTTTTCTTTTTTAAAAAATGTGTTTTTTCCTTGCTCAAATGTATACAAGCTCAATGAAGAAAACTAGAAAAATCTAGAAAAGCACAAAAGGAAAAGCTAAAGGCATTCATATTCCCCACACCCAAAGATAATTACTGTTAAAACTTTGGCTTATGCCCACTTTGTTGGAAAAAATCCATTTCTTGTGCTAGAGAAGATAGTGGGGGCACTTTTTATTCCCCTAGGAACCTCCTAGTTTGTTGTGCTGCAGGCTTGTCTCAAAACACTGGACTAGAGTCTGACTAGCGGAGGTGTTCCGGTGGGTACAGCGCAGCCCAGCTGGGGAACTTCTGATGGAGCTCTTCATCTCGCCATTGGCTAGGTGACTAGTGAAATAATCTCCTGGGAGGGATTTAGCTTAAGTCCAGTCTTCCCACTCCAGTCTCCAAACAAAGAAACTGGGCTTTTCACACCTGAATTTGAGTCTTTGCTCCATTGCTTAGTTTCTACTGCACTTCTCTGTGTCTGTTTCCTTATCTGTAAAATGGGCATTATAATAGTAAGCTACTTCTAGGGTTGCCACGTTAAATGAGACAATGTATGTAAAGGGAACAGCACAACCACAGGTACCAGGAACATAATGTTGCAGCTCTATGCACAGTATACTCCCATTGTCATAGTTATTACTTTTATTGTTGGTCATGTGGTATATAGATTGTTCTCTGGACCTCTGTTTCTCTGTCTGGAGAGGGGTGGTCTTTTCTTCACTGGATAATATTTAAATCATCTTACTGTTGAAAAGTGGTATATAATGACTAAGCATTAGAATAATCTCCTTTGACAAAACTGCTGAACCAAAGGGCAAGGAGACTTAGACATTTTCACTGAGTGACGAAGTCATGTTTCAGCAGGAACATGAGAATACATACTGCCTGTTGCCTTGTGTTCTCTGAAGATGCCAGGTAGGTTCTCTGCTGCTAGAGTCTGCCGATTTTCTTCTGATGTAGATCCCTTTCTGCATTGTTCCTCATTTACTTGGATGGACCATGGAGTCATCTTTTCTAGATAAAACATGTCAACATATGCATTGGCTAAAGTTGCCTAATGCTCTTTGACTTCTTGTTCCCAAGGGAAACATCTTTCTAGCTATAGAGAAAATGAATTTGGATAAGTTTTGGGCTCTGCCTACCCGGAGAAATATGTCATCTGTAGCCTGTCCAGTGATTCTTGTTTATTTCTTACATTTGAGCCCAATAAAAATAATGTGATGGTCACAAGATATTTTGCCCATCATTTTGGATGTGGGGGTAATTCACTCTGGATTTGTTTATTTCAAGTGGAAAAGTTTACCCAAAATTGCCTTCTGGGCTCTTACCAAGAAGGAAGCTTACCTGGGTCTCTCCGTTTGGAGCCAGCATCTGTTGAGTCAAGACTAACTACATGGGCTATTAAAGGTCTTACTTATAATAAATAGAGAGGGAATACAGTGACTTAGGTAGGGTACACCTCTTTTTTTCTTTTTTTTTTTTTTAACAGTGACTTATATCTGTCTGCCTTATACTTTGAACCCCCAGGACGCACAGACATTCAGGTGGTTCAGCCAGAACAACCACAGCAACCGGCGAACAAAGCCCTGGTGCTAGCAACCGGCATCACCAGCCCATCAAGAACCCAAGCCACAGGGGCTTGGCCAATGGCACAGGTGAGTGACAGTCCAAATTGCCAGCCTGGACTGAAGCAGTGGCCTCTAACCTGTTCTCATGTGGAGTCGAGTGACTCTGCCTATGTCAGAATGTAGGGTGGGTGAGAGAGGACTCCAATGCTAGGATGAATTCGAATCCATCACTCTTTCCATTGACCCATCTTCCTTTATCTTTGGCATATTCTATATAGCTACGGCTATTCTCCATATGATTCTTCTAAAATATTCCTTTGCATAGAAATAAAAAGTATTGCTTTTTCTGTTCATTTCTTATCAATATTGGATTTCATTGGGGGTGGGTGGCGAATCATACTTATACATTTTTTTCTTTCCTTAATTTAAGGACATGATCAGACTTAGGGAGAAAGAAAACTGAGTATTGTTGCTGGGAGCTGGGTTAGAGAAGATGGCAGCACTGTTCATGGTTGGGATTGACTGGGGGCAAAGCCACACTGGGGGGCATTCTGTGGCTGTTCCAGCTAGAGTGTTTGTGCCATCTGAGTGAACAGCCCTTCCACATTCACATAGAATATCTCTACACTTGACTCTGCTCCCCATAAGTCGGAAGGGAAGTACCTATTTCAAAACAATTCATTTGTTGTCATGCTTTTCTTCTGTCTCATCAGGTCAGTATTGAATTAAAAAGAAAACTGTTCATTTTTCTAAGCATCTTGTAAAATGTCAAATCTTTAGTGACTGCTGGTTTTTGGCAATTTGTCTTAATTTGGAGCAGCTGGGAAGGCACATGAACATTGCTTTGATAAACTGTAGGTGGGGGAAGTGCAGGTATTTAAATTGGTAAATGACATCTTAATTAATTTTGTAGAGGCTTGTGATAGCAGAGGTGTGGCATGAAGGGCAGGAGATCAGAGCAGCATCACTTCTTCACATAAGCATTGTTATGACATTGTTAAAGACCTCTATGTGACAAACTCAAGTAGGAGAAATTGATTTGAGTTACTTTCTAATGACTTTCATTTCCTTTGAGAGCACCACATGAGGGCCGTAGAGCTGCTCTGATAGCTTACGGTGCTTGATTAAACTGTTACCTGTGATGGACTGCTGGGTGGAGGGCCTGTGTCTTGCAGGGCTCACTGTGCATCTTGGGACCTGCTTGAAGAACTGAGTTAACTAGCTTGCTCTGAGCTTTGAGGACTAGGATGAGCTGGAGGTGCTGTCTCAGCCTGCCTGGTACTCCCGTGCCAACCACAGTATCCCAGTTCTGGAACCATCTAGTCAGAGTGTGAATGTTCCTGTCTGTGCGAAGGGGACAGCAAGATGGTGGCTGTGGACTGTGTTATGGAAAACCATATGCAGCTCTGTGAGCTTCAGAAAACACACTTCCATTAGAAAAAATAAGTCCCTCGTGGAGAAGGACCAGCATTTGCAAATGGAGAAGAGAAACTGGCTCTTCAGAACCAGTTATTTCCTGGAGACTTGGGCCACTTTGTTCCCCAGGGGCCTATGTTATTGTGATACTGTTTAATGTGATACAGCCACCTCCGCTTTCTTACGAAAACTATTGGTAAATTGACATTATATGCTGATGGTCTTCGAGTCACTCTTATCGACATTTAAACAGACCTGTATTTCCCTTACATTTATTTTCAGATACTTCTGTATATTGTCCTTATCTCCAGGAACATTATGTTTCAGCAGATGAGGCAGGTGTCAGCCATGTCTTCAGAAAGCCAAATATCCGTAACCCCAAAGTGCCTTGGAAATGTTTTATGGCGGTGTTTCTGAATGCCCAGTCTATTCCCAGAACCCATCTATGAAGGACAGTCATTGCATTTTAGGGATTTCTGCCTTTTAAAATACTAGGCCTTGGCCTCTGTCTCATCTCTCTCCTTTCCCCTTTTTGCCATGATGACAGCTCACCTTTGCCTCGCAGCCAGCCTGGACTTTGTGGACTCTTTAATGTCTATCCAAGGGGTACAGAAAAATCTCACCTTTCCTCGGGGGAGCAGACAGAAGTCCCCCTCTTTGGCAGTGCAAGAGCAGAAGGGGATCTGAGGATATGAATGAGGACATCTCCATCCTTCAGTACACTGCTCTTAGAACTGTGAGGACCAGTTCCAAAATGGTGGTGGTAGTGAGCCTTGCCTTCAGGAAATGTGTCCACAGACATACTGGATTTATTTAGCAAGCCTTTTGGCTGTGCTTTGCAGTTATGCATGAAAAAGACATTTGGGACAGAAACGAAGCCGAGTTCCAGGTGGTTTTTTGTGTTGTCACAACTGTAAGGTATTCATTTTTATGAAATGAAAGTGAATGGCAGCCTGTCTGTATAAATATAATATTTCTAAGTTTTAGAAGTGGTGGAATCGAGAAATAGACTAATGATATAGCACTTCATTGAGACTTGTGTGGAATGATTTACTTTCTCATTTTTTATTGAAAACTTTATCTGAAACAATTACATCTCTCAGTCCTCTTTTAAATGTGATTTCCACGCACATAGGTTGGAGTCACACTGACCGCGGTAGGATGCTGATCCCTTGTGTATGGTATGTGTGTAAGGCCCAGGGACTTGCTGGGCTTTAGTTTTCTCATTAATAAAATTAGGACAAGACATATAGATCTCCTAAGGTTGTTATAAGAATAAATTACATAAAACATGTAGAGTGCCTGGCATGGTGCCTGGGGCATGGTAAGCTCTCAATCACTGGTAGCTTTTATCTTTATGAATAATTTCATACAGTTATAATTATGCAGCATGGGGTAGATTTTCGTTTATTCACTTTGTTATTTTTTTACATAGGCTTTTATGTATCTGGGGTCTTCTTGATTAACTTTTTTCAGTGGCCTCCTACTATTTCACAGTTAATACTCCATAATTCATTCAACCATTCCTCAATTCTTACTTATTTCCCTATTGTAAAACAAAATCCTGATGTAAACATTTTGCCCACAGCTTTGTTTCTTCTTGAATGAAGTTCTTGAGTCAAAATTTTTTGAAGTGAGATCCAATGTATATTATCAGATTGCCTTCCAGAAGATTTGAAGCAATCATACATCCCAAGGCAATGTAAAATTTTCCTCAAGTAGTATATAAGGTTTATTCCTGAAACCTTGTAAATACTGGCTTACCATTTTGCTAACAGATATTAAGTGCCACCTTGTTGTTTAACCTCCTTGCATTTCTTCAGTTATTAGTTGATTGTTTCTATTGCGTGATTCTTTTTTTCCCCATAGTGTTTGATGATTTGACCTTTGGAGATATAGAAGTTTATTTTAGAGATTTGTATACTCTAGGTACACCCTTTAAAAAATGTGATAAAATATACGTAACACAAAATTTACCATTTAAACCATTTTTAAGTGTGTAATTCAGTGGCATTAAGTACATTCACAATGTTGTGCAACATCACTATTCATTTCCAGAACATTTTCACCATCCCAAACTGAAACTCTGTACTCTTTAAACAATAACATTCTCTTCTCCTCCCACACCCCAGCCCCTGGTAACCTCTATTCCACTTTATGTCTCTATGAATTTGCTTATTCTAGGTGCCTCATATTATAAGTGGATACTTTTGTGTTTGACTTATTTCATTTAGCATAGTGTTTTTAATATTTATTCATATTATAGCATGTATCAGAATTTCGTTTCTTTTTAAGGCTAATATTCCATTGTATGTGTATACCACATTTTATTTATCCATTCACCTGTTGATAGACATTTGGATTGTGTCTACTTCCTGGCTATTGTGAACAATGCTGCTGTGACATGGATGTAAAAGTATCTGGTTGAGTCCATGCTTTCTGTTCTTTTGGCTGTATACCTAAGAGTAGAATTAATGAGTCATATGGTAATTCTATGTTAACTTTTTAAGGAGCCCTCAAACTGTTTTCCAGAGCAGCTTCACCATTTTACATTCCCACCAGCAGTGAATGAGTGTTCCAGTTGTTCCACATCCTTGCCAACACTTGTTTCCCCCACCCCCCCATTTTTTGCATAATAGCCATCCTAATGGGTATGAAGTATTAGGTACAAGTTTTATATGTTATATTTATGATTTTAAGTTTCCCCTATGTCATTGTTTTGCCTTTTATCTGATTTTTGTGGCTCTTGTAGAAAAGGAGTTAAAATTTTTTTAAAGTAATTGTGCCTGAGCATTTTTTAATGTTTGTAACTTTACCTTTTGCTTCAATAATGAAAAGATTCTCTCTTGTCTATAAACTGAATAAATACTGTATTCTGTTTTATCTTTTATATGTTAAAAAATAACTCTTAGAATTTATAGAGGTATATCTATTTCTATACATATGTAAATATGAGTGTCATGTTAAATTAATTTTTCTCTATTTAGGGGTCCTATTTTCCTATGAACATTAATTAGTTTTCTTTTCTCATTGTGGTTTTGCTTAGTGTTTATCACTTAACACATTCTTATATTCAGTGAGAATTCATTTCTGTACTCTTTTTTCATTCCACTTATTTTATTTCCAGTTTTGAACTAGGATCATGTGATTTTGATTATTGACATATTGTATGTTTTTCTAATGTCTGGAAGGGCTAGTTCAGCCTTGTTATTTTTTCACCAGGATATTCTTTAACAGTTATACATTTTCAAAACAAATTTCAGACTTTGAATTCTTAGAAGCATGGTGGAATACAAATGGAAATTGCATAAATCTGTATACTGGCCAGAGAAAGACTGAACTTTCCCATCAGGTAACATGGGATGGTGTTTTCCATTCTTGTTTTTCTTCTTTTTTCCATCTAATTCTTTTGGTTTGTTCTAGTGTTGGTTGCTCTTGAAGAGCTGAGCGATCAGTTGCATTGGAATCACATTGCTTGTGTTTCGTATTGACTGCTTTACTGTGGATTTTATGTTATGAGCTGCTCTTAGTTTAAAAAGCTTTCATTATTGGCAGTCTCCTCCTTATCCGAGTGTGGGGGCTGAAAAGACTGTGCTACATCACACGCACCTAAAGATCTTGGAACACACAGTGAGTTGGCGGCATGTCTAGAATTAAGAAAAAGAATTTCCAATTCTTGATCTTTTTTTTGGCTAACTGTGACTAGTGTATTAGACTTACTACTGAATGAATATCTGATTCATGAAGTTAGAATGTTTAACCAACAACACAGAGGGAACCTTGTGAAATACAGTTGCAGTAACCAGAGGCCACTCAACTGCCATTTTACCTACTTACCCCATTTATCCTCTCATCTTGGTACCCAACTTTTCTTTCTATATGAGAAAGCCATCTAAGGCATTTTCATTTCTCCTCTCCCCTACCCCATTCCATTGTTTCCACTTCATGGTGTTCTGGGTTTGAGTATTGGTTCTGCTATTTGCTGATTGCATGGCACCTCTCTGAATGTACCTCTGTGAGCCTCAGTTTTGTCTTCAGTAAAATGGGAATAATAATATCTTCTTCATGGGACTATTGGGAAGATAAATGAACTAATGAAAGTTAACTTGCTAACGACAACCCAGGATCCTGGATTGGATCTTGGAATAGTAAAAAGACATTAGTGGAAAAACTGGCAAAATCCAAATAACGTTCTGGAGTTTAGTTAATAGTAATGTACTGATGTTAACCTTTTGGCTTTGACAAATGTGCTGTGGTTAATTAAGTATGGTAGTAATGTTATGGGAAAATGGGTGAAGGGCATACTGTTTTTGTACTACCTTTGCAAATTTTATATTAATCTAAAAATATTCCAAAATAAAAATTTTTAAAAAGTAACTGCTCTGTAAGTGGTAGGGTTACCCAAATGTGAGGTGGTTTTAGATCAGGTGTCTTTTGTTAGATTATTAGGTTTATTGAACAAGTATTTATCGAAAGCCATTTTGCTAAGCACTGTAAAGAAGACACTATAAAGAAGAATAAAAGAGGGCTTCTGCCCTATACTCTTTCTTTCAGGAAAATAAGCTGCAAAGGCACCATCAACCGATGTCACAGGGGCTGTGGGCTCCACGAAGGGGATGAGTCTGGACTGAAGTGGTGGAGTGGGCCTTGAGGGAGGAGGGCGGAGCTGAGCAGAGAGATGGAGGCAAGAACCTTGGAGGTACAGAGTGGAAGGCGAAAAATGAAAGAAATGAATTTGACCCCATTCTCAAGAAGGGTACCATCATTTGGGAAACATAAGTTGTGTACACCAAATAATTAGGGTTACTAAGGGAATATTGGCTATCTTGAATAGAGCTAAAATGTAAAATACAGCAGCTCTCTAAGGCCTGATGAAACAGTAAGTCTATGTCTTTGATAATCCAGTTTTTCTCTCTACTTGAAGTCACATTATGGTTTGTGTATGGTGCTCTGTCACTGGTTTACCAGGTGACAGTGGTCCAGTAACTTAATTGTCTGAACTTTAGTTTCTTCTGACTATAAAGTGTGATGTGGTGGATTTACCTATGAGGTTCTTTCAAGCGCTTACGTTCTAAGAATCTGTATATACACATACACACACACTCTTTGAGAGCAGAAGAGTATAAACATGGACACAGAAAGTTTGTCAGTGCTAGACTATCTGGCTTTCATATTCTATTTCCAACTCTGAACTTGAGGTGTAGCATAAAACTCCTTAAACAGTTGAGCTACTCTGGTGAATCAAAGGCTCTTGGATATGTCTGTGAACAAGTCCAAGTCATGGTGGGCAGCCTTCTTACTAGATTTGCAGCTGCATGAACAGTCAAAGACACATGAACAGTGTCTTTTCCATTGGCATCTCACAGGACTCTGTTTTGTTCTTTTCCTGGTCAACCGTTTCATAGTTATTATTTTTAATAGGTAGTACATATATGGTATCAACACTTTAACAGTATAAAAGCTTAAACCGTGTAAAAAAAGTTTCCTTCCTGTTTCAGCCCTCCAGCATCCAGTCCCCAGAGGCAGTTACCATTGTGTTTCTTATAATTCTTTCCAAGATATTTTTTGTCTATACAAGCATATGCCTATATATTCTTTAAACACACACACACACACACACACACACACACGGTAGCATAATATATATGCTGTTTTATACTTTCCCACTTAATAATTATCTTAGAAATTTTTCTAGAACTTGAAGAACTTTGCTCCTTTGCTCTCCCTGCTGACCGCAGCCAAAGATGAGGACAATTTTAGTACCAATAAGAATAATAATCACAGCAGATTGAAATATTTCAAATATATTTAAATTCGAGACCACATAATGATCTTTTAAAATTTATTTTTCAATTTCAGTTGACATACAATATATTAGTTTCAGGTATACAACACAGTGATGAGATGTTTATATACCTTACAAAGTGATCATCTCAGTAAATCTAGTACTCATGTGATACCATGCATAGTTATTACAATATTATTGACTCTATTCCCTATCATAATGATTTTTAAACAAAACAAAATTTCTTTGTTCATTTTTGGAGGATGTGAGGAAATCAACTCATTATTCTGAAAACTGTTAAATGAAAGGAAAGACTCAAGCATTTCTCCTGCCTTTTTTTTTTTTACAGATAGCCAATATAGCCAAATAGTTGGTGAGGAAAAGTTTTTCTTTATAGGCATGATAGAATTAGAATTTTACTGTTTTGCAAACCCTAACCAATTAATAGATTTAAGCAATAATCATCAGTGGCTGAGTGGCTGTTAACATCGCAAAAAAGAGGCAACCAGATGTCATGTGCCTCCTGATGGAAGTATACAACTCCAACTGTGCCACAAACATTGAATATATACAAAAGTATAAAGAGTATTATAATGAACTCATCACCCAGCTTCAGCTATTGTTTACTCATGGCAATTTAAATTTCATCTACCCCCCACTTCTCTTTATTGCACCCACCTTCACTTCCCTCTGACCTTTCATTTATTGCACTTAAAATTTTGATGTGGCCCAACTGTGCTCCATAGAGCTTCTAGCAATTTCTATTCCTACCAGCAGTATGTGGAAATGCATTTTCTTTATACTATTATCAATGTGTGATTAAATATTTTTACTCTTGCAATATGAGAAAAAATAGTATTTTATTATAGTCTTAAATTGCATTTCTTGTCTCAGAATTGAGATTAAGCATCTTTTCATTTATTTAGGGATAATTTGTATTTTCTTAACTGAAGTGTTTCTGTGTTTTTGTTCTTTTTCTTACTGATTTGTAGAGCCTCTTTTTCTATCAAAGAAATTAGCCATTGGTCTGTAATACGAGTTGATAATTTTTCCAAGTTTGTTGTTTTTCTTTTGATTTTAATTTTGCTTCTGGTATTTTTTTTTTTTTTTTTTGCCATTTAGATTTTTTAAAATTTTAATGCAGTTGAATTCATCAATCTTCTATGACTTCTAGATTTCATGTAATACTTCAAAAAGTCCTTTCCACTTTGAGATTAGAAAAATATTTGCTTCTGTTTCATTTTTTTTGTCAGAATCTCTGCTCTATCTGCAATTTATTTTGATGTAAGGAGTGAGATAGGAATATAACTCAGTTTTTTTTTCAGTACACTACCCAGTTGTCACACCACTGTTATTAAATAACCTTCTCTTTTCTGCAGTAATTTCAAATGCCACCTTTGTCATTTACTAAATTCCAGAGTATTTAATTGTTTCTGAACTTATTTATTTAATCGACATTTGCCTGTTAATGTATCAGTGCCACATTGTTTTAAGTGTTGTAGCTTTATAATATGTTAATACTTAAGAGAACTACCTCCTCTCTTACACATACACATAACACTTTATCTTTGAATTTCATGGCAATTCTTCTGTATTTAGTTTCCTTTATAAATTTTAGAATGAATTTATTTAGTTCTCAAAAAAGTCACGATGGTTTTTTTTTATTGGAATTGAGTAAAATTTATAGATTTGCATAAAGAGAATTGCCATCTGTGGTGTTTTACTAATTTGACTAAGATAGAATAGAAGTAGAAATATACAGTCTTGTATTTCTCTTGGGGAAACATCAGTTGCACAAGAGGTAGTCATTTGTTTAACAGCTAATTCAGTCTACGTGCCAGACAGTATATCATATACTGAAGAGAAAGCAAATAAATTAATCGTAGGTCATCTCTAGACTCTTATCCATTTATTAGGGTCAAGCTTGACATCACATCAGGTGAAGAAATTTTAGTTTCAGCGGATCACCAGTCTCATGTTAGCCAATAGGCTCAGAGTTATTATAATCTCGAGTTGCATTAGAGGATATGTAGAGAAAGAGAAGTAGAGAGTAGTGAGCGAGTTATTCAGGCTCTGGAGGCAGACAGCAAGCAGGGGTGTGAATTAGGTGCCCGATGACCTTGGCAGGTTATTTAATCTCTTCAGGCCTTAGTTTCCTCAGCTTTAAATGGGGGAGATATTAATTGTACCTAACTCATGGGGTTGTGTGTGAGGCCTAAATGAGAATCCAAAATGCCTTTGCACTTTGCTGGCATATACTGGTGTCCTGTAAATGTTAATATCATTTATATTGGAAATCTGACTCTGCTGGTGTGATGGTATCTGATTTATTATGTTCAGTTCCTGATAGCATTATTTAGGAGAGGCAGTAGAAAAAAAGATCTATAAGTGAGCAGAAACATTGAAGAAATAGTAGGCCTTTTTACTGGAAAAGGGGAGGTGAATGAGAAACAGAATGACCAGATACTGATATTGTATTGCTAAGGGATAAAGACTAAGACCAGCTAGTGGAATCACCTTAACATAAGAAAAAACTTTCTGGCAGGTACATCTGTTCAACAATGGAATGAGTCTGTAGTGAGCTCCCTGTCGGAAGAAATGTTCAAGAAGAATCTGGGTAGCCATTTGTTAGGGAAACTGCAAAAAGAATTTCTGATTTAGGAAGATGAGGCGAAATGGACAACTACGGCATTTTCCTGTGAAATTCTAGTATAAATGTACACAATGGAATCACATATGTAGAAAATTCTCTACATTTGCCTTATCCATTTTCAAAGAATTTTCTATATATGAATCAAAACCTTTGAAACTTTGATCCTTTTTGAGTAAGAGGATATTGAAGCGCCTCAGGGTCCTTGTGAACATGTATTAGCATCAAAGAAATGAAGATATGGAGAAATAAGGAAACTTGAGAACCAGCTTATTTCATTTCTGTTTCTCTGTCTATTGTTACCTCGGAGATAAGTCCCTTATCTTTGGAGCCCCATCCTTTTCATCTAGAGTATTTATTAATCCTTACTCCCTGCTTTGGGCATGAGTCCTTAAAAGAATAAGCATATTATTGGAAGTTTTCTCTCTCTTAGTATGTGTGGAGCTTTTTGAAGGAAGGTGCTATTTGTACCTAGCAGACAAATGACAAGTTTAAAGAAAAGTATATGACTCTATAAACTTGTATATTAGGAAAATTTAATAAATTTCTATAGGAGAGATACTATTTATTTAATAATCTATTTATTCCAGATCCATCTCCCAGTTTTCTTACAGCAGGCCATTTACTGACTTGCTGTAATTTCCAAAAGTTATATTCTGTAAAACTTTTTGCTGTCATTGGATACATGCACAGTCACATTGTAGGTATTGTGTTATCACATTAAAAGAAAAACCTAGTGAATGTGAACATAAGGCTTATTCGATCTCTAAAATACGAGTTCTGTGTTTTCAGTGAATGACGAACCTGTTACAGTCCCTGATCCCGAAGAAACCTCTGTTGTTGGTGTGACATCCCCACCTGTGGCAGCATCGACTGTTACCCTGAACCCCAACACAACATCTCTCCCTGCTCCAGCCACGCCAGCTGAAGGAGAGCAGCCCAGCACTTCAGGCACACAGCAGCTCCCGGTGGCTGCCCAGGCCCCTGATGCTCTGCCTGCTGGGTAAGTAGCCTTCTGTCCCACAACAGTGCTTTTCACCCCTCCAAAGACTGAGGCGCCTTCACCAGGGCAGAAACAACATGGTTATTTACTACCTAGTGGCTTGGAGTCTCTGGGAGGCTGCTATGCTTAGGAATAAGGGAGAGAGGAAGAACCGCTTGTTCTACATAAATCTTAAAAAGAATCTAAATTATCTAGGGCAGAATCAATGCTACCTTATACCATAACTTGAAATGAACAGCTTGACTCAAAGAGTACAGCCTTTATGGAACAAGGAGCTCATTTTACCTTCTGAAATCATTGGAGGGTGTTTGCCTAGATCTTACCTAGAAAATAGCTTTTCTCTCTTGAATTCTATCTTAATGGCCTATGGAAGACTTTAGGCTCTGAATGTTATTCCTTTAATAGGGCTCATATAAACATGGGCTACTAGTTTTCTTGCCTTCTTTTAGTTCAGAATTAAATCTGATGGTAAAGACCTTGGATGATAAGAAGATGGCCCCAGTAAGCCAAAAAGAATTTCAAGTTCGGCCACATAGTGAGTGGAGATTAAGAGCATGGGTTTGAATCCCCACGTGAGCCTATTTGACCTTACCAGTAAGCCACAGGGACAGTAAGCTCCCACCCCGCCACAGGCCGAAACACTTTTCCAAGGTAGAGTTTGGAGGTAATAATCATGCATATCTCCCCAGGAAGTTAAGGGACTCAGAGTAGATAGTGTATGTGAGGCACTCACCCGATGGTGCGCATTACAACTGGTGAATGATATTTTTGAAGTGTTTGTGAGGGAACCATAAAGGAAGAGAATGGTTCTGAAGTGGGAAATGAAGCCTTATCTTAGGACTGCTGTTCATAGTCAGGAGCCAGTCCCATTGTGGTCCTGCTGTCCTTCTTGGTTATCAGTTTGGAACTGAAGAAACCAGTGTCCATATCGCCACAGTCACCGTCAAATAAAGTGCGATGAAGATATGATAAGTATTGCAAATAGTTCTTAATACCTTACGTCTATAGAGAATTGAGAGTATTGAGAAGTGGCTCTGAAAAGTGTTTTGCAAAGTTTTTGATTTTGTGAAATGGTTAATTTAACCAATTGATTAACCAGTTACTGTGTCTAACTGGTACCTACAGAGATTTCTTGTCTCTTTAGTATGTGGTAAGGAATACTCGAAAGACCTTTGGTTTATAATTTCAAATCTGTATATAATTTGGGGGGAGCAGAGCAGGATCATTCTGGCAGAAAGGAAAAAAAATGGCTGCCTCTGTCCCCTGTGAGCTGTTTGTTTTCTTTCCGCTGAGCAAATGCCTGGAAGGCCAGCTTCACTCTTGTGTCAGTCACAGGCAATTAGGGCTAATGGCTCAACGCGTCTTTATGTAGGGCGTGTGTGTGGGTTACTGTTCTCCGGGATTGGGCTCTTCCTGTTTCCAGGCAGCTGGAAAACTCAGGGCTCTGAAAACGTTCTTTATTCTAAGTCTGGCGGATGGAGTGGCCCAGGGAAGTTGATTCTCCGCCCCCACCCCGCCACAGGCCGAAACACTTTTCCAAGGTAGAGTTTGGACAATGTCTTTTCCTTAGAGCATTTACGACATGAGGAGGCCTGTACGTGGCTCTGGGGAGGCTGCTGCCCACTTTCCCAATGCCAGAGAAGTGCACTGGGACTCAGTTTTCCATCTTAAGACGCCCATACCTAAGACATCAGGGAGGCCTGGAGATCATTGGCTGCTTAGCTGGAGATTGCCACCAGCACGGCTGAGTGTATGGCAGTGAATGTGGAGGCTTTCAGTTTACTGCTCTGTGGTGGTAACTCAGAAAGGGCACATGTTGTATGGTGACTTTGGCAATTCATAGACCTAGCGTCCCCGCCCCAGATTATTTACAAGTTTAGGAGATCCAGACATGGGTTATTCCTTTATTCCTGATATCATGGTTTTAGGAGTCGGGGGACCAATTTTAACCTTTTAAAATAAAATTCTGAGGACGTGGTTCCATAGTGTAGTGGTTAGCACGTCTGCTTTACACTCAGAAAGTCCTGGATTTGCACCCTAGTGGAGCCATGGTCCATGGTCTATGGCCATGCTACCCTGAACAAGCCCAATGTCTGATTTCGGAAGCTAAGCAGGGTCAGGCCTGGTTAGTACTTGGATGGGAGACCACTTAGGAAGACCAGGAACTGTAGGCATAAATAATAATAAAAAAAATTTTAAAAATAAATAAATTAAAATAAAATTCCGAGCCTGACATTTCACCACTTAGAATACTGCAGTGGCTTCCTAGTATCTTTAGGGATAAATTCTCAAATTCTTGATAAGGCCTGAAAGCCCTGCATGATAGGACCCCACATACCCCTCAAGCCTTTCATCAAAGGCACTCCCTGCTTTTGCTGTCCAAGCCCTAGCCATAATAATTTATTTCAGTTGGACAAATGTACCACTCATTTTCTGGACTTGGGACCTTCCACCATGCTGGTTGATGTTTCTGAAACCTTTCTCAGCACTTTGTCCATTAATTCCTAACCATCTTCAAGTCTCGGCTTAGTTAGGACTTCCTCTGGAAATCCTTCCTTGATCCGTGGTAGACAAAGTCAGATCGCTCTGTGTACTGTAACTCTGCTCACATGTGTAATTGCTTGTTTCATGTCTCTCTGCCCTTCTGGGCTATAAACACCAAGATGGCAGAGAGCCTGGCACAAAGTAGGCTCCTAAGACATATTTGTAAAGAATAAATTTAAATGCCATCCTTTTTTTCTCCACCTGGATGAATGTTTTCTGCTTCCTTGATACCTCAAATAAAGAGCAACTATGACAGGTATATTGCATTTTCTTACCAAGAGCAAGAGCTTAAGGCAACATTCACTGGGTTGACTGGCTTTGGGTTTGAATATGCATCTCTGACGGGATCAGGATGTTCTTCCCTGCTCACTAGGGGTCCTCATACACTGCGAGATACCATGGAGCATGTCTCCTCTTTGCTAAGGCATTTCTGAGCCATGCTAGATATTTTTTTCAGGGCATCCAGCTGACTTTTTCTCTTTCCACCTTCATCTTCTCAACTTCTTAAGTCTCTTAGTGAGCAATCGATTCACTTGGCAATCCCTTGGACTTACTTTTCCAGTTGCTGCACTGCCTTTCTGAAACTTGCAGCAGTTGAGACTGGTCATAAAGAGGTTACACATGTCCGTATGTTTTAAGGACTAAAGCTTACCGAAAGCTGGGCTGCTAAGTCCTAATAGAACACCTCTCATTACTTTTGTCCTTGTCTCCAAACCCTCCTGCTTTCTGTACCTTTAAACTTAATTAGCATGGGAGAAGCCAACTGGAAGGGTGTGGTGTTTTCAGCTTGTGAATGTCCATTAAAGGAGGGAGTGCCAGGAAGGCTCAGGAGACATGGCAAGATAGTGGTCCAGGCAGCCGGCAATGGGGAATGAGGCCACTTTGATCAGCTGGCCCTGCATCTGGTTTTTATCAGCACCAAGCCCACTTGGGGGACCGAATGCTCATTAACAGACCCTGTGTACATGGCTTAGATAAACTCCAAGCGCGTCCCAGGCTCTGTAGCTCACTCAGTCCCTAGCACACAGAGGCACATTATTTCACTCTGGCAGCCCGCGCTCTGCTGTGGTTTCTTACATAAGGGCGGCCGTTGTGTTTGGACTGCCGACTTACCTCAGCATTGCCATTTCACACCATCCTTTTTCTCCTGCAGTCATTGGCCGCCCTGTCCATTTCCTGCCTCAGAGTAGAATTAATTCAGGAGGGATGTTTTCTAGATCTTTGGGATTTGCCATTTTCCCTACCCCCATGCGCAGTTATAGAGATCCAGAGACCCTTTTCTCTAGGTGGTCCTTAAGACACTATCCTTTATGACAACCTTGTCAGAGTTCTTTGATATTTTGTTTGTAGAGATCCTTTAAGAGATGTTGGAATTTGGAACTTCCATACTAAGTTATAAACTAGCTTCTGCCATTGATTTTCATTCCAAATTCAATTTTGGTCCTAGCCAAAGATACTTACCCAAGGAGTTTTAAAACGGTGCTTTTCAAACTATCTGTAAAGAACCAGTCTTTTTTCTTCTGCTGTTTTTTATTTCGTTTTGTTTTATTTTTTTATCATTTTTTTATGAATCCTTATTTTTGTTCTGTGTTCAATGAGATGAATCTACTGTTCCTATATTTGGATGGTGTGTTAATGTCACATTGGTACAGAGGCTTCTAAGTGCTTAGAAACTTCTGTACTTTCTGGTCACTGAACAGTAACAGTTTGGGCTGTGGGCCATACTTTGAGTAGCACCGTTTTAAAGGATCATACTAGGAGACTCTGTGCCTTTGTGCAGAATATGGTTTAGTTTTTGACTCTGTAAGGATTATTATGTGCTTAGGTAATGACAAATAGTGCATGCTTTTCTCTTCCTCTGCATCATTTCAGGATGAAAGCCTTATTTTCTATTGTTGTTGGGACTGGGCCATGAGATATTCTCACTCTACTATATGTATATATTAATGTATAATTTATGAATTTTCATTTTTATTACACTTTCTTGAGAACTTCTCAAGGGCAGGGATTATTGTGTCCATCTTTGTATCCCCAACACCTAGAATAGTACTTGGCTTCTTGGAAGATGGAGTGAGAAGTATTTGTTGAATGACTAGATAGATACATAATTTCATTCTCAGTAACCCTTAAAATTTTTTTGAAAAAAAAAAAAAGGAAGAAGAAAGAAGAACAACAATAAACAAACACCTAGATTAACCACTGATGCTTTTCATGCGCCTCGTGTCTACTTTTTCCTGACCATTAATAATATCTAACATGTGTTAAATGTTTCCAGTGTTTTATGGAGTGCCCTGTTTTTTGTTGTTGTCATTGTTAATTCTCGTCTGATTTTATTTATAAAACAATACTTTCTACTCCTGTTAAAAAAATAAAAATTATATGTTCGCTTGTATACCAATGCGTTTTAGCAATAGGTGGCTTTCTTTTACTTTATTTTTTTTTCCTTCCCCCTCTCCCCCACCCTCTGGTTAACCACTAGTCCATTGTCCATGTCCATGAGTCTCTGTTTGTCCTGTTCATTTGTTGCTTTTAGGTTTATATCCCACATATGAGTGATATCATGTGGTTTTCAACTTTTTCTGTCTGGCTTATTTGGCTTAGCATGATTATCTTGAGGTCCATCCATGTTGTTGCAAATGGCAGTATTTCATCTCTTCTTATGGCTGATGGAGTGCTCCATTTTGTGAGTGGGTTATTTTACGGAGTCTTTAAAACACTGAGTGGTAGCCATTTTTCTCCTCATTTTGCAGATGAGGAAACCTTAAACAATTTGCCTGAGACCACATATGCATACACGTACACATAAACACACATTTACCAAAGTTTGATAATCTTACGATATGTGCTTTTAAATTTATTTTTTATTGTAAAATATTTTAAGCATGCAGATGAGAATGGATGTTACTTTCGATTTAATGAAAGAACAGTATATTTTTAAATGACTTGAACAGCCATTATAGATATAACATCTTTTATTTTACTAATTCTCCATTTGAGGGAATTTAGGTTGTTTCCAGTTTTTCTGTAACATGCTACAACATACTGTGACAGATGCAGTTATAGCTAAATCTTTGACGTGTAATTATTGCCTTAGAGTGTATCCTAGAAGCAGAGTTGCAGAGTTTAAGGGCATTCACCCAGGAATGGGTTTTGGCCACATTGTCAGATTACTCTTTGGAAGAATATACCCATTTTTGCTCCTACCACTTTTTTTTTTTTTTTTAAAGAGTGACTATTTCCCTACATTGCCACATTTACCTGCAAAATTTTTTATGTGCAAAATGTTAAAAAAAAATTTTTTTTATAGACACCATCTCCAGGAATCATCTTACCTCCATATGTTTTAATGTTGCCAACTTCTATAGAAGAGCATTGGGCGAAGAAAGTGGGATGGTTGAAGAAGAATGAGAAGAAAACAGACTTAGTTCAGAAGCCTCTGTAGCTACCACTGTGCCATCCTGTGTGTAAAGGGCATAAAGTGTTGGTTGTTGACCGTTTTACAAACAGGGTTACTGTGCTGCGATTTAAAGGAAAGCTCAGTATTTCAAGAAAGGTTCTTGGGGGAAGGACTGAGTTTAACACATTTCCTATGCAGTTTACAAAGGACCTACTGAGGCAGCGAAAACAGTGAGCAGGAGATGTATTTCATTGCACACAGATTTCTTACTTATAAAACAGTCTGAAAATGTTTCTACAGAGGAAATAAATTTTATGGCTCTCCCAGGAAATGGCCAGAGCTTGGAGAATAGGACTCATTCACAATCATTTATTATAAGGATATATAGTAAGAAAATATTAATTCCATTTAGTTTTTGCCTGCAGGAAATTGAATTTTTTCATAGATAGCTTTAAGAATACTTAAATATTTTTAGTGTATTTTTCTGAAGTTTAGTTTTTGTCTAAGTAACTATCAAGGCATCTTTTCTTTGGGGTGTGTAAGGTTCTGGTGTGACTTTGTTTTTTAATGGAGAAGAAAGCGTATTTTGAATGAGGGTCAGATTTACTAATGCTCAATGTGTTAATAAGAGTTAGCAAATTAATAAATAATACAAGTTAATAATGCTTGTACCAAGGTAGAATTTTTGAGCATGTTGATATTTAATTTATAAAGGCCATTTTAAGAGAACATCTCTGATACTAACCTGCACCCCTTATCCAGCTTTAATTCTCTTTCCAACTTAATCCTACTCTTGGTGAAACTCATTCTGTTCAAACAGGGGGATCTGACCAAGAAATACATTGATCAAGATGGCTGAATACACAGTATAATGGCAGGTCATTGAGAATTAATTTTTTGAAGACCTTTTAGGAAACCGTCCACAAGAAAATGTGGTTCAGGTGGCCAGACAATTTCCTTTCAGGATAACATAGGAAATAAATGTTTAGATGTCTTCCTCATAATGGATTGATAGTGAGAGGTTTGCGGCATGGGCATGGACGATATACACTGAATAAAGAACAGGTAAAATCCATTGAGCAAAGCTAATTTCAGATTTAAAAAAAGTACCTAAGATTAATTGAATATGGACACTGCTTTTAAATACTTTCAGATACAAAGACCTTGTGTAGTCTCTGGTTCAACTGAATGTTACTGATTTGAAGGCCAAGGAGCAATGTGTTGGGGAGGGATCTGAATCAAGCTTGATGCTTTGAACACTGTTTCTGAGTGCATCAAAGAAAGCTATTCAGTGGGAGAGGATATGACCCACGTGACCAGGATATAGTATTGAGACCCGTGGGTAGTTTGATTGAAAAGCCTTTTAATCTCAGTGTGAAGAAGATGCTTATAATGCACAGAAATCTAACCCCTGACAGGGATGTGCTGATGAAAGGTTACTGCCAGTATCACTTTCTTGGTGCGGGGAGACCAAACCAAGACAGTCAGAAGGCTTAATCTATGTGGGTCAGCAGTTACTGAGGAGAAATGAGAATCAAGAGGCTTGTTTGATTAACAATAGAATTGACCGACTGTGCCACACAAATGAAGGGAAGAGATTTGTATGAATCCTGAGGTGCCGTGCAGGTAAGGGAGGAGTTGAGAGTTCTCTAAGCAAAGCAGCTAGGACAGGTCATGGATCAGGGAGGACCCACATGGACATTTAATCCAAGCAGGGCTCCAATTTTGAAAGGAAAAATGTAGATAGCAAAAAAAAAAAAAACGGTAATGGAAGAAAAGTCTTACTTTTCTAGCTAAGCCAGTTAAGAGGGTTCATAGGAGGACATTGAGATTTACCAGACAATGACAGTTCCTGAAAGAGAGACTTTCATTTCTAGGATCAACTGGGATCAAAGATGGAATGGAAAGATCTTGTCTAGACTGGGAAAGAGCTGCTGTAACTCTGGAATATAAGCAAAGAGGACTTCACCCTGATTTTCTTTTTGGCAGTGTATGGGAAGACCTCCGTGTCAATTAACAGCATTTACTTCATGAGATTTCAAGTGTTATCCCATCTTTAAATTAAAATATTAGCCAAAGTATTAAAAAACCAAAGTGTTCTCCTTGCCCAAAATGAAATATAAAAGAAGTCAAAAGTAGGAGCCTACTTATCAGATGAAAATTGTAACAAGAGAATTTTTGGAATAGGTCTTTTAGTGTCTTTTATCTCCAGTTGCTACAATAAATATCTTGTCTTTACTAAAGGGGCAGTGCCATCCACATACATGGACAGTTTTCCAAATAGTGACTGAAAAATGAGCAAGCTAATTTTGTTGGTGCTTTTATGCCACGAAATTGCCAAGGAATGGAGAGATAGAACTAACTTCTTAGGGAAGGTTGAGGAGTTCTCAGCTGCTTAAGTCTTATGAACAAACCTTATGAAAGCATTTGCTGCCATTGCCTCAGGGAGTTTCTATATTTCAGTACTCACCCTAAAGCCAAGTATGTTTCTCAAGACTTTCCTCATTTCCAAATTCAAATGAATAAAAAGGATGTCATATTTGCTCTCTTACTGGGCAGGCAGGAAGAGTTTGGAGAGCTGATGTGAAGCTACAGTATATTAGCCTGCCTGTGCTGCTGAAAGGTGCCCCACAGATGCCCACAAATGGGACACCAGCCTCTTGAGCTGGCAATATTTGTTACTCTTTTGTTCTTAATTTAGAGGGACATCCATAGGGAGAAGATCTTTAACTTCTCAGGTCACTTCTGCCAGAAGATTCTGCCCTTTTAATAAAATACTGAATGAAATTTGAGGATCTTCCTTTTACAGTGAGAGGAACCAGGGCACCTAGGTCAAATCACCAGTATCCACTTCATCCAGAACCATGAGCAAGAATACCCAGGAGAGAAAATGTTCTTGAGTGCAAGTTTGGGTCTCCTCAACCCAGTAGTTAGTTGATCCCTTCTGAGGAGTGGGAGTGTGGAACTCCTGGACCTCACTGCTTCCAGGGTTAATGCTGCCAGTGACGCACGGTGTGCAACCTCTTCTGGTAGATCATATCTGGACAGAGGATTGTGATTAAAACAGAGCCTAAAATGAACATGGTGGACCCATTATAATTTTTCCATAGTCGTCTTGATTCTACAGGGCCCCCTGCCTGGACTCCAGTGCTAGGGAAAGCTGTTCACTTTGAGATGGGAATTGGGAAGGCACCTGGTACTTTGTCTGCCGGGCAGTAGGTTCCCTGTAAATTCCAATTGACCTTGCTTTTCCTCCTTTCTTCCTCTCAGCATGACATGGTGGTAAAACTCAAGGGCTAGGGAGTCAGAGCTGAGTTTGAATGTCATGTAAGAGTTATGTAGCTTCTCCAAGCCTGTTTCTCAATGGCGATGGCTCTTCCTGCCTTAAAGGATGGAGGCAAGGACTGCATGCGGTACAGCATGAGCCCGTGGCTCATTGTGTGATGGCACCCCTCTTCTCTTCCTTGCCTTAAAAACCTTATGTATATCTTGTATCTGAACTAGCCTTATAGGGGCTGATCGGTGCAGTCCACTGATATATTAAAAATGGTATTGAATGAAGTTAATGTCTATCAGAGTAGACACATCAGGCTTTATAATAGAAGTCAGGATGTTTATTTCAGTGTACAGTTAACTCTGCTATAACATATGTGTTCATAAAAATTACCGTGCTATGTAAAAATCACACAATAAAAAAAACCACAAGGAGTATGGGAAAAATGTGTTAGGGGCATGACACTCAAAAACTTGTCAGTGACACACACAAAATAGGAAACTAATAATGCTTGTGGCATAGTTTTACATATTAAATGTTTGAAATACATAACACTACAATAAATATGGCACATTTCCATGAGAAGACCTGAAGTTTGCTTATGAAAGCAACTGTCAGAAGGGTTTGTGAGTCTTGTTATGAAGTTGTGCAAGGAGAGTTATCTGAAATCAGAAAGGAGTTATAACACCAGATGTGGATGGGCATGGCATATAACGTGGTAAACTGAGGTAGCTGGTAGATGCGTGTGGCTTTTGTGTTTTCCTAAGTGACTATCAGCTGGGGCAAGTCTTCTGTGTTCATTTAGTGTTTCTCAAAGGTAAAATCATGCATAAAGAAACATAAATTGCATTATGTTCACAGTGTTCCCTCATATATCAATCACATGGAATAGATCTGCATTTTCAAAACAAGTGTTTCAGCAGAACTGACTGTTTCAGCTTCCTGGAAAAGGTCACCTCCCCTTAGACGTACCCTAAAGTAGAAGTAAATAAAATCAGTGTAAAACATAAAGGCTAATGGGACCATTAACATTTTTTATACAATAGTAATCATTATATAAATGTAAATTTCTATATTCTTTATGTATCAGTTACTGTGTTCTTGGGTTAGTGGAGTTCTTGCCAGACTGTTGGGTGTGGGAGTAATTGGAGTATGGGAACAGGTGGTCCTTGGCTGTATTTTGTAATGACTTTGTTTGTGGATTATCTTTTTGGATCATCTGCTACCTTGTCATTCCTCCATTAGCACAGACGAGCCACCCTCAGTACCCTAATCTCGTATTAACTGACACAAGACTTTTGGATGGAGCAGTCAATAAATAACATGGGTAGCACAGTCAATTAATAACAGTATGCTATGTTTCTTCGAGTGACCCAGATCTCTTTTAAAGATCTTCTGTAAATGAATCCTGTATTTTAAAAAGAAATGTGATCGTGAACACATGTGATGCTAGGAGAACAGGGGGTAGTCATATAAGTTGTGACTTTAAGAGGTGTGCTAAAATGGCTATGGAGTTTTCCGTAGATGAACTTTAGGAGAGGTCTATGAGCCCCAGAAATTACATACAAATTTTTGTTTTTGGTAAGTGCATTTTGGAAGGAAAGAGTCCTCAACTTTCATCATATTCCTAAAGAGATCTTTGATCCCAGAATGGCCAAGAGACACTAATTTAGGGAAATCTATGGAATGTAGATTCATATAGAGTAATCGATGGCATATCCTAGTACAGCGAGTCCATACAGGGGAACTGTTACAGTTTTCTTTTCTTAAGAAGTGCTCCTGGGGGCCACTTTCAGTGACAGTATGGAGCTGGTTTGACAACTAGGTTGATCTTGCATGTCATATTTGATGCTTCCTCTCAAATTAGCCACATCGGTAGTGAAGGACTTCCTTTCAAACAAGGTCACAAGGTCTTATGCCTTTCAACAGTGTACCTCATGCTTCCCTTAACTTTATTTTTCAGATGGGAGCAGCGAGAGTTGCCCAATGGGCGTGTCTACTATGTTGACCACAATACCAAGACCACCACCTGGGAACGGCCTCTTCCTCCAGGGTAAGCCATGGACTGACAAGTCCTGAAACTCTAGAACTGGCACCAAGAGTCACCAAATGGTTTCTCCACCATAACCAACTCTTTATTTCCTCCCATTTTCTTCTCCTTTCTCTTCCCCCACCCCATTGCCTTCCCCTTCTACATTCTTTCACCCTTCTTCATATTTTCCCTTCTCCCCACGTGTATTATATTGGCCATAACTGATGGCCATGGGCTTTTTTAAGTTGCATTCAGATCTACTATGGCTGTTGGATCCTGAAGGACGGGGAGGACTACTAGGTCATTGCTGTCTCAATACCCTTAATCATTTCACCCTGAGATACCCTAATAGGACTAGGTTTTCAGTCTCTTTCTGCAGAGGTAGCAAAGTACAGGGACAGTTTTTCCTGGGTAATTTGGTTGCTTATTCACTTACCTTAATTCTGCTCTCATTTCTTAGGGCATGCTAGAATTTTTAAACATCTCTGGGGAAAAATTGGGCATGGGGAGGCTAAGATGGAAAGGGTATTGATGCATTTCACAGCACCCTGTGCCCAACCAGCCCCTGAAGACAGTGTGCTTCTCATTCAGCTGGGCTTTGCGAGAACACAGCTTAAGTTCTCCAAAACCAAAGGATGAGTGAGGCTTCCAAGTGAGGGGAGACTGTCCAAGTTCAAGGAGAAGGGGTTTGGTTCCCCGTCTGCCAGGGACAGAAAGTTCTTTCCACATGCATCTCCTGGTCCTGAGAGATTTCAAAAGGGAATGTATTCTGCTCTCAGTGAAGACTCACCTCCCAGTAAAGCAACCATGAAGGGCTCCCGCATAAAATATGAACACTTCCCCCTTCTCAGCTTGAGGAGGGAGAGGATGTCAGAAGTGGGGAGGACTCTTGTGCTCTGTTTGGTTCAGCTGTCAGGTATGTGCCAGGTAAATACCACCTTGCCTTCTACAAATTTCCATGGACGGGCTGCTTTTAGTTTTATTTTTCCAGTAGAATACTCATGTTTTCCTTTTTTCCTTACCTTTCTGGAAGAGAAACTCATAATCCGTCATCATTAGTTTCACTCTTTTCTACTTTAAGTCCAGTGAAGTTACCAAAGTTAAACATTGACTTCTTAGAAAAAAATTAAACATTTTATTAAGGAAAATATGGGAACTTTCATATTATTATGGAAATTTTCAAACATGCACAAAGTAGAGAGAATCCCCACATACTCAGCACTTAGCTTCAACAATTATCAACTCATGGCCAATCTTGCATCATCTGTACCAGAGGTTGGCAAACTGTAGGCTTATGGAAAAAATCCAGCCTGCCGTTTGTTTTTGCAAATAAAGTTTTATTGGAACACAGCTACACTCATTTGTTCACTTATTATCTGTGGCTGCTTCTGTGCTCAGTGGCAGAGTTGAGTAATTATGACGGAGACTGTATAGCCCGCAAAGCCTAAAATATTTACTTTGTGGCCTTTTATAGAAAAAAAGTTGCCAACTGCTGATCTATAATCCTTTCACCCCGTCCTAGATTATTTTGAAGCACATCTCAGACATCATATCATTATATTCATATTTTAGCATATATTTCTTCAAAAGTTCCCTTATTTAAAATAAAAGCACTATATTTTTAATAGTATTTCCTTACTGTCATCAAATATACAGCTAATAGTCAAATTTCTGCAATTGTGTTGCAGATTAATCATTGACATTTAAGAGGATGTGTTGCATACTTGTACTTTGTGTATTTAAAAGAAGTGGTTGTGCTGGTTGCTGCCTCATAACCTCTGGTCTATAAGTTACATAGGCCTTGACCTGGCAAACATTTGGATGGACTCTAAATGAAGATATTTATTTATGGTATCTTCTGAGGATGGCTGAGGATTTACTCTTCTTTAAGGACTGATGTGGGACACTAGATCCAGCTTTCTTATTTTCAGGATAGTTTTGATGATTTATTAAGAGATGATTTATTTATTATCAGATGATTTATCAACTACACATCCCACGTAGCCTATTAGTTCTTCCTGAGTTTTAGGCCTAGACCTTTGATCCTCTGAACTTACTCCACCGTGTAATAGGGAACACAGAGGACAGAATCCTTAAGCTTTCATTACTAATTAATGGGAGAAGTTCCACCTCTGGGAAGTATTACTAGGGTGAGAGCAATCTCGAAACTTCAAATTATCTCAGCAGACCTAATTACTGAGAAGTGAGATTGAGCCAAAGGATTCACTTTATCATGGCCATCCCCTTTTCTCAGACCCATGGGATACTTATATGATGACCAATTATTTTATCCAGGAGCAAAAAGTAGTGGACCTGGTAGCTAAAAATGAATGTGATAATTTGCTCTTTAATCACACTTAGGTGATGTTCAGACCAGAGATGAGAAGGGAGAGTGATCATCATGGGGCACGGGGTTGGAGATGTCTTACAGAAGGAAGTGGATCAAACTCAGTCTTTCAAGGAAGGCTGTAGGAAGGCGAACCAGGTTGGAGGAACTCTGTGAATGTAAAAGGTGTAGTTAGGGACTGATGTGTGGAGTCGTTTTGCTGGAGTGGAAGGTTTGTGTGAAACAAAGATACTCAAAGTGTGTCCAGCAAGGCACCTGGTTTTGGTTGAGGTGCCCGCTGGAACCGCAGAGCGTGAAAGGGCTGACTGGGGCTCCAACCACTGTTCTTTTTGTCTATTGTGATTCTGCATAAGACATCTGAACTCAAGGGTGAGATTATGCTTCTTATAAGTTTGAAATTCACCAGTGCAGAGGACTTCTACTTAAACATGGGAATCGAACATGTTTATTTCCATTCCTTCCTGAAAACCCACTAAAATGGCAATAAAGGTATAAAAAAGTATGAACCATCAACAGTTAAGGAATGGAAGAGAAGCAGCATATGAGAAATGTTAATCAAAGTTTAGTTGCTCATAGATAAATGATAGAGCTGAGAAAGCTGAAACCCAGCCCTGCAGTTTAGGGTATCCACCAGGAAGCCAGCCAGTTTGTGCCATGGAGCCCTGGAAAGCCTCAGCAATGGGAGATACAGGGGGATGTGTGTGTTTGTGTGTAATGAGACTAAAAACCTGAAGTTCAGTTTAAAATCTGTACAGAGAACAGTTAGATTCCTAGGTTGTCAACAATTACTCCCATCTCTCCTCCACACATGTATACAGGTGTACACACACATACACACACAAGTGCAACCTTATGGCCGCTACTAGAATAAGAAGCTCATGGGAGAGCAGAACCAGCTTGGGGGCACAGCCATAGCTGAAGGCAGGGACGAACTCAGAAAAAAGAAGGATTAAGCAGGGATGCTATTCCCAGGCTAACGATGGGAAAGTATTTTGCTGGGGAAAGTGACCAGTCTAAGGGAAGACAACTATGGATTATGAATTTGAGGATCTTCTAGAGAAACAGCTGAATGAAGCCTCTAGTTGGCCAGCATCCATGTGGGCACACATTGCTTCCAATCAGTGTTTTAGTGGCTCACTTTTAAATGTCAAAGAACAGCCAAAGACCAGCAGACAGAGAAAAAGGGACTTGGTAAAAACAATGTAGGGAGCAGAAAAAAAAACTTCAAAAAGTAAAACCAAATTATTATTTATATCTCCAAAGATTTGGGAGAAAATATGGCATCTGTGAAACAAGAACAGACTATAAAACAAACCATGCAGAAAACAAGAAAAAAATGAGAAGAGCTTTTTAGAAATTAACATATATGACAGCAGAAATAAAAAATTAACAGAAGGATCGAAAGATAAAGTTGGGGGTTAGAAAACTATATGTGTCCAGGAGATCCAATATCTGAATAGTAGTTTTAGCAAGAAAGAAGAGAGAAATAGAGGATAAGAAATTATCAAAGAAAGAATAAAAGGAAATTGCCAGAACTGAAAGATACAGTATCCATATTCAAAGTGACCACCAAATTCCCAGCCCAGAGAATGAAAAAAGACCCATTCCAAGCCACATCCTATTGGAAATTTGGAATGCCAAGAGAACATCTCAAAAACTTCCCTAGGGAATAAATAGTTTACATAACAGGGATCCGGAATCAAAATTGACCTCCTTATTCTCAACAACATCTATGGAGCAGGACCTTCAAAATAATGGTGGAAAATCATTTTCTTTCTAGAAATCAACTTTTAGTCATTTTAACACTTACGTGTGATGCTCAAAATAAAGGCATCTTCAGACATGCAGGATTTCAAAAACTTAATTTTGGTGCATCCTTTCTCAGAAGCTACGAGACGATTTATTCCACCAGACAAAAGGAAACTAAGAAAGAAGATATGAGATTCAGGGCACAGGACTCAATTCAGGGGCCAAACACATTCCTAAGAGGAAGGTGAGGGAAGACGACTCAGGACAATAAGGGAGAGCAGGCCTGGAGGACAACTGTCCACATTTCACAAAGGGTTCCAGGAGAGATGTGGCTAAGAGATAAATGACACTGAGAGGCCACCTGTCCTATTTGTGAATTAGTGAGATTCTGGAAGTGAACTAGTGATAGGATCTTGAAAGCCAAGCAGAATGAAACAAGGCAGTTCTTAACTTCAGAGGAAAATAATATAAACTCTGAATATTGATTTAATAATTTTCTATTTGGGAGAATGAGGCAGAGGAAGGCCGTGTGTGTTGGGGTGTGGGATGCAAAAACTAAATCCTTATCTTTATAGTGCACAGTCTATAATATCTAAATGGCAGAAGTCAAGAAGTCATGGAATAAGCATGTTACTTAGAAATATGGCTATGAATAGTAGAAGAAGCAGCCAAGAGTTGAAAATAGTTGCTTCTGGGGAGCAGGAATCAGCAATAGATGGGGAGAGGTAGGGCAGGAAACACTGTTGTTCATTGTATTCCCTGTAGTACTTTTTGCATTTTTAACTATATTTACATGGTTTCTTCGATAAAAAATAAAAATCACTAGTTGAGAGGATTTATGATAAAGGTGGGAAAGTTATTGTGAGCCTCGACTAGTAACTAAAGTGTTTGACTCAAAGACAGTGGGGAGTCACTTGAAGTTTTGAGCAGGAGCATGACATAAGAGGTTAGTCTTGTATGGTTACCCTGATGGCAGTTTTTAGGCTGGAGCAGAGTGGGAATATCATCTCAAGGGTAGTTGGACATAGAAAAGGAAAGTCAAGGGCAGGGAGATACAAAATAAGAACCCTTTAGGCTGAATTGTTTACTGACAGCAGGAGAGGAAGAGAGTTGGGAATGATGGTGTGGTTTCACCCTTGAGAAAAAGACAGACATAAGGAAGACTGGGAAAGACTAAGGTTTGGGAGAGAGCTGTGGTGTTTAGTTTAATCCAAAGTGACAGCAGGTCATGACGGCAGTGTAGTCTAGCGGGCGGAATCGAGACACAATCTGGGAACTGACCATGAGACTGGAAACTGCTTGAGGAGAAGCCATGTTTAGGGAGGCTTTGAGTTTAAAAAATCATTGAAAAGATAGCAAAAAATGAAGTCAGCTAGGAGGCCAACCCCAAAAACTGAGGAAGATACTGGACTGAAGCATGATAGTCATTTAAGGTAAGAATTCAGAGAAGATGAAATGAGAAGGTAGTCAGGGAACAAAGACTCTCCAACAGTTTGGAATCATACAGTAGAAATCCATATTCGGTTCTCTTTGCAGTGGGATCCTATTTTCTTAAGTGGTATCTCTTATCTTTTTTAAACTCCTTTTCTCCCCTCCCCACTTCATACTTATAATAGAAAATTCCAAGCTTACACCAAATTTCAGAGACTGGTACAATAAATCCTTGTAACCCTCACCTGGTTCTAACAATAACATTTTGTTTCATCTGACCTCCCACTTTCAGGAGGGGGGACTATGAATTTTAAAGCAAATCCCAGACATCATATCCACTGACCTATAAATATATCACGCATGTCTCTAATGAGTGAGGCTTTTTTTTTTTAATAACCAAAATACCATTATACCACCCAACAAAATGAATAGTATTTCCTTATTTCATGTCATACCCAGTCTGTGTTTCATTTTTCCCAATTGTCTTAAAAGTGTTTTTATACTTTGATTTTAAACTCAGGATCAACACATTGCTTTTAGCTGATATGTCTCATAAGTCTCTCTTAACTTATAAATTCCCCCACCCTTTCTTATTTTGGGGGGTCAGTTACTTGTTGATGATCCTGGGAATTTGTCTTGTAGAGTTTCTCATATTCTGGATGTGGCTGGTTGTGACTTTGTGGTGTTGTGTAACATGCTCCTTTATCCCTTGTCTTTCTTGTAAACTGGTAGTTAGATTTGGAGGCTTGATTAGATTCAAATTCACCTTTAAAACTGAAGTAAAATTTACATACAGGGAGATACACAGATCTCAGATGTACTGTTTGCTGAGTTTGGACAAATGTATACACTCATGTAACCCATCAAAATGTAAAAAATTTTCATCTCCCCACAAAGGTCCCTCTCTTACTTTCTTTTGATCATCTCTTCCTTGTGTGCATAGAAATGAAATTAGATCTAGCAAGCACAGCTAAGGACTTCGCTGTGCATTCTAGCCCTGTTTTGCCCATGGGCGTTTTAGGACTAACTTTGGAAAGATTGCTTCCTCACTAAAGATAACGTGGAGAGTTTTACTGTTGTTTGCACCAAGCTTCTCATGAATGTGTAACATGTATTCACTGGCACCTTGTATCAGGATAATTTCAGTTGCAAGTAACATAATGTGAGATCCAAATTGGCTTAAATAGTAGAGAGAATTTACTGGCTCATGTAACTGAAAATTCTAGTTTCAAGTGAAGCCTAATATAGTGGCTGAACAGTATCACCAAGAAGCTGGGTTGTTTTCTTGTTTGTTTGTTCTTTTTTTTTTTCATTTTTCATTTTTCTCCTCTGCCATCCACCGGGTCAATTTTATATTATATTTGAGTCTAAGATGGCAGCCAGTGGCTCCCAGGACTGCATGCTTTCTCAGTCCAGCAAGAAAGAGAGACCATTTTCCCCAGAATCGTTAGCAAAAGTCCTGAGATCTACCTGGATTGGCCAGCATAGGTCACATGCCCACTCCTGGTCCAGTTAACAGCTCAACTCTGAGGTTGGGAGTAGAATCGGCTACCCCAGAACCACATGGATCCCCTAAATGGAAATCAGGAGCTTAATGGTAAGGCGGGATTAGTTGCTAAGGATGCAACACAAATGTCTGCTTGCTATAATCATCTTTATTCCCAGAAGCCTCTGTAATTGGGGCTTGCCTGGCTGTGCCTCCCCAGAGCAACCAAGCAAGCTCCTATGCCAGAGACTGCACTTCGCCCTCCTTTGGTGTCTCCTTGTCACCCACCTTGAGATTTTGCTAGAATTTAAGGGTAGGAGTGGGCTGGTCACTATATTCATGCTGAGCTTAATGTTTCCAGCTGGGAAAAACGCACAGACCCCCGAGGCAGGTTTTACTATGTGGATCACAACACTCGTACCACCACCTGGCAGCGCCCCACCGCCGAGTATGTGCGGAACTACGAGCAGTGGCAGTCACAGCGGAATCAGCTCCAGGGTGCCATGCAGCACTTCAGCCAAAGATTTCTCTACCAGGTGAGAGGGCAGGGACTTGCCACGAGGGAGGGGAGCCTCCCAGCACTGCAGAAAGTGCAGCTTCGCATGTTCTGCATTGACTTGTTTGGTGAGCAGGGAAATTGTCAGTGATCCTGGAGATTTTACTCATCACAGTGAAATTCCTCAAACTTCAGTGTTTCGAACTTAAAACTCAATGTCCAGCCTTTGTGTCTAAGGACTCAATGTATCTGAAGCTGAATACACCATCTTTCTTCCAACACTGAGTTTCTCTTCTGGCCCCTCCAATCCAAGTCCATTTACCCTGACTTATACCTGAAGGTCAGCTGTGACCTCTCCCAGACCTCACCTTTACAAATCAGAGCAACCACCCAAATTCTTCTCTTTCCGTTTTTCTTTAGATCTTTATTATCTGACAGATTCTCAAGGATAAAGGGACCTTTAAAGGTTATCTAGATCAGGAGTTGACAAACTATGGCCAGTGGGCCAAACTGGCCCATATCTGGTTTTGTAAATACAGTTTTATTGGTACACGAGCACGCCTGTAGTTTAGGTATTAACTGTGGCTGCTTTCACGCTATAGCAGCAGAGCTGAGTAGTGACAATAGGGACCATATAGCCCACAAAGCCTGAAATATTTCCTCTCCGGCCCTTTCCAGAAAATGTTTATTGACCCTCTGGTCTAGATCAATCTCCTTCTCTCTGCTTCCTGATTTTCTTCTGCCTCTCCTACCAGAGTGATTAGGGCAGCTTCTGAATTGTTCTCTCTGCTGGCATTCTCTCTCCTCCGATCTGTACCGCCTGTTCCCACCTGAACAGTCTTCAAATATCATTGTCATTTCATCACTTTTTAAAAAATCACTGTGGAGGGCTAAGGAAGAGGGAGTTTGCTCTACATTTATCACTGTCATTTTTTATTACTGGCTCAAAAACTTCTGTGGTCATTACCTATAGAATAACATTTAAATTTTCTACTTCAGAATTCAGAGTACTGTAGTTCTAGTGGTCTCCCATGCTGTATTCCTTTAGGGCTCCTCTCAGCCCCACCTTCCTGAGTCTTCATCCCATTGGAGTCTCCACCATCGACCTGGTAGCATGTGGGGAGCTTGGCCACACAGCCTCTTTGGAAGGGAGAGAAGGGATTCCCAGGTTGGAACTCTGAGTTCATTTTCTCAGAGCACCTTGAACATGAAGTTTGGGGTCTGTGGAGAACTTGCACGGGGTGTGGTGGATTGGAGGTTGGAAACTTTTTGAGTGGTCCACAACATTTAATCACTGTGTTTAACCCACATTGTTTCTATTTGAAGTGAACTTTAACTCCACACTTGTTTATAAATCAGATACTACCCTAGTGAGATAGCTCAGAAAATCTTTAATTCTATTTAATTGAGTTCATCATCAGCTTTGCCTTTGTTTGCAGCTCTTTCTCTGTTCACCCAAGGCAGGAGCTACATCATCAACCACAAGGCATGGTGGCAACTCCCTGGGCTGGTTTGTTCTCTCTTCTGTCTTTGGGGTCTGATTGTTCAACATATAGTGAGGAAACTGATGAGGACCCCAATTTCTTTAGCATGGATGAGCAGAAATCACGGTGTTTGTCACATTAAGTTGCCTCCACAAGTAACCATAATGCCTGTCTACAACCTATGCCCTGGTGGTCTACCAGGTACAGCACTGCTTACATTCTTATGCCAGGTCTCCCACTCCTTTCACACATGCTTGACACCCTGTTCTGGGGTGCTGGATGAGACCTGGTTGTTCAAAACTGGACTGGATCTGGTCATTCTCTGCATTTCAGAAATTGTTCCTCTTGAGCTGGTCCCCAAAGACCTTACCTGCCATTTTCTTGGTGGTCGTGGCTTGCAAAACTGGGAAGGTCTGGGCATCTTTGTCCTTTGATATTTTATCTATCTATCTATCTATCTATCTATCTATCTATCTATCTATCTGTCTATCTATTTATATTTATTTATTTGGCGAGGCAACCCTTGGTTGACCTCACAGATTGCAAGGACTTTGTCAGCTTACAGTCCCTTATTTTTTTATTTTTTATGCCTACAGCACCTGGTCTTCCTAGGTGGTCTCCCATCCAAGTATTAACCAGGCCTGACCCTGCTTAGCTTCCAAGATCAGATGGGATTGGGCTTGTTCAGGGTAGCATGGCCGTAGACTCTTTGTCCTTTCATTTAAAGACAAGGACACATTTTAGTAGTCTCACATGGTTTTGTCTCCCTGCTTACTCAACTTCTCAAATTCAAAAAGACTCTATTAAAGGAATCCTTTTTTCTTCTTTACCGTGCACCAAGTAGGTTCTATAGGTTGATCGAGGTGTTTGATATGGGAAAGGGAAGATTCTGGAGTTCATGTCTGGTTGGTGTTTTGGCACATTCATTCCTTGTGCCTGCCTCTCTCATTTTAGCAGCGTCATCCTGGACCTGCAGAAGCAAAACTTTGACTAGGAGAGTCCCCTAAAAGTAAAAATTAAGCACTAAAAAAAATTTTCTCTCTGAGTACTCTAAAATGGTTTTCTCAGCTTGGTTGGGAATTCAGGAGGGTTCAGCATGGAAGTGACAATTCCCTTTTCTCCCTGAAACAGGACTCATATTGAAAAACGTGGTAGGAATCTTTTTTGGGTCAGCTTTCAATGTCTATTGATTTCCCTCCCCCCGGGTTTGGTTTGCCCCTCTTGTTTGTATGGTGCCATGTCCTGTTCCAACTAAGAAGAGTTGCTTTCATAGAGTTATTTCGGGATTTGGCCTTGGCCCAAGGTTCGACTCGGTAAACTTAAGACCTGATACTATACCAGTGGTTTTGCCTCCTCCTCCTCCTCCTTCCCCTCCTCTTTTGGGGCTGAAACTGATACCTGTTCTTTGCTGCCTTGCAGAGAACACGAAATATAGTTCAAAATGGAAATCAAGGGACTCCAGATCTTAGTCTCCCACAATTCTTTCTTGCTGTCCACCTCAACACAGTTTGTTCGGTCTCTGTCACTGTTCTCTTATTTCTGATATCTCCCTTTTCCCAATGCCTCCAGTGCATATGTTGCTTGTGATCATCATGCACATACTGTGCTGGCCTGTGCGATTTCACCTTGCCCTCTGCTTCATGTTCCCAGTGCAGTTCACCGAGGATGCCAGGCCTGGTTGTACACATTGTGTATCGCGACAAGACCCATCTCACAGCCTACTACTATTTCTGTGACACCTTTTCCTTTACTCCCACTTTGGTCCTCTCCTAATAACTGGAGGAGGCATCTAGTGTCAGCAGGACTGAAGCAGAAATCATTCCATGACTCCTTATAATGTGAGAATGTCAAATTGCATTATCCAGAAACAGACAACTTGGTTCTTACTCTGTAGAGGGTCCCTTGGATTGAATTCTCAAGCACCTGCATTTCGTTCTGCACCCACTGGGTATATCTTTTAAAAAAAAGGAGCCTGCCGTCCACATTATAACCTTTATGCCCTTCCCAGAGCCTTTCCTGCCCTCGGCTGTATTTGCTAGACATTCTTTATTTCTGAGTTTGTATCTTAAAATATTACTAGAACTTAGTGTTTAGTCCCTGAGGGACTTGAACTCACGTGAGCTGTCTGGCTCGTGGCCTGCACCCCAGATCTCCCAATCCAGGGACAGTTACCAGGAAAATTATTCAACACCATTTCTTTCTGTTCCTAGTAATAAAGGAAACTCTCTTGTCTCTTAGAATCACCTGCACATCCTAGGACCTCTTTTCTGACGATAACCACCCCCACACCCCTTTTTCTGGACTTTTCTAGCTGTGCCCCAGGTAACACTTGGGATCTCTCATTTTGGGGACTGTGGTAGAAGAGAAGGGGCAGTTCATTGGCTCATTAGAGATGTGGGGTTTGGGGTTTTGTTTTTTTTGGCCATGATGTGTGGCTTTTACTTTTTCTTTCTCCTTCGCTTCTGTCAACTTCTTTTTCTTATTTTTAAAGTCATACTATGTACATTGGGAAACAAATATCCAAAATAGTCAAGTGCTTTGCTTTAAGTGTAAGAGGTAAAGTCGTTATGAGCGTCAGCTTCCATTGACCCCATTTCATGTACTGTTTATAAATCTCTGGTTTCTCTCCCGTCTCTGTTTCCTCTTCTCTCCCCTTCTTCTGGGTTTGGGGGTGGGGGAGGGGGAAGTGGATCTGATAAAATGAGAATAGGAAGATGCCAAAGAAATTAAAAAAACACTTTAACAAGAGAGCTGACATTGTATGAAGTTTATGACATTAAAAAAGGCAAGGATTAAGAAAAGGGCTGATAAATTTTTAAATTTTTCTCCCTGTGCTTTGTATACTAGTCAGAGTTCATTTTGATGAATAGTAGAAACCCACTTGATTAAACTTAAGCAGAAAAGGAATTTATCAAATGGAAATTGGGTAGTTCATGGAATTAACACAATTCCGAAGTACCAAGCTCTGGCAGAAACCTGGGGTAGGCAACACAAAGGAATAGTTTGCATAGGTCATCGCCCTGTCCTACTGCCATTAAACACTGATGCTCCAATGGATTTTGGACTCTCTGCAGCAGTGAGGACTCTCCAGCAGCCCCTGTGCTTTCATGGCGGTCCCTACAAGTTCGGGATGGGAGCATCTGATTGGCTGTTCTTAAGTCATGTGCCTTTTTTCTCGATGCTGTGATATTAGGAAAGGGAATATTTGCCACCTGATAAATATGTTTTTTTGTTTCTAGTTCAGTGCAGATCACAGAGGCTGTCAGTAAAGACTGTTTGGTTGGTTGATTTGTAGAGTTAAACAAAAGATGACCATAAGTCGACTAAAGCCCAGTTGGTACCAGTAGGGAGCTAATTTCCCATCAGAGCCCTGAATCCTTTTTGGTTTATCCACTTATTTCAAAAAAAGACCTGAAGCAGCACACAGTTTTGCACCAAACACTTCCTTTAAATTCTTTAAATGACCTTTTCTATAGTTCTTCCCTTTGGCAAGGACATTGCTACAGCTCAGTACTTATCGCATTGCATCGTATTTCGCTTCTTTATTTGAAATGCATGTGTGTTTTATACGTTAGTTCCTTTACTTATGTTGCTGAATGCTTTTATACATACCGTTCTTATGTATTAACTACAAAGTTGGAGGTACCTGGATTTTATGAGATGATGCACCCCACCTCCACCCAAACGACCTCCGTGAATCTGGGAGATCTTTTCCAGTAACCATCAGACAAACCTGAGTTGTGGTGGAGATTAAGAGCACGTCCTCCACGTTACGCTGATGGGAATGTGCCCTAAATGAGGACGGCCCAGCTTCCCGCACCTTTCTGCAGTTTCATTCTGCTGGGTAGGAGGCCCTTTGCTGAAAGGGGGCTCTGTCCCATCAAGGAACGAACCTATGGTTTCAAGACTTAAACGTCTTTGTTGGAACTTGCTTTGGAAGAGTTGTTTGTGCTGCCACCTTGGAAAGAAAGTTTCTCTGTCCTTTCAGCCGGGGGTGGAGGGTGGGCTGCGAGAGGGGGTTCATTGGCAGTTGAGTTGCACCAATGTTTTCTCAAGCCCTGACTGAGCTCCATTCATCCTTGTGCCTGTGTGTGGCTCCAGAGGGGCCAGCCAGGCAGCCCGAAATATGCATTGAGAATTTGATCCCCTAATGTAACGATTAAATTTTAGTAAGTGAAATAAAAATGCTTGAGAGAGAGAGAGAGAGAGAGGGAGAGAGAGAGGGAGAGAGAGAGAGAGAGAAATTAAGCACAGAACAATACTTGTTTTATTTAACTATGAAAAGTTTTTGATAGCACCCCCTTCCCCGCAGGATATGAGAGCTCTCAGTCCACTGCAACCCTGCCCGTGGGACCTTGCAGCAGAATTAGGCTGGGGGTTGGGGCGGGGGGGGAGGGGCTTTAATGTAAACAGTGACCCTCAAGTCCTGGAATCAGCTCCCCCTTTTTTCTCCTGTCTCCCCTTCTCTCTCGCCACCTCGCCCCCAGCCCCACCTCCCCTCCAGCCCAACCTCCCCAGACAGGCACACGCAGAACACTGAGTAACTTCAGGTTTAGGCTGGAGGAGAATAAAGGTGCTTTGTGAAGGGAAGGAAAACATTCCTGGGGGAGGTGAGGGGCCTGGGACCTGAATGTGCCCTCAGTCTGGGCTGTGCACACCACTTCTGCTCCCTCTCCCAGCACCCAGGAGGGAGGTGGAGGGATGAGGGCCCAGCCCCCAGCCAGGAAGCTCTGGGCGTGGGCAGGGCTTGTGGGAATGATTTCATTGGAAAGGCCTGTGATATTTTTTCCCCTCCCGTGTGTGGTTCTTGGAGAAAGTTGGAGGTGGTGGTGATTTCAGTCGCCTTGGCCGTCGGGAGCAGGAGCTGAGCAGAGGCACTGGGCTGAGCTCCCCCGGCAGCGCCTTGCTGGCCGTCCGGCTCTGGGCCCTCCTGCCATGCCTGCGGCCATCCTGCCTCCTCCACGGCCCCAGCCCGCCTTCGTCTGCACACCTCTTCCTCCCCTTGGCAACAGTTTCTCTAAAACCCATCTGAGTCCTCAGTGTGCATGGTTCTTTTTCAGTTTTTCTTTTTTTAAAAAGACTTTCGAGAGGAGCAAATGCCACCTAAGGCCCCACTGTCTCCTCTGCAAAGAGCCCAAAGGTGGAAATGAGTTGTTGGCATTTTTATTTTTATCTATCCATTTATTTTTAACCAGCAGCTTTTTAAAAACCTCTGTGTTTTGCTGTTTCTTGTGTTTAGTCTTCGAGTGCTTCAACTGACCATGACCCGCTGGGCCCCCTCCCTCCTGGCTGGGGTAAGTACTGAGTCCTACTTCTGTGCCCTCAGCGGATGCCCGCCACCCTCTGTCTTCTCTCTGTGCATCTCCCTCGCTTTCACCCCTCGGTTTTCCATTTTGCGTCTCTCTAGCTCACTCTCTGGGGGTGCCCAGCCAGAGCAATTGCAGGCTGGGAAGCTGGGAAAGTAATGGGGTTCCCCTGCGCCCTGTAGCATTCACCCATTGTAGCTGAAGGAGGGTGACACTATGAAAGAAGTCCCCGAGTGACTGTGGGACTGTTGGGTTCTGATCCTGACTTTCAAGGTGTCTACCCAACAATCAACCCATCCTATCACTAAGATGTTTGACACCGGCTGATTCCCAAGTGCATTTGTTTCAGGTCTGTGGCCTAGCGATCCGAAGGAGCCACCTTACCAAACCTTTCTTTACAGCTGAGATGTTGAAGGACTTCAGCCTAATTTTGACTAATGAAAGCCACCTTTTTATTTGTGACACAGCTGTGGAAGAGGCCAGAGGGAAGCGAGTTGGGCGCTGGGTGGCGAATCTGTGGAAGTGCATTATTGCTCGTTAATGACACCACACTTGGTTCTCCTTGTCCTTGGCCGCTACCGCTTACCTATTCTAAGTCCTTGGTGTGATTTGCAATAACGAATTTGAGGGATGGACATCAGGTTTAATTTATTGGTTTAATTTATTGAGAGAAATTATGGGCTTTGTGGCTATTCTGGGGATGAGTGACCATTCAAAAGGGTTCATTAGAGATGGTGAGATTCAGTGTACTTGGTGGATTTCTGAGCTCATTCAAGGTTTTCTTTAATAGGCAAGCACCTTTGGGAGCTAAAGAGGGTGGGAATTGGCATGTATCAGGTTTAATTTATTGGTTAGGCCAGCAGAAGACAGTAAATGCTGGTGTAGTGGTGTTCATGGGTGGTATTAAGTTGCGGGCGGGGGGGGGGGGAGTGTTCCCCAGAGAAAGTGGAGAAGCTGACAATGATAGGAGGAGCGTCTGCTTGGAAAAGTGCAGTTTTAGAGCTGGATCCTCTTGGTGCAGACACAGCTATTCTCTGGTAGTAATTTACGAGGCTGCATCAACTCCTTTGGACCTGCAGGGTATCACTTAGTGAATTACCAGGCAGGACCTCCTAGTCCTCCTGGTGGGATATATCCGTTAGGCCTCCACACAGTTCCTGGTTTTCTGCCAGGGAATCCCTTATGCACATAGACGATCCACCTGACTCCCTGAGCCAAGGAAAAGTCATCGCTATCTCAGAGACTGGCAGCTAGTCAAGTGTGAGAGAGTCAAACATGAGATCTCTGGTTCGGCAGGGGAAAACTCATCAGATTAAACAAGAATCTGTAATGTTGTTTGGCAACCAGTAGACACTGACCTAGAGCTGGGGACTCAAAGTTGCTCCTGGCTCTGTGAAGTCAAGTGATTTATTTCTGAACCGGTTCTGCTGAATGATAGTCACCAAGAGCAGCTATAAGGACTTGTAAATAGCCCCCAGAAGCCAAGTGTGAAATATTTGAGATGAGTATAGGAGCCGTGGTCAAAGTCAGTGCTGTTTACAAATGATCAGGAAAACACACAAGCGTATAATGGTATGAAACTGAGAAAAAAGAACATCTGGCTGATGGCCAGGGAACCTTCCTAATCAAATCCTTTGGCCTTTGTGTTGGCTTCCCCAGGGCTGTGGCAGGCTCTCTCTCCCCTCCAGAGAGAGTTAACATTGAACAGAAAGATCAGCAAAACCAAACAAGAATTGCCTTCAGCATGAGCCTGCTGTCAAGTCTACTGTGGTGTCCTGCTCAGTCCTGTGTCCCTTTCTTTTCCTTCAGGAAAGACCCATGGTCCTCTTTGAGCACCAGCCTAGGAGTCAGGACGTCTGAGGTTTAGATCCTTATCTCCTTTGCTGTCCTGACCCTGGCATGTGACCAAATGCTTCCGAGTTGATTTCTTCCTGAATGGGGTCGAGGTAGATGCCCTTAGGGACTCTCCCAGCACCCAAACTATGAAATCGTATGCAGCAGAGCAGTTCCAGGACCATAAGAGGCCCCACACACAGGGAGCAGTGCCAGAGACAAGGGTGCAGGCCTCGAACTGGCTGGACAGATCCCCCAGCCTGGTGGTTAGCTTTGGCTTTGGCCCTTGGCAGAGCAGACGTGGAGGATCTAGTTCAAAGCAGAAGCTTCTGGCTGGGAGCGGCCCCTCCTTCCCCTCAGATCCCTCTTGGGAAGCCTGTCTTCTGTGGGACCGTCTCACAGCAGTTCTGAGGTGGTGGCAGCTCTGTAGCAATTCCAGGCTCCCTCTTTTCTTTCTGTCCTTTTTTTTTTTTGTTTTTAAATTGCCTGTTGTGTAATGGGTACCAGGTAAGGCAGACAGAGACCAGCACTCTCGGTCGGTACTAGGAACATTGGAGCCTGATACTTGAGGGGAGAGGGCTGGGCCCCCGCCAGTTCTTTTTTTTTCAGCTTTTAGTTTTCCTGTAGCTTCTTGAACTGATTTTTTTTTCCTTTAATTTCACCCTATCGGAAATGAGGGAGGGCCCTTAGCATCATTTGTTTTCAGGACAGTAACAGATTTGAAGGCTTAGAAGCTTCCTGGGAAAGGGGACCTGCCTGGGGTTCAGAGCCTTGTCCTTAATTTTGCCTGCCTGCCACCCAGAGCTGATAGGGTGACCCTTTTAACCTTTATCAAGGTCCAGAATCTCCAGCTAGAGTTGGGTCTGCCCCTGAAGCCCAGACTCCCTCCCTAGAGGACCTGAGCCGGTAAAGGGTATGAAAGTAAAGATTGTCCAGAGGAAATAAGAATGTATGAGCTCCCAAACACTGCCCTGTCTGGAAGCACACGCTTAGGTGTACGAACAAGATGGGTGTCAAGTGCCATGGCCCCTGGTATTTATTTGCACATATGCAATGTAGAGGTTTTATGGGATGTGAATTTTAGAACAAAACTTTACCTTTAAGCTGGAGAAAAAAAGATAAAGTAGAGGGTATATAGGCTCTGAGCACTGATCAGAGAGATGTGAGGAAAATGTGGCCCTCCTACAGGCACCTGGGTCGTCTGCATCCTGTGGACAGAGCAGTTGCAGGATGAAAGACCAGCTGTCACAGACTTGGTGGGAGTGAGACCAGGGTTGGGAGGCAGCCGTGCCTCCACTTTGCACACAGCTGGATGCAATTAGGCTTTTGGTTTCAGCTGAGCTGCTCCCGCTCCGCGATGCCACACTGCCCCTCTCCCTCCACCGAACCAGCTGACCAAAGACGGTGCTTGATCTTGAGTTGGAAATGTGTCTGTCCCTCCTCCACGCCCCCATAGGGGAAGATTCTCTTTGTCCTTTTTGTTAGTGACAGATGCGTGAGTGAGCCAGGCTTGTGCTGGTTAAACTTCTCTAACAAGTCAGGAACAGGGTCAGAAACTCAGACCCAGTACTTGAGAAGGAGGAGCCAGAGGGGAAAGGGCATGGCTCAGGATGTCTGAATCTGATTGTCCTCTTTTCTTTCTTCTCCCTGGCAGAGAAGAGACAAGACAATGGACGAGTGTATTACGTGAACCATAACACACGCACTACCCAGTGGGAGGACCCTCGTACCCAGGGGTAAGGACACGGGATGGGAGTGGGGCTGGGCCCTGCATAGCTCCAGCATTGGCTATGTGACCTTGGACTGCATTTATCCTCTGTGGTCAATGTTCTGGAACCTTCAGCCACACACAAGAGCTTGGAGATCCTCATGATACAGTGTCGGCCTAATGAGAGCTTAAAAGCAGCTCTTTAAGTTGACCTTCCTGGTGGATGGACAGTGGCCTGATGGATCCCTGTGCTGATTGGGCAGGCTGCTGATACGATTTCAGAAGGATCGAGGGACACCCCAAATACCCTAGACTACCCCCAATCCCTAGAAGCTAGTTGGGGACTGGAGCAGTTGGCACCTTAGGATTGCTGATGGCCACTCAGGCCACGGCCATCCACCTAGGGCTAGTTCTTTGGCCTTGGGACAGTAAATGACCTCTCTGCTGCAGAACTGTCTTCATGACTTGGGTGATGCCAGGTGCATTTCCTCAAGGCCCATGCTCAAAGGCTTTGCAGAACCTGGGTGAAAACAGGAAAAAGCACTTTGGTGGTTGTAGCCCCTTAAGCACTGAGGCCCAGAAGGTGAGGCCAGCCCTTAAACTCTCTCTTTCCGTGTTTGCAGGATGATCCAGGAGCCCGCTCTACCCCCAGGGTGGGAGATGAAGTACACCAGCGAGGGGGTGCGCTACTTCGTGGACCACAACACTCGCACCACCACCTTTAAGGATCCTCGCCCGGGGTTTGAGTCAGGGTAAGAACTTTCCAAAGGCGGCAGCATTATTTGTTAGCACAGGCCTGGTTTATTGTGTTCAGCTGCTATTACTGCCCTCTAGTGGCCAGTTTCCATGTCACAGTAGCAGGGATGAGGATGGAAGGGCCACCCTGTTTATTCAGAATAACACCAGTGGTCAGTCTCTCTTTCTCTGTCTCTCTCCCTCTCCCTCCCTCCCTCCTTCTTTCTCTCTCTCTCTTAATCTCTCTCTTTAAAGGCAAGAGTCTGGCTTTATTTCTAGTTTTTCTTTTTACTCCTCAAATCTACAGAAGATCTTAATGGTACGTGCTTCCTTTTTTTTATGCCTCACCTTACTTATCTTTAACATAGCACCAACTCTCCTAAGGGCCAACAAGATATGTTGTTAATTTTTGAGAAGTTACACAGGTTCCAGAACATCTTTACTTTTCCCAGGACAAAGCAAGGTTCCCCTGGTGCCTACGACCGAAGTTTTCGGTGGAAGTATCAGCAGTTCCGTTTCCTCTGCCATGTGAGTTCTGGTACTGGGCTCTCGCCTAGAGCTTGGGGTTATGGAGTTTTTTCAGCACGACTTCCCAGCCTAGCAGCAGGCATCAGAATCTGGTCAGTTGGGGGCAGGTCACTTGTCTAACCCTGAGCAGTTGTCTGACGTTGTCTCTAGAAAAGGAAGCCAGCTTCCATTTCTAGAGGCCAGGCTCTCCCCTACTGGCCCAGGGAGATGGGAAAGCCTGTTCATACAGACAGGAGGCCAGACTGAGTAGTGACCCCTTGAGGCCTGATTCAAGGGTTCTTTTTTTTTTTTCAGTCAAATGCCCTTCCCAGCCACGTGAAGATCAGCGTTTCCAGGCAGACACTTTTTGAGGATTCTTTCCAGCAGGTTAGAGAATAATCATGGTATCTAAGACCGGAGGCAGGCCGAAGGTTCCCTCTCACCCACCTCGCTTCTATCACATAGCCCGTTAAACACACATGGTAGAGTTTCCGAGGCATGGGCCTTGGTAAGTGGCTTCTGCTGAAAAGCAGGCCTTGGAGTCCCCTGGTTCCCTACCCCCAGCTTGGAGAGTGGCATGCTAGCCATGATGCTCTCTTTCTCCAGATCATGAACATGAAACCCTATGACCTGCGCCGCCGACTGTACATCATCATGCGCGGCGAGGAGGGCCTGGACTATGGAGGCATTGCCAGGTGAGCTTGGCACCCTTGGTAGGCTGCACTGCACCCCACTTCCCTAGGCTGCTGGGCCAATGGCCAGAAAGCTGCCTCCTCCTTGCTCAGATTGATTGCCAGTGCTCTCATCTTCAGGAGTGGGTGCGGGTATGGCCATTCTGAATGGTGCTAAGAGCCGAGTCCTGGGGTCCCTTGCTGAGCTAGGCACTAACCCTTTAGTTACTGGGTCATGGGGAGGCTGTGGGCTCCTGGGGGAGGGGCTTGGGACAATGGTTCTTTTACCAACCAATATGTCATTATTTCTGTACTTTAACAACCAGTCCGGCTGCAGCCGTGAGCAGCAGCTAAATATCGGTGCCATGTGGTTGTTCATTAAAATCAGTCCTGGGTTTCTCCTACTCTTAAGGCAGCTGGGGCAGGTTAAGTTAGGTGTCTCAGTATATATGTGACATGTGTAAGCTGTGTCATAATCCAAAGGGCCTTGATCGGTACTCATCTGTGTGTCATGTACACAGGGTCAGTAAAATTAAAATGGCTGTTATAACCGTAAAAAGAAACTAAAGCATTGTCTTGCCCTCACCGCAGTCCTCCTATAAAAGTTAACGCTCTCGGGCCAAACATTGCCTTGGACAATGGGCTGACGGGCCCTGGCAGAGAAAAGGAGTGTGTTAGCCTATGGTGACCCTTCAGTTTGCTCACCTCTCATGGATTGGGGACGTCTTCTTGCTTGGTGTTGGGTTAACTTGCTTCTGGTCCTCCGTTCATTGGTGGCATTGCCCTCTGTGTTGGCCCTAGTGGATCGATTGCTCTTTTTCCCATGGTGACCTCCTCTCCAGGCTCTGCTTGGTGGGCTTCTGGTGTCGCTCCCGCCCTGTGTGTGTCTGTCTCTCTGTGTCCTGCCAGTGGTTTTACCCTATGGTAGGTTACGTCATGCTGTTCTACCACAGGGTAGAACCACGGACAGGATACCGGGGCACCCTCTGCATCGAAGAACTCCTCGTCTGCCTGGCCACAAACCGCCCAGCAGCCAAGGACTGGCCCTGCTGGGATGGCCCCCTGCTGGTTTAGCTCAAGCCCAGAAGGACTCTGAATTCTGGCTTGTGGGTTATACTTAGGGTGCAAAGAGATACTAAGGCATGGGTGTTGGTTCAGATGAATGCATGGAAGTATGAGAAAGGGTCTGGCGATGGGGTCTGGGGTAAGGGGAGGGCAAAGTGCAAGGGAAGTGACATACCTGGTGGAAGTGAGGTTTATAATCCATAGACAGCAGAGATCAGAGCTCACGCATCAGGAGCCGAGAACATATTGCCATGTATTCATATTGCGCTGCTTACCTCAGGGTGGGAGCGGTGCAACTACTATTCATACAGCACCTTTGCGAGCTTTAGAGAAAACTGGCCTTTTCAGGACACTTCCATGTTGGAAAATGGTCACAATATTCTGGTTTTATCAGAAAAGAACTGCTTGACTATTTGCAGGAAAGTTATAACGTGCAAATCTACGATATTTTTCCATAGTGCCCTTATGAATTGCATAGCCTGCACAACTGCATGGTGGCCCCAGGGTGCAAGGAGCCCCCTTGCCATTAGGCGTTCTGGATACCGAATGTAGAGTCCTAGAATGTACCCTGGGAGCCGACATACACATACTCACGCACACGGGTTTTCCTGAGCATCATCCTCAAGTGCAGCTGTTGTCCTGGTTCACCCTATGTCTGACCCCACCCTGTTCACTGACCAGCTGTCAATACAGGTTAGTCTAGGTGCTGATCCTAGTGGGGCCTGACTCGCGTGTACATGTCACTAGACCACGCTGAAGTAGGACGGCAGAGGGGAGTCGCACCTCCAGCATGGGAGTGCAGGGAAGGACCCATTAGTCCTGTTTTCTCTCTCTTCTCTCACAGAGAGTGGTTTTTCCTCCTGTCCCACGAGGTGCTCAACCCCATGTACTGTTTATTCGAATACGCCGGGAAGAACAATTACTGCCTGCAGATCAACCCTGCCTCCTCCATCAACCCTGACCACCTCACCTACTTCCGCTTTATTGGCAGGTTCATTGCCATGGTAAGATTCATTGTCATGAGACCTCCAGGGAGGGCAGCAGCCCAGGAGGCCAGACCCTACACTCCAACAGCAGCCCAACTCCCATCCTCACAAAACTCCTAACTAGAAATTCAAACAACTAGAGAAGTTCAAGAGATGGTTCAGAACTCTCAGTGACCACCCAGGGACGTTGAGAGGGTTTCCACGTGTTGATTCTTGTAGGACTTGTCAAGCGAAACCTAGGGTGCCTGGGTCACAGACTTCACTTAACATTCAATACGTACCATTGAGGGTGTTGGACTGATGGGGCTTAGTGCTACCCTAACCATCTGCTGCTTTCTCTGGGGGCGGGTGTGCCATTGTCTGTCACTAGTGTTTAGGAGTGACCTGCTAAGACACTCAGCCTTCTGGAAGGGGATTTGGAATCTCACTAGCTTAGCACAGAACCTTGTAGCCTGGTGTGAGATACAGGAGGCATCTGCCAGGAGCAGGGCAAAGTAGGAAAGGGGGAGTCGAATGCAGTATCTGTATTTATCTAGAAATAGGAACACAGTGTGAATAAGGAAGGGAGTCATGTCATATGCAGCCTGTTGAGTGTCTCATGAGAGTGGAGAACCGGGACTGAGGAGGGTGAGTCTGTGGGAGCCACAGTCCCGTTGCTATATTTGGTAATTTGAGATGTTTCACAGCTGACTTCTTTTGCTTCTTCCTGACTTCCTGAGTGTTCCGCCCTGTTCCCCTCTCAGGAGGACCCCGGAGCCCATGACTAAATATGTCCCTTCCCTTGGTCTGGAAGTTCTTGGCCAAGGTGTTGGGCTCAGGAAGTGGGCGCATTCTTCCCAGGTCTAGAGACTCGCCTGGCCCAGCAACCAACAGGACAGGCCAGTAAAACCCTAGACTATTACTCACCACTGGCCCGCCAGCTCTCGCCGTCAACGGCGCCTGCATTATTTTTGGCTGCCTCTGCTGCCCAGTTTGGAGAGTCCATGAGTCAGGGCTGCCACCTGGATCTGTGCTGACTAAGTCTTCTCTGTGAGTGTGGAGCAATCTCTGCTAGAGCAGGAACTCAAGAGGCAGGTGTGTTGGGCAGGCAGCGGGCCCGGAGGTAGGTTCCTAAGCACTCAGCCTTCCAGCTCTGCTTGGTCCCTGTGGTCTGCAGGTGGGATGAACGTCTGTCCCAAGGTCCCAGTCATGACAAACAGTGTTACTTATTTTCCAGACCCTTTCTTTGGGCCCCTGGGGTAGCTAGATGCCAAGGTGCTCTCTGGGACAGAGGACAGGTAGCAGTAACCTGGCTGTGATACAGAGCATCATAGAGCCTGCCTTGGGCAGTGTCCTGGGAAGATCAAACTCCTTTGCTTGTGTTTCTTCCCCCCGCAGGCTCTGTACCATGGAAAGTTCATTGACACAGGTTTCACCCTCCCTTTCTACAAGCGGATGCTCAACAAGAGACCAACCCTGAAAGACCTGGAATCCATCGACCCCGAATTCTACAACTCCATCGTCTGGATCAAGTGAGTCCCCTCCCTTGCCCCACATTGGGCAGAGAGGGGTCTCCGCTTGGGGAGTAGGTACCAATGGCCTTCATTTTCTCAGCCATAGTGGCCCCCGTGCGCTTACCTAGGCTGTATAAGTGCCTGTGGAGATGCAGAGCTTCTAGGTCCCCATAGGGCAGCTCCAGAAATCTCTCCTCGCGTCAGGAATAGGGCCTTTGCTATTGTTCTGTTTTCTAGGCTACTGGTGTGTCTTCTTGTCCCATGGGCACTAAAAATGAGTGATGGAGCAGGATGAAGGGAAGACCCTTCTAAGATAGATATCTTCCCTCTGTGCTCTCGTGCCCCCCAGAGAGAACAACCTAGAAGAGTGTGGCCTAGAGCTGTACTTCATCCAGGACATGGAGATTTTGGGCAAGGTGACAACCCACGAGCTGAAGGAAGGCGGTGAGAGCATCCGTGTGACAGAGGAGAACAAGGAAGAGTACATTATGTGAGTCTCCAGTGCTGGGGAGAGGGGAACAGAGACACAGCCGGCCGCAGAGGAAGGGTTTCTCACTCTTGTCTCTGGGTGCCTCTTCAGCCAGACCCCACCAGGGATGACATGAACCTCCCATTTTGCATGGGCCTTAGATGGCTGCCCATAGTTGGTCATGGGCTGACCAGATTCAGGGTTGCCAGAGCCAGGGGCCTCTGTTACAGCTCCTGTTTGCTCCTGTTCTTCCCACGTGGTAGACTGCAAGACCACAGGCCGAATTTCTTTGAAGAGGCATGAAACTTAGAGGTCTTCCTCTTCTTTCTTCTAATAGAGGATTTCTGTGTCCCCTGTGCTTGAATCCACTATGTTACGTGTGTTTGTGTGCACATTGTGTGCATTCTTCAGGTCTCTTGGTTCAGTCTTTTAAACTCCACAAGTCTGACGCTCAGTTGGCGATGGTGGGAGGAGGAGGAGGAAGAGATTTCAAAGACTCACATATCTCCAGCTTGCTGTGGGGTTAGAGGCTCTGCTCTGGGGCCGGCAGCAGCCTGGGCCTCGCTGTGCTAGAAGTTGAGTCTCAGCTGATTCCTTGCTGCCTTGTGACAGTGGCCTCATAGCAGGCCCTGAGCTGCACCTGGCAGTGGTCTCGGGCTCCACTGACAACTAGTCTTTGGTTTTAGGCTGCTGACTGACTGGCGTTTCACCCGGGGCGTGGAAGAGCAGACTAAGGCCTTCCTGGATGGCTTCAACGAGGTGGTCCCCCTGGAGTGGTTGCGCTACTTTGATGAGAAAGAGCTGGAGGTGAGAGCTAAGGTTGTCGGGACCTTGAGCCCCTGCCTCTGGAGCAGTCCTTTCCTTTGATAGCCTCACTGCGGACCTACAGAAACTCCCAGTAAAACCCCATACTCCCAGGATTCGGTAGTAGGCAAATAACTTGGGTTTGGGTCCTCATGCCCACCCCTCCCCAGACCCTTGTTCGAGGGGGTCCATGTTCAAGATTTGTGTTATTCATATTATTAAAAATGCCATCAGAAATGGTTGACAGTGTTTGGGGTGGTGCCATCTTCCAGCAACTGGGCAAAGCTCTGCATCCTGGTGGAGTGGGGGCTGGTGCTAGGTAGCTGACACCCTTTTCCTCTGCAGCTGATGCTGTGCGGCATGCAGGAAATAGACATGAGCGACTGGCAGAAGAACACCATCTACCGGCACTATACCAAGAACAGCAAGCAGATCCAGTGGTTTTGGCAGGTGGGTCCTGGTGCCGGCCCCTGCCAGGTCAGGGCAAGGGTCTTGGTAGGGACGTTATAACAGTCCACCAATGGAAACGAGAGCTGATTAGATTTCAATCTCACGGGCTCTTGTGTTATCACTCCCCCATCTTTGACACTCTCCTCACCTACCCCAGCTTGCAAAAGGAGATAAAAAACCCAACCTTGGGACAAACTGATCTATTGCAGCTGGGCTGTGGCCAGTGCCTTTGACAGGAGCATCAGTGGTCAGCTGGGGTCAGCTCTAAATGCCGGTGTGCGGCAGGGGAGCCCACAGAGAGGAAGGAATGCTCCCGCAGGTCGTGTGGTTTCCTTCCAGCCCGGTGGGATGGGAAAACACATGGTTGGCTCCAGGGAAACAGAATGAGCTCATCATCCTGGATGTAATGAATTGGTTCCTTTGTATGTGTGGGTCTTGTCATTATGAAGTATAGCAAACATGGAAAAAGAGAATATCTGTAAATTTTTTGGTTGAAGTGAATTTGCATACTATAAAATTCACATGTTAAGCATTTTAAAGTGTAAGATCCAGTGGTTTTTATAGTGGTTTTTCACACTATTGTGCAACCATTACAACTGTCTGCTTCCAGAGCAGTTCGTCTCCCCAAAAAGAAACCTTTATATTTTTAAAAAGCAGAACTTGGCTGGGGAGAGAATACCTGGCCTGAGGTACCCCAGAGACAGACAGATGTCCCATGGACTGGTGGGAAAGTTCTGCAAACACCGTCTCTTGGTGCGGCTTCGGGGTTTCCCAGCTTGGTGGCTGTTGTACCCACCCATCCCGGGCTTTGTTATCAGCCCCAAAGAGGGGCCATGGCTGACCAGAGAGTTACAAGTCAGGGTGAAGTGCTGGGCCAGAGGGATCACCTGACTCCACCTTGACTTTCGGAGTTGCAGGTGGTGAAGGAGATGGACAATGAGAAGAGTATCCGGCTGCTACAGTTCGTTACTGGGACCTGCCGCCTGCCTGTCGGGGGTTTTGCTGAACTCATTGGTGTGTTTTCCTTTGCCCTGTGGCACCTTGGGGTGGGGGTGAGGACAGTTCAGAGGGAAGGCAAGACCTAGTGTCTTCCCAGAAGCAAGTCAGCGGGAAGGGAGTGAGCTGTGGCTTATGCCTCTGGGGCTGAGCCATCTGAGGGTGGTGCTGGAGCATTTTGACTTAGGAAGGAATGGTTCTGTTACATACCATGTGTTTTATTTTGGATAACAGGTAGCAATGGACCACAGAAGTTTTGCATTGACAAGGTTGGCAAGGAAACCTGGCTGCCCAGAAGCCATACCTGGTAAGCCTGCTGATTTTAGTGGGAGGTGGCTGGAACCTGATGGACCAGATGAGCACCTAAGGGCAGCCCAGTGGGCAGAGTGGCTTCGGGACCTTGACTCCAGCAACTTTCATGTGGCTCTGGGGTGTTGGGTTGGAGACGAGGAGCTGTGGCGTACCCAGGCTACCTTTGTCTGGGCCTCTGGTCTATTGGGAATTGTGACAGCAAGTATGTACCCTGATGGCCACACTAGGTATTAAATATTAAACATTAGTATTCCAGTGGGCAAAGAGCTGCTGCCCTGAGTGCCCTCCTACCCGAATCCCCACTTCCTCAGCTGCCTGAACCATCTCCTAACCCCTCTATGGTTCAGGAACCTGAAGCATTAAGGCCTGACGAAGCAGGGTCCTTGAGGACCCTGTTTCAGCATCTCGCCAGCTAGTTGGCATTGTGGTTGTGCCATAGCCGTGTGAACTTTTGATTGTCTCAGCCAGGCAGGGGTCAAGCTATTAAAGCCCTGACCTTCCCATGCAGACTGTACTGTTCCCCTCTCTCAACAGTTTCAACCGTTTGGATCTCCCACCATACAAGAGCTACGAACAACTGAAAGAGAAGCTGCTGTATGCCATCGAGGAGACAGAGGGCTTTGGACAGGAGTAACCGACGCTGTCCCCTCCCATTCCCCCAGCACACATGTAGTCATGAGTCCTCCCTGCCTGAGAGGCCGCTGGCCGCAGCCCCTGGGAGGCCCTCCCCACAAATGGTGGCCCTGCATGGGACCTCATTGTCATCAGCCAGTGGCAGCAGAGTCTGACCTCAAGAGGCCCTGCTCAACCCTCCCTCATACCCACTGGTGGCAGTCTGGAATAAAGGCCCCAGTTACCGTGGCCCCATTACCCATCACAGTCTGGAGAGCAAACCTGTAAAGCTCACCCTCCTTCTCCCCTAAGACCAACCCAAGGTGTGCATGAGTGTGCAAGGAGGGTGCCTGTGTGGAAGGGCTGCAGCAGAAGCCCCAAGCCTTCCAGGGGAGTTAGGTGAGGAGACTAGCCACTTTGGGTAGCTGTCTGGGCTAAGAAATCCCCGAGTCTTTGCCAGTAAAAGAGGTTCTGTTTTAAATAGAAGTTTTCCAGTGATTTGTATAAAATGAAGGTCTGAGAGAGCTTTTCCCACACTCAGAGCTCTGGATCAAGGCTGTTTTGCTTCCTCCCCTAGCAAGCCCCAGCCATGGGGGCTGAGCTGCAAGGCCCCTCTCCACTCAGGGCTGGCCAGTTCATTCTTCCCAGCCAATAAAGGGTTGTCAGCTGCTTGGATGTCAGTGAGATGGAAACAGCAAACTCAGAATTTCTTTTCCCTTTACATAAACTTGAAGCATTTCGTGTGTAGGGTTCCTTTGTGTTCTTGGTATGCTGCTGTCCCTTTCTGTCAAGGAGCTGGTGTATCAGGTGTTGCTGAGACCTTGAGAGAGCCAGCATCATTAGTCCAAGAATTTCTCAAACAGCTACTCCTCTTAGGAACTTGCTCAGCAGTTCTGCGAGCTCAGACAGGCCTGACCTGGCAGCTCGGCTTCACAGTGGCCTCATCCCCGAGCCTTGACAGAGAAGGGGGGTGTGCCCTGGTGCCAGCCCAACCTTGCCGCCTTTGATAGAGGAGAACTCCCTTTGCTAGGTGTAGTCATCTGGGTTCTAGACCTCTAGGCGGACCTGTTAGTCCCTTGTTAAGAATGAAGTATGTCCTGGCCACCCCAGAGTGTGTTTATTTTGCCTAGAAGCAAGGCTTTGTCTGCACACAGGAAAAGATGCTCGTGGAGGCCAGCAGAAGGGCCTCTGCTGCACAGAGTCTGACTTGATTTCGGAGCCCCTCCTAGGCTCTGCTGTGGGCTTCTGCCGTGTATTGAGTCCTTCAGGACGAACACAGTCCTGTGGGATGCTGGAATGGTGATTGTTGTGAACTCCCTGGTCCAGGTCTCCAGGGTTCTATCACCGAGCATCAGCTGCAGTCTACTCCAGCTTCCTAGGACCCCAGGCAGGCCCTTAGACCAGTCATGGGCCTTCTGAGGACAGTCTCACGTTCCCAGATCCTCGTCCTTCCCCCCGGCCTGTGGAGGGACAGCCCTCTACTGTGTTGGGTGTGTCTATTTGGGTGGCTCAGCTCATTGCAGCTCAGCCTTTTTTCTCCCCGGAGTTGTTTGCTGTGCTTCCCTGAAGCGTCTTGGCATGTCGGGTCGGGGTGCAAGCTGCCATGTGGGGTTTGGAAGCCTCGGGCTCACATGTGTTCAGAGTATGTTCATGTGCGCATGTGTGTATGTACATGTATATAACTGAGGTGTGTCTGTAAGGAATGTCCTTTGGTAGCTTTGGGTTGGTTACCAGATTGTTTTGTAACGCCCAACCTCTTGCCTCGGTATTGCCAGTCTCTTGTGCAATAAACAATCAGCAGCTGTGGGTGGTGTTGGCGTGTTGTCTCCAAAATCATAGGAGGCCTCTGGGCCGTACAGACCCTCCAGGCCTGAACGGGGCCGGAAGTTCCATGACCTGGCTGGTTTTGAGACGTACGTGCATTATTAACCAAGACAGCCACACTGCTGATTGGCAGCTGAGTCCTGGTCCTGGAATCACCGGCTTCAGCCGTTGGTCATTTGCCTCACTGCAGCCTTTCGCCCTCACAGGCCTAGGTTTCTTTGACCAGTTGCTGTGGGGCCAGAACACCCAACAGGTGCTGCCGCAGGTTGGACAGGCTTTGGAAACCAGCTTGGGGACGCTGTCCTGGGCAGTCATTTATTCAAGAAACATTTCTTGGTGATTCTTGGGATCTACAATGATAAAGGGACTCTGACCTTGACTCTGGTCATACAAGATCTTGCTACCTACTTTTTTGAGGATTTAAGAGGTCAGATGGGGCAGATTACCACGCTGATGGGTCTCGGTGCATTTGACCCAGAAATGACTTTGTCATGGATCGAGCCTTGCCCTGATGTGCTTCCTCTCAAGGGAGGCAGAGCTGTTCAGAGGGGACTCCTCCTGGGAGTTCGTCAGCTGAATTCACTACTTCACTCCTCTGCTTCAAATCCTTTTTCACTTGACAGGGCAGTGTGCTATGCTCTGAGAAAATCATTGACAAAATTCCACAAGTTATACAGACATCTCATAATTCAAATAAGACATGTTCAGGTAGAAATTGTTCTCACTTTGATCCTTAGAAGTAACTACTGTTACAAGTGCCGTGTGCTGTGGTCCTTCCAGACTATATTGTGTGCATATGCAAATCATATATACATATGGTTTTTAAATATACAAACATGAGATCCTATACATGTTGAGGAACTTGTCTCATTAAATAAGGTGTTAGGGACACCTTCCCACGTCCATCCACAGATCTCCAATTGATTCTTCTCTGTGTGGTATTCCGTATTATGGTGGTTCTATAGTACACCCTATCTTTATCATAACAGACATGGCAGTGTGTCCAACAGTTTGCCTGTGGCTGCACAGTTTTGGTGAATGCCTTGGACAGGTCTTATGCACTGATGCGCTCTTCCAGGAGATGGCAGTCGTCCTGGAAATTAGGTGGTTGATGATGTACCTTTATTTTTATTTAAAAATTTTTAAAAGGTTTAAAATTTAAAGATAGGATCTACAGTGAAAGGCTTCTCCTCTTTTGTTCCTCAGCCACTCTGATCACCTTCTAGAGGCAACTATTGCTGGTTTCTTTTGGATCCTTCTAGATACACTTTAAAAATCCCAAGATTCTACCCAGTAGCCTTTCAAAAAGGTTCTTGTTTTACTAGCCCTAGCAATGGACAGGATGCCTTGTCACCCTACTTGGTGACCCCTTTGTCCTCCCAGCTCTCTGTTCCCTTTTCCATCTAACTCTGGGCATCTTGTCCTTATACACGATCAAAAAATTTTTTTAACATTTACTTTTTATTGTGTAACCATAATGAAATCTTCTGTGCTTTTTCTGAAAGTTTATTCTAAAAGCTGAAAAGCAACATTACTATGATTATATAAATACTGTCTACTCCAGAAGTAAATCTTATGAAGTTAGACAACTGTTTTTTTCTTGCACAGTTCTTTCTCCCTGGGGGTGGGGGTGGGGGGTTCTAATTACCTCTCTTTGCTTTTACTATATCCTCAATTTTTTTTTCTTATTCTGAAGTGTTTCAAGTAAAACTAGATAGGCAGGGAGGGCCCCTACCCCTACATGCTGTAATAAGTTCCTCATGGAATTAGCCAAAGCTATAAAATTATTGTGGAAGTGAAGAACAGATACGACTCCCTTTGTCCCCCAAGGTCCCCAATGCGTCTCTAGGTGCCAGTAAGCCTTTATATAAGGTAGGACTTCACTGGTTCTGGAAAGCTCAGTTCTTGCTATCCCACTGCCCTTCTATATTGGGGCTTACCTCACCCTTCTAGAAAAACTTGCCCTAAAGATCTATATGCTTTCATTTAGAGAAATATTTATAAGCTCAGCATAAACAAGGCCCCAGCTTCATCTTGGGGAAGAAAAGTCAGTGCCCAAAGTTTTTACCTCAGCTCATTTCCCTATAGTCTACCCCATGAATTCAATTTAAAATACTCTTTTATCCAAGTCCCTCTGATTCTGAGGTTGGTTCAAGTACCACAGTCAAGCTCACTTTCCTGTAGTGCATGCTGCATGAGTCAAGCATCAATCAACTAACTCAGATTGGAGCATGTGACTTCTTTGGCACTTTCTATTATTTGTATCTTTTGAACATCATAATGGACTCAGGGCCCAACTCAACTCAGTTGGTCCCAGTGGCAGTAATCCTTGTTTTCTTTTTGATGCTCATCACAATTTTAGCCTCTTTGATTCTGTTGTCACCCTTTTGGATATCTTTGATGGTCTACATGGTATTCTATTCTTAGTTTTAGTTCTCTTGCTCTGTAGAATCAACTTCTCCACTAGGAGCTCTGGTTCTTTCTAGTATAAAATATTAGAAACCAATAAGGGTTCTGTTGAGATAGCACAGTGAATTCATGATTTATCAATTCCTCTGCTGCTAACGCATAATAACTTCACACAAAATATAAAAAGAGAAAAACAAAAGGCTGGTTCAAAAATGAGAAATAATTCCAAGGGTCAGAAAAAGAACAAAATTTAAAACATTGAGCAAGATTGCAGTTGTGGGTCTGCCAGTGATGGCTGGGAGTTCAGCTGCTATGGGGTGAGTGGTGTAAATATGCTCCAGTATAGATGGGTTGGGCACCATCCCACTGCTCCCTCCTGTTTCATGGAAGCAGGCCAACCAGCACACAAAACAAAACTGTCATTGCTGAGCACCTGGCTATGGCTTTGAGAAAGGTGGAGGCCTAAGGCAGTAACTCATCAAGCCAACCCGTCTCACTGTTTCTGGTCTGGATCTGTGATATTCCTTGTGTCCTCCGGCCAGGGTCCTGTATAGGAACTTTTCACTGCCTCAGTTTTCATCCCTCCTCCTGCCTTCCTGCTGTCCCCAAGAGTCTCTCCAGCATCGTGCTTATTTCTCATCTGCATTTCCGTCTGCAGCATCTTAGGTTAAGACTTCTGCTTGGTCGTTTACACTCCTCCACCTGCTTTCCACTTTTGAATACTTTGGTTAACACCCTTGTCCACTGCTGAATCCTCTCGTGTTCTCTTCGACCTTGTGGATCAAGACATTAATAATACTTTCTTGGCTGTCATTTTAGCTAGGCCAGAGACGGTGAAGAGATTGGTTAATCTGCTACCTCAGTTAACTTCCTTTCCTTTGATAGATGCCTAGGGGCAGAGGAAGGGACAGCTTGCAGCTCCTTCCAGTTAATTCTTGGCTGTGGTTCCCACTTTCCTCTTTCCAGAAATGTGTTGAATTCCCTTGTCTACCTCTCAGGTGCTACCTCTCAAATTGGGCCAAATGGGAAATCTTTTACATTCATTCACTGTCATTTTAATGGCATTTAGGAGGAAGAAAAGATAAATACTACACGTCAGAATTGAATTTTTGCCAGTCAGCCACGATTAAGCTCATTGCGCCTCACCTCTAAGAGCACTGACCCAGTTCCTTACTCAAGGTTTGCTTTGTTTTGTTTTGTTTTGTTTTGTTATCTCCAAAGCAGTGGTGAAAATAGAAAGACCTATTTATAAATAAAAGGGATGTTTTACTTCTGCATTTTCTAACATTATCTTCATTCTAAGACATTAATTAGGCACTGAAATTCAAAAAGACACACTAGAGATTTATGGATTACCCTGGTGAATTCTTGTTATCTGTGGGAGGCAGACTTCGCACATTGCCATCTCCCCACCCCTCCATCCCTACTCCATGACCACCTCTTGGTCTCATACCCTCCTGGTATAATCCCTTCCCTTTGAGTGGGGCTGGGTTAGTGATTTGATTCTAACCAATAGAAGATGGAAAAGATGATAGGCTGTCACTTCTGTGATTAAATTTCAAAGGATTGTGACCTGCTTCTTGCTAGCTAACTCTCCATTGCCTTCTCGGTTTGTGTGCTTTGATGAAGCGAACTGCCATATTGGGGTGGCCCATGTGGTAAGGGACTGAGGGCAGCTTCCTGTCAACAGCCATCGAGACACTGAGGCCCTCAGTCTAATAGTCCATGAATAACTGAATCCTGCCAACAACCACATGTGCTTGGAACCTTGAGATGACTGAAGCCCCGCTGACACCTTGATTGCTACCCATGAACATCCCCGATTGGAGGACCCAGCTAGGCTGTGCCAGATTCCCGACCCACCAAAACTGTGAGGCAATCATGTGTGTCGTTTTAAGTTGCTAAAGTTTATGGTAATTTGTTATGCAGTAAATAACTAATATACCAGCCTAGGTCAGATTAAATGTCCTTGGATTAGTGCCTCTTTCATGCCCTGGGTTCTGAATGTGGCCATGATTTTTAATAAATGAAGCACCATAGCATGAAGATTATCTGTAAATCAAAAAATCACTCTAACCAAGAATATAAGCAGGAAGGTACTAGTATCACTTTTGTTCCTTTTCCTAGAGAAAGAAAATACTGGGAAATGGGAGTCATTTCAGTCCTCCCCGCCAGCCCATGGCCTGACATCATTTGCCCAGCAGCATTGATGGTCTCAGAGGCCTTAGGTCTGGCCCAGCGTGTGACTATGGCACTCTGCCTTGAATGTCATTACTGCTTATCGGGGCCTCCAGCCAAACCCAGTTGGCAAGAGTCATGTCCAGTCTCTCAAGGACAATTTTGGGTCCATTTCCTATGTAATTGCAGGGTGAGCAGTAGAGTAGGTGGTGCCATTACAGCAAAAAATTAGCCCGAAGGATGGCCTTTGCAGCTCCAGGACTCCTGCTGAGGGTTGGATCAAGGGGGGCATCTCCCACCGCAGTAGTGGCCTCCCTCATCAGTACCTGGGCTCTGGTGGGCCTTGGGTGTGGAAGTGTTCTTTCTTCTGGGAGAGGATTCTTTTTACTCTTGAACTTTTGGGTTTTATAGTAATGCTTGTTTGCCAACTCCTTGTGATTGGTTCACATTGATAAAAATATGGAGTATGTGGAGCAGGGAGAAGTAGCTCATGCATTAAACTTTGACTCTTATCCCATCCTGCTCTCCTTCAGGGGTACACACCCGGGGGGATCAGTTGTCTGCCACTGGGTAATGGAAACCCTTGGATAAGTATTTTTTTTTCAGCTTTAGTGAGACATAGGTAACATATAATGTCATATAAGTTTAAAGTGTACAATGTGACAATTTGATATATGGACATATTGAGAAATGATTGCCACAGTAAGGTTAATTAACACATCTATAACTTCACATAATTGCCATTTTGTTGTTGTTGCTGAGACATTTAAGGCTGTGTTGTGGTAAAACCATTTAAGATCTACTCTCTTAGCTGGTTTCAAGTTTACGATACAGTGTTGTTAACTATCGTCACCATGCCATGCCCTGAATAGATATGACAGAGAAGAATGTGGGAAAGTAGGATGGGGTGAAAGGTTTCCTTTTAGAGAGGGCTTTAGGGAAAGCATCTCTAAAAAGGTGTTCCGTCCTGAAAGATAAGGAGACAGTCAAGCAAAGAGCCACATCCAGGGTTGGGCCTATAAGGTATACTGGCCTGAATGCAAAAGAGACTGGCATATTCTAGAAACTTGTAGAAGGCTGGTGTGGCTGAGCACTGATGGAGGGTGAGTAGGACCTGTGAATGAGATTGGCAGGTTTGTGTGGTCCCAACGTGTCCCTCCTATATTGCCAGTGTGTCCGTGGGAGAGGGACACTGGAGGGGTTTTCTTCTGCCCGAGCCTGCTCAGACCTCTTCATTTCCTAGGCCTAACCTCATGGCCCTCTCTCACAGAATAGGTGGGAAGTATAGTGTATCCAGGAACGAGCGGTGTGAAATGGGATTTGAGAAACATAGTATTATTACCTCTACCACGAGCAATTAAAAGTTATGAACTAATGGATCTATCCCAATGAAGATAGATCTTTACAACATGGTTTTAAATTAAAAAAGGCAGGATAGGAAGGAATGAGACCTAAGGGGAAATACATGTATAAATTAAAACATGTACATACCAATTTGCTGCATATTCTTCCAGGATCTATCTGTATCTATGAACATTTATTAAACCTATTTAAATGTCTACCAATTGTGCATATATGTGTGTAGGGGAAGGTTAGAATGATAGTGGAAGTCAGGATAAAGGGAAAAAAAAATCAAACAAGAGAGAGGCCCTAACAGTGATGATGATGACAGTAAGTCATGAACTGAGGTTCATCCTCCAGCCAAATGACTCTAGCTGAGGACAGAACATGGAAAAGAGGGCAAGTGAGAGAAGGTAAGCAGAAATTGCAGGTAGGTGACCCTAGCAACAGAAGATGAGATAGATGCATATTTGAATGTAGGCAGGGCAGTGAGAGTGCAAGAGGGCAGCTGTCACAGATGGTGCATGTAGTAGGACAAAGAGGTAGCTGATGTAGAGGCTGAAGGTAAGCAGGCGACCAGAGTGGGGTTTGTGTGTGAGAGGGGAGATAAGTGAGTCTTTATATGCTGAGGGGTAGGAGGTAGGGATGAAGCCAGGGTTGTGAGGAAAGAAGGGATAATAGATGAACTAAGGATCCTCGTTGGTTATTTTGGTTAAAAGATTAGCCAAATTATATTGTTATTCATCAGACTTTAGCTGTGACATATAGAAAGAGGTCACAGATGGGTACTAAGCTACAGAGAAGGAAGATACTTTGTGGAGTGCAATAGACATGTATGTATGAGAAGAGATCTTGAGCTGGGAGAGGACTTCTTAAATATGATCTACAACGTGCTAACCATAAGGCAAAAGACTGATAAATTTGTCTACATCAAAATAAAGGTTCCCTAACTTCCGTGTGTGCAGGAACCACATGGAGGGCATCTTAAAAACACAGATGGCCAGAGATGCTAATGCAGTAGGCCAAACTATATAAATTTACAATGAAATAAATTTTAAAAGGTAATACTCACAGCGCATGATAATCATTTTACATTTTACTATCATAAAATGCGTTCTTGAGGTTATTTTTACCTGTTATATTCATATTTAGGGAATACGTGTGGTGCTGTGCTACTGTGCATCTCTTCCCAGCTCATGTTGGCATACTGAAATAAGCCATATGGGAGTATTTATACTAGGGAAATTGGGAAAGGCTACAAATCAGCACCCTTCTCCCTCTTCTTTGAAGAACTGATTGTTACATATTTATCAGCACACGACTGAATTTGGTCTCTAAAGAAATCAGAAGTAGTTTCAGCAGTGAGGAAAATCAAAGCATGAGCTATCTGAAGGGCAGAGAAAACTTTGTATATTCATAGCCTAAGCATTTTTTAGTGTTGGCATAGTACAGCAAGGGTGGTGTGGCATCTTGACCCAATCTTTTTGCACCCCTTCACCCTCCAAATTCCTTCAAAACCTTGCCGGGATGGTTGTAGCCCAAAGCAGAAATGACAGGAAGCAACTTTGGGGAAGGTTCCCAATTCTCCCTTGAAATGGCAATCAAATATTTTCTCTTGCTGAGAGATGAGATTAGTCAATGGTGCCATCTAGTGTCGAAGAACAGATTGGCTCCATAGAGGAGTACTTAACGATTTCTCTTGATTTAGGCCCTGGAAACATATTAACTTTAATGTTTCTTCTTCCTTTCCTCTATTCTCTTTCCTCGCTTCCATGTTCCTACCTTCTGAGTCATTTTCTTTTTCCACCCACTCCCCCAACAAGAATAGCCATTTTTTTTTTTGAAAGAACTCCATGTAGCTCCCAGGCAAAAATAAATAATGCCAAGAGTCGAATGACATAGATATGCAAATCAGTAGTTGCCTATAGTGTTTAATTTGAAGCAAATTTTTTTAGGGGAGTTGAAGAAATTGTTTCTTGTGGGTCACATAAATCAAATGTTCTCCGCCTTCCCAACATGCCTCTTCTCCTTCCCATTTCCTGGGACAGGGGCATGTGAAGTAGCGTGTGGTAGTGCATATAACAAATACATTCTCAAGTCTAATTTTTGCTTTATAGATATTTTCGTAGAAAAAATGGTAGAAGTCCTGTTCCTAACTTCCCAGTGAATGGGCTATTTCATTACTTTATGAAGACTTATGTTAAGTCATTTATTTGAAGCAAAAGTAATTATATATGTTTGAGTTCTCATAGCTGGAGAGTCCTCTAGAAATTGGAGGATTCTGGGATTGCTAATTCCTGCTACAAAGGTTTACTTTGCATGTAACACTTTGGAGAAGTAATATGGTAGCTTCTCAGTAAGAGTACTTCCCTTTTGTCTTTTTAGTGATTGATGGTCTGAGCAAAATTAAATAACATTTAGCTAGTTGACTCAAAGTTGTTCCATTCTGATAGTTTCCATCTTTACATTAAGAACTAGCCTGTAAATTCAGGGATATTTCAGATGTTATCACACAAAACCACTAAGGAATAAATATCATACATCTCTGTAACATGTGTAGCAGGAACAGCCTGATTGCTGTAGCAAGTCATTCTGAAGTGTTTGGAAGTAGAAGTGAAGGTAATGTTACAACTATGGATACCAGATCCAGATTTGGGATCTTTTCCCAGGATACTTTTTCAGTGTTTTCAAAATAAAAGTAGTTTAGAAATCTTGAGACCACCAGGCTATACACATGCAAGGTTTCGTTTTAGTTTGAGGGCCTAAGGTTTTAACAAGTTGACTGCTATTAGTATAAGCAAGACTTTATCAATAGCCTTTCAGTGCTCACCCTCTCATACAGGATGGCAGCAATTTTGCCTTAGAAAATGAGTCTAAATGACTCTAGAGGCTATAAACTATTTTTGTTTAAAGTAGGAATTGAGAATCCTATTAGGAAAATTCAATTTTGCCCACATGTGGATCAAACTATTAAATATAATAGGCCTGGGTGTATTTCCATGTTCTTAGATGCTCTATAAACATCTCAACTTAACAGTGACAAACTTAAAACCCTGTGGCATATTTTCATTAGACCCTGGAAAGCTTTTAAAAGTTCATATTGTACTAAAGATAGACCTGAATCCTGTGTGATCTCAAATTACCGCCTGACCCTTAGAAAGGGTCCACTACTTGGGATAACATTCTCATTTCCCCACCTAAAGCCTCAGAACCATTGCATCCTGGCTTTCCTAACTGTTCACTGGAGAAGTTAATGGTCCAGGTTTCCTTTTCTTATCAGTCTGTTGTAAACAAAGAAATCGAATTGCAAAACCTTCAGTAACTTCTATGGTTTTAAATATATCTCAAGCTTTGAACTGTGCCTTTCAAATCTCTTTTACTCAGATGCACCATCTGATTTTTGACTGCTGCAATAGACAAGTAAAACTTGGTTCTCTGTAGGTCTTCCATTACCATCCATTACAAATAAGCCTTGATGTGGGCATGCTTCTATTTCCATAGAATAAAAGCTGTTAAACATCATAGTATTGACAAAGTTCCACTTACTAGCTCTTTGGCAGGTCTGTGGAATAGAAATGGCTACTTCTGTAACTTTGAAGCATTATAACATTATGAAGTAGTGTTTGAGATTGCATTTAGTTTTAGTGCTACTTTATTGTATTCTTAAATCTCTGGACCTTGATAACCCAGATGGTGCATTTAGAGAACTTTAACGAAATTCTAACTGCTCAAGAGAGAAAATTAATATCCAAGCGACTGCTGTTTTACCAAATAACTCAGCAGCTTATTTAATTTGTTCTGAAGGAGCCATGAGCACTTATTTTGGGGGAATATCATTCTGTCCTCAGTAACATCCCCATCAACCTTGTAGTCTGATGTACTCAGACCTTCTGCAGTAGTAACTGAATGTGTCCCTTAGGAACAACTGCTTTAGAGACTTCACAGATGAGGATTCTGAGGCACAAACTAGGATCCAGGTCTTTCGAGCTCAGTTGAGAGTTCTCCTCACTATAGCAAGCTAAATTTTAAGGAATGAGACTCTTTCATAAAAGACTCCCAAGTCTAAGATAATCCTTTAAGGCAGCTTCAGTTAAAGGCTGCATTGTCTGCTTCTGAATACAACAGATCCGCCACTCCCAGAGTCAAGAACGACTAGAACACAGACTTAAAAACCAAGCCATTTAATTGTGTCTTTGAAGGTAAACAATACATGAAGCTGGATGCCAAGCCCTGAGAATGCCAGAGCTACGGGTTCAAAAGTCCCATGGTGCTGTATTCTCAACGGAGTTCAGAAGGGTCAGAACTTCAGTGTTCCGAGGCAGAGCACTTTTGGAATTCATGCATTCCATTTAGCAATTCTGCAAACTGCCAGAAACAGACCCTAAGAGTCTTGAGATGGAGAAAATTCAACTCCTGGTTTTACAGATAAAAGAACGAAGAGTACCAAAAATGTTATGTTTACTCTTCTTCACTTTTCTCACACAATCTGAAGCCTAAGCTGTCACATTCCCAACTCATAGCAGCCTAAACTGCAGTTTAGGTACGAGATCCATCCCTCTATCCATTTACGTCCACGTAATGCCATAGCAAGAGTGACCAGTGGCAGAGAGCTCTCATCAATGCAGCTTTTAACAAGCACTTAAAATGAAAAGAACCCTCTGGCGGCACACTGAGTTAGTTTATAAGATTTTAATTTACAAATTAAAAAGCAACATGTTTTATTTTTTCTCCTTTTTCTCTTCTTTCTTTACATCACTCTTTTCCTTATCTTTCTCTTTGTCATCTTTTCTATCCTTTTTGCTCTCTTCTTTTTCCTGCCCTTCTTTCTTCTCTGCATCCCGGTTGGCAATCTTGTTGTTGATGAGGTTGTGTAGGGCGACCACAGAACGGATCAGGGAGGCCAAATACACCACTACCATCTGGTCATTGGTCTTCAGGTAAAAAGCTTTGACAAATTCCTGCAGGCTCACGTCTGGCAGCAGGTTGAAGACGTCCTGTAGCTGGTAGATGATCTGGTGGTTGATGGGCAGCTTTCCTGTGGCCACCTTCTCCAAGTAGCTCCTGATATCCAGAAGCTTGGAGTTCAGTCCCTTCAAACCATGGACCTGGTTTGTGATCCGCTGAGAAAGAGTGCCCACGGTAGTGTCTTTGATGTCTCTGTAAGAACCCACAAGGGCGGGCAGGAAAAAGCATCAGTGTACTTACTGTATCATTACTGTATCATCACACAGATTCTTACATTCTAAGGAAACACCCAGCTTTGCAGAGTGGGGCAAGTTTTCAAAAGAAAAAATATTACTTCTCTATTTTACAAAGATCTGAGTATAAATTGCCTTAATTTTGTTTTCATTGAGAGACATGTACTTCATTTTTCTCATCACAGGCATTTTTTTTTTTTAAAGCTAAAATGAAACTATTTTCACTTAAAATAAAAGCTCTCTCTTTCAACTTCCCTGTTCCTAAAAAAGGGTGGTATTTTCTCCACCTGCATCTATACGATGTTGTGAGTCAGTAGTAACTTTTGAACTGGAAAGAATCTTATTGTTTGAGAAACACTATGACCCTTTTGAATGTAACAGGGTTATATAAGCAGAGTACTTTCAAATGAAACCCATCCAAAGAAGTAGATTCTCTGCAGAAAACTGGCTAGCTACATTCACTGAAAAAGACATACAGTAGAAAAGGACATGCCTAAACTTCTTTTACATGTCCCTGTCACAGTCAGCGTTAGTTTGCAGATAAGGTATACTATTCACAAAGTCATAAAGCGTAACTCAACTTTAGAGGTGATCCAAGCTTAGAACCCAGGTCTCTATATTCCTGCTATTGATATCTTCCTACTCCGAGCAGCCTCTTGGACACTTATGACTCTGATGCCATCCTAAGTCTCACCGTAACAAGTGTTCGACTCCAACTTCCTCAGCTTCCTCTGCTCCAATTTCACTGGTCACATGCTCAAATGTTTTTGAAGTTGGCGTTCCATCCTGGAGAGGAAGCTTAACTGTAGTTATTTATTTATAAACAAACTGGAACATGTTCCTTTTCACACCCTGATTCTTCTGCTTTAAGTCTAATCACTTCATGGGTGCATTACTAGGTTTTCCAAGGCAAGGGGAGGGGGTAGGTTTAGTCTTCTCTTCTAGGCTAATTATCACAGTGGCCTTGCTCAGTGACAAGGTTTGCTGGGGCATCACTAGCTCACTTGTGAGGAAAATCTTGATATCCTCTCAATCCCACAGTGGGGACTGATTAGGAAGTCTTTATTAGGTTGACTTTTAAAGTATATAGTTCTTTCCAGGAAAGGTAATATAAAGAATACCTGTATTTGAGACAAGCTCATGTCAGAAAATATAACTTTTAAGCATCCATTGTTCCTTGGATCAAATGACACCAGAGCACCAAAATGATGCAGTAAGAACAACTGGCTTTCTGGTGGCCGAATTTATCAAAGATCCATCTGGGGATGTGGTACACTGTATCACCTAGTGATTTCCTGATGAGACTCAGGAGAAACTTCTCAGATCTACTAACAGAAGAGGATGTACATCTCCCGTAAAGGCTGCAAAATGTTTGCGAGGCAGGACAGCGTATCAGTGAGACTATAGACTCCATAGCCAGACTGCCTGGGTTCAAAGTCTGGCTCTGCCATGTGTGTGATAAAGGAGCTACAGGATCTTGGGTAAGTCACTTAATTTCTACTAAGTGGTATAAACCTCAACTGTTATTATTTCATCCAGGGCAATGTGAATCCTGCCAATGCCACTTTCCTCTTGGCTTTGTAGGCTAGGATGGTCACAACCTATGACGATCTTGGGGGACTTCATGGCACAATTTTTTTAAGTACTAATTTTTCCCTGGTTTCATCTTACAAATGATCCTTATGTCCCCTCTATCCGCTATTTCAAAATCTTGCTTCACTGGTGTATGTGTATACATGCATGCATGAGTGTAAGCAGCCTTGAATTCCTTTTAGAAAGAGGCAGGGTAAAGATTAACTTAAAAACTGTATCAAGACAGGGATGAAAGCCTTATGGCAACTAGACAATAACTTTAGATCTAAGCTCCCTGGTAGCAAGGCAAAAAGAGAAAACGAGGATAGAGTTCAGTGCGAGAAACATTTGCAGGGAGCTAACCTAAAATCTTTTTTCCAGATTTAAAAACCAAGTCTAAGGATAAATACTACATATATAAATCTTAATATAGACTTTATCCTCCAGGCTTTTGACTTTGGAAATTCAAGATCAAGCTATCTGCATACCCTAAGTGTAAATATTTTATGCTCCTATCCTAGAATCAGAGTTCAATTTCCCAGGAAATAGAGAAAAGCTATATTGTGGCAGCTCTTTATGTCTATACCCAACGCACAAGCTAATGAACCACAAAGCAGGTACTGGATGAGGTGAAGCTGAGTGTTCAGGTGTCAAAGCACACAGATGGGTCTTGCCATCTAGCTCCAGGCAGCTCTGACATACTTTATTTGAAAACCTATGCTCTAGTCTATAGGGACTGAAAATCCTCAAGGAGAAAGGAATATTGGCCCAGAGGGGGCCCAACAGTAGAAACTGCATAAAGACTAAGCTCACTAGGCTCTACATTTACTTTGTTATGAACATCCTTGGGCAATCGCTGGACTACTTTGGGCCTCAATTTCATTTGTAAAAGGGGACTTTTGAGTTTTACAATCCTCTATTTCTAAAATGTGGCGATTCAAACACTCCAAGGAAAAAACCATAATACCAAACTGTTAACAGAAATCAACAACCTTCTCTTTGTTATAAAGGATTTGCTGACTTGGAGGAGGGAAAAAAAAAACCCAAACCCCAAACAATTGCTCCATAAATAGCAAATTTAATTTCCTAGGCTCATAGCAAGATGACTTACATCATGGACTTCTTCCACTGAAATATATGCTTCTGTGGGCAGTCCCAGGTCCTTTGGCTTCACGTCAATGATGACTAATACCTGGCAGAAAAATACATCTAAGCAAACCATCTCATACTGAGCACATAAGGAATAACTGCAGCCATTCTTCTGATCATGAGTATTGAAGCAATTTCATTCATTCAATCGGACATGAGTAAGAATTTTCAGCAAAATGAGTTTACATTCAAATCTCATCATTTGCTATTCTTCACTCCCATTAATTAACAAGCTGAGGAGTAGCATAGTACAGTTATCAAGCACAAAGAAATTGGAATCAAGGCAGCCAACATTTTAATCCCAGCCTCACCATCTACAAGACTTACTAACCACTTTAAACCTCAGTTTTCTTATTGTAGAGAGGTTAACAGCTCCATATAGTCATTGAGAGGATTAAGGAAGACAACTTAGGTACCTGGCACTTGGCAGGTATTTACTGTTAATTATTTAATACAGTGGGTTATTGTGTAATACACAGAACATTACCAATTAACACAAGCTTACAAAGAAAAAGCAGTGAAATGATGTGTTACCCAAATCCTTCCTAGGATGCTCTTATTTGAGTTCGCTGGCAAGGAATATCATTCAAGAGTTTTAAAGATAGAGTGTACTCACTGAGTTAGGGCAGTATCTTTTCATGAGTTCATTGATGGCGATGTCGTTCTTGTGTAGTTTAGGGCCTGTGTGGTACCACCCAACTATTCTTTCTCTGGCTGGGAAGGAAAAGATTGGTGGGTTTGAAGTGTTATATGAAGATCTAAGTAAGTCCCTTAAACAGCATAAGAACTCCAGTTGTTATGTTCTCTACTTTTTTCAAAATTCAAGACAGAAAAAAAGCAGCAAGACAAAACCAGACACATCTACATCTCAGATTAGTTTAGGAGACCAGGCATACATGATAACCAGAAAATAATTCTAAGGCAATATATAAACAAATGTGATTTCATGGCATATAGATTACGACTGTGATTATTGCAGGAATAATCATTTCCAAAGTAATGTGGTTGCTGTAATGAAATGAAATGAAAATATGTGATGGAGAGAGATATTTATCCTGGTGGTACTAGAACTCTAGGGGCAGGTGAGTTTTGATAGTTTTTCACTTTTCTGCTCTCTCCCCCAAAACCTAGGTGGTCTTAAACTGCTATTCTAGTTTCTCATTTATTCTACTTTGTTCATCTACTACCACTAGTCTTACTTACTTAAGTCTAGCTAAGGAAAGGGTCCTTTAAATACTAAGAAACGGGAATACTTAAAAAAGAAAAATATCTCACACACACACGTATAAATGCCACAACACCTTAAAAAATCAAGACATACCATTGACCTTTTTAAACATTCCATACATGTTTTCCAAATAATCATGGTCTAAAAACCAGACAGAGTCATCTTTGTCATCTTCATCAAAAGGTACTAAAGAGAAAAAAAAAAGTAAGATTTAGTTTAGAGTGTTAGAACTCTAGAGCACAGGTCACAACTGAAGACCCCTAGGCTAGATCTGATCCATGTAGGTGGTTTGTTCAACACAGTAATAAAATTATTTTTGAGTTGCTCTCATTAAAAACAGAGATTTCGCATAAAAATCCAGACTTCTAGCTTCTCTTGAAAAACCAGGAGACCTGCCAACAACTGGCTAGAGCCAGACAGAAGCTGTGCCTTTTAAAAAGGACACATGCCCTTCAGTTTGCTAAAAGCCCCATTACTTCCTCATGTTTGTTTGGCAAGTTACGTTACTATCTGGTCCTTTTAAACATTGGAGTTAGTGACCTCTAGTCCAGAAGTCATGCCAGCAATTATTTTGTTCTTATTTGTTGTTGCTTTAATGACAAAATACACTGATATTTTCTTATAAAGATTCATGAAACAATCAAGGAATATGTTCTCCAACTCCCCCTTGCTAACCCATAATTACAGTTAATAGTTTAGTGCATGGGTTTACAAACTACACTGTCTATTTTTATAAAGTTTTACTAGACTACAGCCACCCATTTGCCTACGTACTGTCTATAACTGCTTTCCCACTATAATGGCAGAGCTTGGCAGCTGCAATGGAGACTGTAAGGCCTGTAAGTTTAAATCATTCACCTCCAGTTTAGTGTGTAGCCTCTAGCCTCCCTTTTTATACCACAGCAATTCTTAATTAGAATCCTTGGTTATAGTAAAAAATGGAAACCACAAAAAGTTTTTCTTTTTTTAATTTTAAAGTTAACTGAGATTTTAACCATGCTCAGAAAAATGTAAAATTGGTCTTTTACCTGCAAAACTATTGGATACATCGAGTACTTTCTTTTGCCATGATCCCAAAAGCACACCAACAACACGCTTCTGGTTTCCAACCTTGCCTATTCTGAATGAGAAAGCAGAAAGTCAATCTGATAGGCACACAGAAATGTGCCAACAATTAGATACTCAACAGGAAATATTAATGGTACAGATACAATTGAGTTTACCTGGGAACTAATCTCACTAAACAAATGTAATAGAGTTAGGTTAGTCCTTAATATTAAATTCTAATAAATATGAGTAATTCATGAACTTTCTACACTGGCAGTTTTTACTTACTGTTAACTGCAAAGTAATACAACCTTGGAGAAATCTCAAACTTAACAGAAATTTAAAAGGGAGAAAATGAAAACTCTCCTGATCATAAGAGTTTTAAAATGTTACTTGGTATTTGAAAAAAACATTCATGTTACCACCTTTATTTTTTTTCTCTGCAGCTTACTTTTCTTCTTTAAACTTTCCCCATCTTCTTGATCTTTGAATCTTTTCTGGGATAAAGATGCTAAAGTAGAACCAGTTTTATGGTCCAGCTTGATACTGTTCTTTGGCACATCTATTCCACATCAACAAGCCCCACTAGATGTAATACTTCTTTGAACCAGCTAGGGGCTCAAAAAGTGATTCTGATGAAGAGGCATGTGTGTCATCTGTGGTCTCTCAATTAAAAAGAAGTCAAAAGTGAGCTGGTGACTAATCACATTGAGAGCGGGACTGAATCAGTGAGATTTTTCTTCAGAATTTCTATTTCCATATCAAACCTCAGTGATTTCGTACTAAGGAGCTATGAGTGTAGCAAGTGAGACACAGACACAATACAAGTCTATGTTCAAAGGAAATACAAAAGCCACTGTGAAATGAACTAAGATTCCAATTTCTTAACAGTCACTGGCTTCACATTGGTTTAATGGAATTATTTATCTAAACATATGATTTGGCAAATTTATAAATGCTTACTCAATTTGTGGTTTGGGTCAAACAAACTTAAGGATTCTGTATTCCTGGTGGTTCTTTTTTGGAAGTCTTAGGCACTGAGTTTCCACACATCAAAGTAAACTTCCACACTTACTTTTCTTTTGGTTTACAAAAATCCATTTGCCTTTTATAAAACCCTACATTTGTTATCTGACACAACAGCCAGCAGTGTGTGCCTGCACTATGCCCTTAACAAGTGTTTGCTGAGTTTGCTGAATAGAACTGAAATGATGCGTGCCTCATTAGCATCCCCAGTATCCTATGGGAAAAAAACAGTAATTACTGTACAGTGGGAAAGTCTACCTACATATCCTGGTAGACTGAAGGTCTTACAAAGCAATGGAACTAAACTGGGGACCCTAGACCTTTTAGTAATTTCAAATTTGTTTTTGGCGCTCCGGTTGAAGCAGTTGTACAAAGCAAGATGCAAGAGAATGAATGAGCACCTAAAAACTATGACCCTACAGCAGATGCTCCCAACCGGGTCTTTATATTTGCCAATTCAAGTAATTAGCTTGTAAAATCTATGAACACGTGTAACAGGTCCAGCAGGATGAACAGCTTGAAAAGAAGCAAGGGGAGGCGGAATAACCATCTGTGGATGTTTTCTTATCTAATTCTTTTATGCCAAAGTCTATAACTGATTTCACTTTTAAGAGAAAAACTTGACACCTCATCTGCTTTTTAATTTATCGTTAAGCCAAATTCCAGCTTAGAAACTTTCACAAGTTAAAACCACAGCTCTTCCAGGGAGCCCTTTAGGGCGCTGAGACCAGAATTTCAGTCACGGCTTTTAGATGCACAAAAGCGCCAGCTTGAAGAGCTTTCCTAGGAGACACTGAGTCTTTCAAGGTGAAAAGGGGCAGAAAAAGTGACAGATAGGCACGAGGCCTGGGGGACCATAGATAACTGAAGGCTGACCCCCATAATGTGGCAGCGTACAGACTTGGATAAAAGAAACGAGCAGACCAGCACCCGGAGTGCCGGCTAGAGCCAGGGTACGATGCTGGGTGACTCGAGCTTCCTAGAATCGCGGATGGTCTGGAGCCCTCGGCAAGGTAGAGCCGCCCTCCGCCCATCAGTGCTCCAGCGGCCGCTGCGCCTTCCCCAGAGTGCCCGTGACTCAGCAGCGACGGTGCCGCCAGCCACACTAGGCCGCCCCGCGCCGCCCGCTCACCGGTTGAAATGATCCACCACACTGAGCAGCACCAGGGGGTGGACCACCACCTTCTGCACCGCCAGCTCCGGCATCGCGAGACACCCCACCCGCTAGGGTCCGCTTCCTGCGACCCGCAAACACAAGTGGCCCCAGCGGCAAGGACTCTTGCAGATCCTCCAGGCCCAGCTCCACCTCTTCCGGCTCGACCGCCGCCGCGCGGCCCCCTGCTTCCGCTCCCAGAATGCCGCGCGCGTAGTTGCCGGGCTGTCGCTCCTGCCGCCAGGCTGAGGAGGGGAAGTGCCGGAGGAAGGCGGGACATGCTTTAGGTGACTGGCTACGAGTTTCCCTGGTCTTGAAAGCTAAAGGGACACTGAAGACTGATAAAGGTTGACTTCTTGGTATTTGGCGTGCACCGTTCTCTGCAGCGGCGTTTCGCCTCGGTGCCCTCTCAGCTCCCTCTCAGCTCCCTCGCCCCTTATCTGAAGACTAGGAAAAAATACAAAGAAAAAATATAAATAGTAGTAACTAATATTTCCACTGTCCAGGAAAATGTTCACTTTCGCTTAAATTCAAAATCCTCCATAACTTCTTTGAGGAACTAACTTTAAATCTCTAGCATTAGTGCGCGCCTTTACAGTAGATTTGGTAACATCTCATTTTACTGTAGGGGAATTTCCCCTTAGTCTTTACTATGGACATTTTTGCAGATAACCTGTTTTTATACTTTTCCACTTGTCTTTATATTACCATTTAGGGCTAGCTAGAAGAGCGCAGTTTGTGCCTAGAGTCAGACCATTCAGGATGCTTTTCACAGACACTTAGGGTTGGGGAAAAGGTGGAAGGCAATAAATATGTTTTGATATTTAGCTAGGAAAGAAAAAAGCTGAATGGAGAAACGTAGGAGTCAAGGACTTAAGTTTATTTTCAGAAGGAGACAAATTACTTAAAATCCATACAAATTTATATTTGTCTAATTTTAAGTTGCTGTGTCTCTAAACAAAATACTTAAACTTGAATTATTCACTTCTTCTTTTCCTGTCTTTAAACACATTTTACCTTTCCGATATTACCAGAGGATCTGACCCCTCTGAAGAATGGCCAGAGAAATTTTTTTTTTTTTTTACACCTGCAGCACCTAGTCTCCTTTGGTGGTCTCCCATCCAAGTGCTAACCAGGCCTGACCCTCCTTTGCTTCTGAGATTAGACGGGATGGAGCGTGTTCAGAGTAGCATTAGCCTGAGAATTTTGCATTGAATCGTATATAGCCTGCTTCCCCGTGTTGCCCTATTTTTTTTCTTTTTCTTTTTTTTTTTTTCTTATGGAATTGAGTTGAAGTTGTGCTTGGTATTGTAGCCACTACTAGAGGTTGAGTTCATTCAGAGGAATGCAGAAGGAGATATGAGAAATCCCTTTCTTTAGTTCTCTGAATTCGGACTTAACTTTGAAGGACTTGATGAGAGCTTAATTAAGGGTAGTACATTTTCCTTTCCTTATTTTTTTTCTTTTTTTTTCATGTTAAATTCTTTTCTCATGGGTGGCTCCAGAGTATTGTGGTTAGCATGTCAGCTTTACACACAAAGGTCCTTGGTTCGCGTCCCAAGTGGAGCCATGGCCCATACTCTGAGTGTGCCAAGCCCTGGGTGCGCCAGGCCCCCCAAGTGCGCGTCAGGAGCGTGTGGGAGGAGATGCCCCACAGCGATCCAGTTCTTAAGGGGAAATGGCAACATCCATAGGTCAAGGTTGGAAGTGGGTGGATGGGGGGAATTAAAGAGGGGGAAAGAAATTCTTTTCTCAGATTTATTGAGATGTAATTGACATATATCATTGTGAAGTTTAAGGTGTACACATGATAAATTGATACACATTTATATTGTGAAATGATTACCACAGTAAAGTTAGTTAACACTTCTATCAGTTAACATAATTGCCATTTCTTTTTGTGGTGAGAACATTTAAGATCTACTCGCTTATCATCTTTCATGTATATAATACAATATTGTTAACTTCAGTCACCATATTGTATATTAGAGCCCCAGCTTACAACTGGAAGCTTTTACTTTTTGACCATCGCCCTGTTCCTCCCACCCCCAGCCTCTGGCAACCACTGTTATGTTTTCATGAGTTTGACATTTTTTTTTAGATTCCATATATAAGTGAGATCATGCAGTATTTGTATCTTTCTGCCTCATTTATTTCACTTAGCATAATGCCTTCAAGGTTCATCTATGTTGTCACAAATGGTAGAGTTTCTTTCTTTTTATGACATTATTTCACTATATATGTATATTGAATTATATATCACATTTTCTGTTTATTTCTCAGGGGCCATATAGGTTGTATACATGTCTTGGGCATTGCGAATATTGTTACAATGAACATGAGGGGGTGCAGACATCTCTTTGAGATGCTGATTTCATTTCCTTTGGTTATATACCCAGAAGAAGAGTTGCTGGATCATATGGTAGTTCTATTTTTAGTTTTTTTGAGGAATCTTCATGCCTTTTCCCATAGTGGCTGTACCCATTTATTCCCATCAGCAGTGCACAAGGGTTCCCTTTTCTCCACATCCTTGCCAACACTTGTTATATCTTTGATACTAGCCATCCTAACAGGTGTGAGGTGTGGTTTCAGTTTGTATTTCCTTGCTGATTAGTGATGTTGAGCATTTTTTCATGTACCTGTTGGCCATTTTTATGTCTTCTTTGGAAAAACATTCTGGTCCGCTGCCCATTTTTTAATTAGATTTTTTTTTTTGCTGTTGAGTTGTATGAATTCTTTATATATTTTGGATATTAAACTCTGATTAGATACATGGTTAGCAGTTTTTTTCTCCCATTATATAGTTTGTATTTTCATTTCGTTGGTCATTTATTTTGCTGTGCAGAAACTAATTTGAGGTAGTCACACTTGTTTGTGTTTTACTTTTGTTGCTTACACTTCTGGTGTCATATACAAAAAATTGTTGCCAAGACCAATGTAAAGGAGTTATTTCCCCTATATTTTCATCTAGGAGTTTTACAGTTTCAGGTCTTACATTAAACTCTTTAATCCTATTCAAGTTAATTTTTGTGTGATGTAAGATAAGGGTCCAATTTCTTTTGTTTACATGTGGCTGTCCAGTATTCCCAACACCATTTATTGAATATTCTTGGCTCTCTTCTCAAATATTAGTTGACCATGTATGTGTAGGTTTATTTTTGGTCTCTGTATTCTGTTCCATTGGTCTGTGTGTCTGTTTTTATGCCAGCACTCTGCTATTTTGATTACTGTGGCTTTGTAATAAAGTTTGAAATCAAGAAGTTTGATGCCTCCAGCATTGATGATCTTGCTTAAGAATGCTTTGGCTATTTTGGGTCTTTGTGGTTCCACACAGGTTTTAGGATTTTTTTTTCTATTTCTGTTGACATCGCCATTTTTTTCTATTTCTATTGAAATTGCCATTTATAGAGATTGCATTGAATCTATAGATGGCTTTGGGTAGTATGGACATTTTAACAATATTCTTCCAATCCATGAATATGGAATATCTTTTCATTTATTTGTCTTCTTCAGTCTCTTTAATCAGTGTTTTATAATTTTTAGTGTAAGATCTTTCACCTCCTTGGCTGTTTATTTCTAAGTATTTTATTGTTTTTGATGCTGTTATAAATAAGATTATTTTCTTTATTTCTTTTTCAGATATTTCCTTGTTGGCATATAGAAACACAACTGAATTTGTATCCTGGAACTTTACTGAATTTGTTTATTCCAACAGTTTTTTAGTAGAGCCTTTAGGATTTTCTATATATAAGATCATGTCATTGGCAAACAGAATTTACTTCTTCCTTTCTGATTTGCATTCCTTTTATTTTATTTTATTTTTGTTTTGTTACCTAATTGTTGTGGCTAAGACTTCCAGTCTTATGTTGAATAACAGTGGTAAGAATGACCACCCATGTCTTGTTCCTGGTCTTGGAGGGAAAGCTTTCAACTTTTTACTACTGAGTATGAGATTATCTGTGGGCTTGTCATGTATAGCTTTTATTCTGTTGAGGTATGTTCCTTCTATACCTAACTTATTGAGAGTTGTAAACATCAAATGATGTTGAATTTTATCAAGTACTTTTTCTGCATGCATTAAGGTGATCATATGGTTTTAATCATTCATTAATGTGGTGTATCACATTTATTGATTTGTGTATGTTGAACTTATCCATGGTATAAGTTCAGCCAGGTATAAATCCTGTTTGGTATGATGGATGTGATTTTTTTAATATGCTGATGAATTTGTTTCGCTGGTATTTCGTTGACGATTTTTGTATCTATATTTGTCAGGGATATTAATCTGTAGTTTTCTCGTAGTACCCTTATCTGGCTTTGGTATCAGGCTAATGCTGGCCTCATAAAATGAGTTTGGGAATGTTCCCTCCTCTTCAGTTTTTTTGAAGAGTTTGAGAAAATTTGGTGTTAATTCTTCTTTTAATGTTTGGTAGAATTCACTAGTGAAACCACCTGGTCCTGGGCTTTTCTTTGTTGGGAGGTTTTTGATTACTGCTTTGCTCTTCTTACATGTTAGTAGTCTGTTCAGATTTTCTATTTCTTCATGATTCAGTCTTGCTATGTTGTATGCTTATGGGAATTTATCAATTTATTATAGGTTATCCAATTTGTTGGTATGTAGTTAGTTGTTCATGGTAATCTCTAATGACGCTTTTTATTTCTCTAATATCAGTTGCAATGTCTCCTCTTTAATTTCTTATGTTATTTATTGAGTCTTCTCTCTTTTTTCTTAGTTTAGCTAAAGATTTGTCAATTTTGTATATCTCTTCAGAAAACAGCTCTTAGTTTCATTGATCTTTTCTATTTTTCTGGTTTCTATTTCATTTATATCTGCTCTGATCTGTTTGTATTGTTTTTTCTTCCTTTTGCTAACTTTGGGCTTAGTTCTTCTCTTTCTAGATTCTTGAGGTATAAAACTAGGTTGCTTATTGAAATTTTTCTTTTTTTCTTAATGTAGGCATTTATCACTATAATCTTCCTTTTTAGAACTGCATCCCATAAGTTTTGGTATGTTGTGTTTTCATTTTCACTTATCTCAAGATATTTTTTGATTTCCCTTTTGATTTATTCTTCGAACCATCGTTTGTCAGGAGTATGTTGTTTAATTTCCAGTGTTTGCAAATATTCCAGTTTTCCTCTTGTTCTTGATTTCTGGTTTTATGCTATTGTAGTTGGAAGAGATACTCGATATGCTTTCACTCTTATATTTGCTGAGGCTTGCTTTGTAACCTAAGATATGATCTATGTACACTTGAGAGTGTGTTCTACTGCTGTTGGATGTGGTGTTCTGTATGTGTGTGTTAGGTCCATTTAATCTAAAGTATAATTCAAGTCCAGTGGGGCCCCAGGAACTATCTGGGGTCATAGGAGCCAGCCAAAGGTAGGGTGGGTCGGGAGCCTGGATTTGCGGGAGTTGGCCTGTCCCTGGTGCTGGAGCTTGTGGTGAAGTTGGGTGCTCAATTCACTTCTCTTCCCCAGCAAGGAGGGTGTTTCTCCCCTGCCGAGCTGCCTAGGCTTGAGGGAAGGGTGACAGGAGTAATGTGAAACTCTTTCCTATCTTCTTTAATGCATCTTTTCTTCTGTCTCTACTCTACCTACATGCTATAATTTCTTACCTGAAATTCTTACCTCTTGTGAAGGTATTTTTGTGTGTAGATAGTTGTTCAAATTGATATTTCTGGAAAGATATGAGTGCTAGAAATTCCTACATTGCCATCTTGCCCACATAACTCCCACCAATGTATCTTTGTCTTTTAATTTCAGGAGATAGCCCCAACAGACCCTAGTATCTTAAAAGAGTTCTTATTTGTGTTAAGTCCAGAACATGGAATAATGATCCTGGAAGCATGGAAGCAAATCCTTTGAACTTTGCAGCCTCTATTTATCACCTTATTAGATTTGGAAGAAAGAAATATAGCAAATATGTCACTTTCAGCCTAAGCTGTATTTATTGTTGGGCTTCAGACATTCCTGGGAATGTCTGGCAAACCAGGGTAGGCCCACCAGAACTCAACTTGCATGAGTCACTAAGAAACCCAGAATGGAATTCATCTTAAGAGAAGAGTCAGATAGACCAATTTGACCCAGAAACAAAGCCTCAATCTTTGGAGAGAGAACAGTGATTATTGAGATAGTATGAATCTGCCACTCAGATTTGGCTCAGTTCAGCCCATCATGAAATTATATCAGAGTTTAGAGAGCTATGTTGGATAACTTATATGAAAAAATTGAAAGAGCTGTTTAATAAAATCTTTGTGAGACATTCCAGCACAAGTAGTAGCACTGCTTATAGTATTTCTCTAATAGAGTGTATCCCCAAAACATGGAAGAAGCCTTCTTATTTACTTTGCAATTTTGGTCCCATGAGGCATCAGTACTTGAGTGATGGTGATGGCAGGAGACTGGAGTCTATAGGAATTGATGGTGTTTAGCAGTGTCAGCAGGCCTGAGGGATGTAGAGATATTTATCAGACAGGGACCAGAGCAGGAAAAATGAAATACCCCAGATTCACCATTGTATGCATGTAAAACATCCCTGGAGTGGGAGAAACTTAGTAAAGTCCTGGAGTTCTGTGATAACAAGGAGAATGCAATTGCTGATGAAATATTGATTATATGTGTATATAGGATGGTATTAGGTATTCAACAAAGACTACCTAAAAATAATTCCCTGCCTATTACAAATTACATATATAGCTCAAGGCCTCTGTTGTTCATTAAAAAATTATTTTTTTAAGAGGAGTTCTTTAATTTCTCTATCATCTCATAATAAAAGTAAGAAAATAATTTCAAAATTCTAGTACTTTTTTAATCAAAGTTGACGGCATACAAGAAAACATTGGAATGAAAAAGTAAGATTTTTAGAAGTAATGTATACAAAGGAAAAAAGCATTGCATTGTAAAGGTATATATGTGTGTATCCATGCATTGGACTGTGATTATGTTATACTGAACTTGTCTGTCTGTTCTGATGGAGGCTGTTATGTACATATGCAATGGAGGTAGTCTTGGAAAATTATTAATGTCCTTTCTGTCCTTTGGGTTTCCCATATAAAACATTTGCTGTAGTTTGTGGGGAGAGTGTGGCTCAAGAAGAAGTAAGTCAGATAAATAGGTAATATTTAGCTTCTGAAATGCAAAATTGGGTTATTCAATAAACTAATACCTCTGCAAATTAGGACATCTGGAGAGAGAATTTTCTAAATCTTTTTATTCTCCTTGTTTTCATCCTAGCTTAGATGTTCGTAGGGTCCTCCTATAGTTTAAGGAAATGACTCGCTCCCCACTAAGGCTTAGCAAGAATCAGGAAGAATGAAATTACGTAAGGGAGGTAAAAGAAAACACTTCTTTTCCTTCCAAAAGAAATGAGAGAAGACAAGGAAGGTGGTCAAATGTGACCACCTTGGGCTTTCCCTCATTGTCTCAGAGAGTAGAAGGTATGTTTTAAGAGTAAGGGCACTATAAGGCGGGGAGGAGTTCCTGTTTGTGCCTTGTTTGGGACCTAGGAAGATCTTAGATTGTCCTGCATCTACCTGTATATAGCACAGTGAGGGAAGTGGAAAGAGGGTTTTCAGGTTTGGCTGCCTGAGCTACCATGATTCTGGTGTGTGGCCTAGCAAGAAGAGATGGCCACAATGGGAGTAGATGTCTGCTCTGCCCTGAATCCCACAGCACCGGATGCCTTAGCTGGCCTTCACCACAGTTACAGGTACACAGAGGTGCTGAAGTAAGGGCAACTGGCCTGGAGCCCTCCCAGAGCAGTTTAATCACAGGAAAAGGTCCCAGGTACACCAGCTATGGAATGGACTTTGGAGGCTAGCAAGACCCTTAACAACCAGGCTATAAGAGACATTGTATCAGAGATCAACAGACTGGCCAGTGTACATCCAGTGACCAGCATGAAGACTAGGCCCCATTCCTCTTTGCCACTAGGTCATGTACCCGTGACACTTCTCTCCCCGTATACCAGCAGTCCTCCTTAGAGAAAGAACGGCGGATAAAGAGAACACCAGCTAAGAGATGGAAACTATTCTAAAGGGATTGTTTAAGCCAGTTTGGACATTTAATTTTTAAAAAGTTATTTTTCCCTTGTTAATCAGCATGTGGAAGCTTCTGAAGGAAGGTTAGTTATAGACTAAAAAGTACAGGTTCCCTGCATATTTGATTGGCAAATTAAATGTGAGTTAAGTTTGTGACCCCAGTGTCAGTAGGTACTACAATCCTCAAAACCTGAACATTCTTTTCCTTATTGAAGGCAGTATGTGGAAACTAGGTGTAACATATCATGAGTGAGAGGGAGAAAATTCTGATTTCCATGGAAACCTTAGGTGAGCCACCCTGGGTTAAGAATTTTGTATGGATTTTCTACAGTCATGTATACTCTGGCTGAGGATGATAAGCAATTTACTAAAACACCTTAAGCCTAAAACTTTTATGAATTCCAGATCAGGATAGACTTTTGACTACATGATCTCTCTACTGGATGTTCTATGTTCCATAAGCCTCTCAAGTTGAGCAGGATAGAATTGAACTTGCCATTTTGCTTCCCAGATTTGCTTCTTTTGTAGCAGCTTAGCAGATGCCCTCTCCATCCATGTGGCTTAGTCAGGAACTTGGATGTCATTCTAGATTTTCCATTTATTTTTCACAGAAATCTAATTGATTAGTCAGTCTTGCAAATGGCTTGAGACTCGTCACTTTCTGGCATCTCCCTGCTCTTCTGACTTCTTTACACAGCACTTAAACACCAAACAGAGTGGTAATTTCTCTGCTCTGTCATGCTCACTCATGCTTTGGTGCCTTTGCATATGTTTTCTCTGCTTGCAATGTCCTTCCCTATGTTGTATGCTTATAGAACCCCTAAGTCATCTTTTGAATCTTACTTAGTTCAGGAAGCTTTGTAAAGACTTTGTCTCCCAGGACAGTTAGATTTAAGCATTTGGCAGGCAGATGCTCTGTTTTTGTACTTAACGGTACTATTCGATACCTGTTTATTTTCAGGCTCCCACAGTAGAACAAGTGGCCCTAGAGAGTAGGGATTTTGTACTATTCATCTTTGTGTCTCAAAGCAGGCTAGTGCCAGACATTTAATAACATCCGATAATAAACACTTGTTCAATGAGTAAAATTCTAAAAGCTGTCCTTTTAGAAACTTCTAATAATTTTGTGTTTTACTTTTGACTTTTTCCAGGAAGATAGGTAAATTAGCATTTGTATTGCTAAGCGATCTCATGCAAACTGGACTGACCTTTCAGTTGACTCTGAATGTTTTTAATGTTTTCCTACTTTTGAGTAAGCCTATATATGTAAATATGGGCAAGTTTGCAAATGTGGCCCTTAATTTGTCTACTACCCTCTGCTTACAGTTTAACCTCTTCAAGAGTGGGGTTTGTTTAGCTATATAATGCACAGTAATGTGAGATTTTTAATAAATGTAGGAAATATAAAGTACTAATTTTAAAAAGTACTCTGTGACTACTCATGTTTTAATATGAACTGTTACTAGATAATACTTAAGAAAAAAGCCTTGAAAGAAACATATCAAATTGTTAACAGTGGTTGTCTTTGGTGACAATGAGCAGTATATTTCATTTTTTTACTGTTACATGTTTTCCACTTTTTCTCTAGTCATATTATTATTATTTAGTGGAGATCACTGGAAACAGGTTGTCATATTCGCAGGGCAGAAGAACATAGTGATTAATAGTGTGACCTCCATAAACAGACTTGTGCATTTTAACATCCTCTGTTTCCTTATTTGTAAAAGTGGATGATGATACATTTATTAATGAACATATATTAGCCAGACCATCCTTTGATTCCCTTCTCTTTATCGTTTGTGTATCTACAATAGATTTTTGCTTTATGGTTACCATGAAGCTTATATAAGATATAATAGTTTTTTTAAGCTGATAACAACTTTGATCACATATAATTTCCCTTTTACTCCCCCCAACCATATTTCATGTTTTTATTGCCATAATTTACATCTTTTTATATTGTGTATTCATAAAGAAATTATTGTAGCTACAGTTATTTTTAACATTTCTGTCCTTTAACTTTTGTACTAGGGTTAAGCGATTAACACACCATCATGTTACAGTATTAGAGTATTCTGAATTTGACTATATACTTTTACCAGTGTTTTTTATATTTTCGTGTTACTAATTAGTGTCCTTTCATTTCAGCTTGAAGAACTTCTTTCATCATTTCTTGTAAGGCAGGTCTAGTGGTGAGAACTCCCTTGGATTTTGTTTGTTTGGGAAAGTATCCTTCATTTCTGAAGGACAACTTTGCCAGGTAAAGTATTCTTGGTTGGCAGTTTTTTTTCTTTCAGTACTTTTAGTATATCATCCTGCTTTTTCCTGGTCTGCGTCTCCACTGAGATCTTCGCTGATAGCCTTATGGGGGTTCCCTCATGTGAGAAATTTTTTGTTTTTTGCTGCTTTAAAATTTTTCTCTTTGTCTTTGATTTTGACAGTTTTATTATTATGTGTCTTGGAGAAGATTATTTTTCGTTGAAATTTTGGGGTGAGCTTCATGTAGTTGGATGTCCAAATGACCAAATTTGGGACATTCTTAGCCATTATTTCTTTAAATAACTTTTCTGCCCCTTTCTCCTCTCTTCTCTTTCTAGGACTTCAATAATGCACAGGTTGTTTCTCTTGATGGTATCCCATAATTGATATAGTCTTTCTTCACTCTTTTTTTAAGTTTTTGCTCCTTTGACTGGATAATTTCAAATGATTTGTCTTTGAATTCACTTATTATTTCTTGTGCTTGGTTTTGTCTGCTGTTGAAAGCTTGCTATTGAATTCTTCAAGTCTGTCATTGTATTCTTTAGCTCTAAAATTTGTTTGGTTCTTTTTTATGTTTTCTATCTCTTTGTTGAACTCTCATTTTATTTTTGAATTTTTTTTTTCTGATTTTGTTAAATCATTTATCTGTGTTCTCCTATAGCTCTCTGAGAATCTGTAGAACAATTATTTTGAATTATTTGTCAGGCCGTTTGTGTATCTCCATTTCTTTGGGGTCAGGTACTGGAAGTTTACTGTTTCTTTTGCTGGTGTCATCTTCTCTGATTCTTCATGATCCATATAGCCTTGCATAGGTATCTGTACATTTGAAGAAGCAGTCACCTCTTCCAGACTTTATGGACTGACTTCAGTAAGGAAAGACCTTCACCTGTAGGTGAGAGTATGCTGGAGTGTGCTATGGGCCTAGGTCTAGTGGTACAGAGTGCTAAGTCTGAGGGCAAGTGGCGGCTCTGAGTCCAGGGGTTGTGGTGTTTTGTTAGGTGGCTGGGGTCCACAAAATCAATAACTGCATGATCTTTGGCAAGAGCTGTAAGGTGTTTCCAGTGGCTGCAAGGACTGTTGGGGTCCTCAGCAATGCCTCCAGGTCTAGCTGCTGGGACCAGGGCAGGTAGTAATGGTGGCCAGAGCTGGTAGTATGCACACACTTGGCTGCAGGTGCCAGCTGCAGGTGTCTGTGTGGGGGCAGATACACTGTGTGCTGCAGATACACGCACAGTGGTGGTGACCAGAGCCAGCAGCACAGGCCAGGGCCAGTTGTGGGCCATGAGCAGCTGTGAGGGCTCTGGCTGTTGGTGTGTACTTGTATGACTGCAGGGACTAGCTGTAGATGTGCACTAGCCAGACCCTTCTTGATTGCTAGTAGGGCAGTCCTGCTCTATCCAGCTGAAGCACAAAGAGAAATTTATTATCTCATGTAATAGGCAAACTCAAGGGCCCTGCTGGTTCCGGAGGCTCAAATGATGTTTCTCTTTCTACCTTTCAGCATCCTTCAGTGTTTTGGCTCCATCTTCAGAACAGTTTCCTACCAGTGACAGGGAAACATGTTGATGGCTACAGACAGTCACAGGTTTAAATCTTTAAAGGAAGAGAGACCTTGAACTCCAAACCTTTGTTTATGAAATTTGATTGGCTTTTCTATGACTGGATGCCATCTTAGATCTAACCACGGTACCCAGGGTAATGGAATTCTCTAAATGATCAGTTTGGGATCAGTTTGGGGATAGAGCAGCTGTGATGGATCAGCTCACCAGGATTACAAGGAGCGGGGAAGGAAAAAAGAGGGTGTTATAACCAGAAGAGGGGTAATGAATGCTAGACAGGCAAAACAAGTTTATCCTGTGATATAAAGAGCTTACCACAAGTCGTGGAACACAATTAGAATTCAGTAGATGTTAGACATGATTATTGTTAGAGTGTAGGGTTGTCATTATTATTATATTTTATTATCATATTTTATAACATGAATTTTGTATTTTTACAACATGAATTTTGTATTTTTACTACCTGGTGTTTCTGTTTGAACTAATCCAGTAAAACGAGTTGAAATTTATCTTTTTATGTTAACTGAGTATTTCTTTATCCTTTTGCATCAAGTTTTTAAAAATTTCTTTTTCTTTATGTATTTATGATCATTTTGATTTTTCAAATGGCTGTTACAGAAAGACTTCATTAGTTTAAAGAGGTATTCCTTGTCTTATGCTTTACACAAGTGATGTCTCTGTGTGTTGGCCCTAGATACCTACATGGTTATTTCTCTTGTCATATTTCATTTAACTGAAAATTAAAAAGAACTAAAAAAATTACAGCGATTTCTAGTTTATATTCAAGAAATAGAACTCTCCACAGGAACCCTTGCATGGTAAAATATGTTAGAAAACTATTTTCCATTGTGCTTTGAAAGCCTGTAAGGAGATCACAATGGAGCACAGTTCACCTCACTTGGATGAAGCCCAGAGAGACTGTGGAGCATAGGCTGTAGGAAATCTCCCATCTGAAGAGTTAATTTTCTTTCAGGGTCAGTGTTAGGGGCTGCTGTGATTAAAACAAGACACTTTAAGATTGGTATAGGAACACTTATGACAGTTGACTGTAAAAGAAAACCCAGGGGTCCAGATTCAGCCCTGTGAGCTACTTTGGTTTGAGCCTCAGACCTTTATTTTGAATTTACCCATTCCTTCGATTCAGCATACTTTCAGCTTTAATAAAAAGAATTTATTAAATTAATATAATAAATCAACTATTTTCATCTCTTAAATGTTTTTAAATGTCTGTTGTCTTTTGTTTCCATTTTGATCCTTTTCAGAGCTACTCTTAATGGCTGTGTAAAATTAAACATTTTTTTTTCTTCTCAGTTTTACCTTTTAGATGCAAATTGATGAATTTACTATCAAAATTAGTATAAAGTTTGGAGATAGATGAAACTTTTCATGTTTTTAAGGAAAGAGCTAGTTTTCCTTTCCTTATTTTTTCAAGACTGTAAATCAAAGAAGCATTTTCTAATTTTTAATTAGAAAAACTGGGGCAGTAATATTAAATAACTGCTTTTGGAAGAAAAATATCAACCATAATCCTAATAACCAAGTGTAGCTATTCGTTTTAGTTTTGTATATGTCTTCCAGTTTTGGGTCCATGCACACATCTTTAGTTGAAGTTTTAATGTAACTAGAAAAACTATTGAGGAAGAATTTAAAGGAAGTTGGATCAGTTTGAAGTTGGTATACTTTATGTTTTAAGAATAAAGCAATGTTTATCAATAGTAAACTGTAATTTTTTTGCTTCCTGCAAGAACAAGAAAGTGCAAAAGTCTTTTAAAATATCAGTACATTTCTCATATAACAGGAAATTTTCTTGTTTTTGACATGAAAGTCAGAAGTAAGTTAACCTGGATTTGGGTAATGCTTCATATCACTGACATCCTCTCAAATTTTCCAAATGTCTGCACTTTGTTCCTTATCTTAGTAGCTGTAGTCATCTGCTATGCCTTATTTTGACTTTCACCAAAATTATTGCAGGTTCCTTTTACCTACCTACAGCAAGGACCTTCAAGCCATCTTCCACATTACTTGCATTGGTCTTCTCCCACTGCCATGTGAAGTACTGATGTTACTTCCATAAAAATCATTCAAAAACTTTCCATTGCCTATGGGATAAAATCTGAACTTTAGGAGACAATCCAAGGCTTTTCTCACCCTGACCTCAACCAGCCTATCAGAGCCACATCTCCTGTTGCTCTCACTCTCTGCCAAACCAACCTGAAACTCTAACATTTCAGCTGTTTCCAACCATTTGCTTTTCTCTATGCTCAGCCGATTCCTGCTCTATGAATTGCCATTTACCCCCTTAGACACAGGAGACATTCTAGGTCTTTCTCAAGGACCCCACTCAGCAAGTCATCTCTTCTGTTGTTTTCCTTGTCTTCCCCAGGCAGTGTTAGTTCCTCTGTCCTCCAAGTCTCCACAGCATTTTGTTCATATTTCTATTATTGTTCTCATCATGCTGGAGAGTGATGGTTCATTTGACATATGTGTCTTCTGTCCTAGGTTATGTGTGAAAGTCAGAACCAGATTAGTCATTTTTTTTAGAGCCTGCATCTAGCAAGTCAGACATTTGTTAACTTGGATAGTAGTACGTTACAAAATGCATCCATAATATGTTGGTCAGTGATCTTTCAGCATGCAAAATTTAACAATATTCTCTGTAGTGTCCTATTTAGTTTATTTCCACTACAAAATAAAACCAAATTCATATAGAATGAGCAAATCTCTTTGACTAAAAATCTCTCCTGTCAGTGTATGTAATTTTATATATACCCATTGTTTCAAATATAAATGAAATGTGTTGAAATGTGGGTGAAAAAAATACATGGACTATCATAATGAAGCCATTCAAGACCAAATGTATATTCTCAAGTAGCTGTAATTTTTCGAAAGGTACTATGTACAGTTTTAGGTTAGTGTCAGATAACCTCTTCACCTTCATTTCTCTATTAACACCTTTTATCATAATTTCTGAAGCTCCCCTTTGTAGTTCAAGTTAAAAGTCCTGAGGCAAGCTCTTCAGAACTCTAACACCTGCTTAGGGCTGAAATGGTGGGGGAGAAATTGAAAAGAAGTGAAGAGTCTTTTCAATAAAGTACTTAGCATTTTAAATAGTAGATGTTTGAAAAAAAATAATGGTAATAATAGTATTGGAAACTCTCATACCACATACAGGGAGAGGATAGTGAAGCTGTTTAGTAGACTCATACTTTGAGTTCTCAAAAACCTTCATTTCAGAGATAGTTCAAACTTGATCAAATTGAACTACTTTCTCTTTCTCTTTTAAAATATAAACCCTTTCCCTTCTGACATCAAGGAGAAAGGTCTCAGGTCTTTTGGAATCTTATTCTAAGACACCAAAAAACCCTAAGATAATAAGTGAGAAAATTAGGAAGAGGGTTTTGAAATGATTAAATTTTGGTTCTCATCTGCTATTTGTTATTGACTATAAAGTACATGTTCCAGATTAATGACACAGTTCTTAAGAGGTGCACGTGTTTTTTAACTCTTAATAATTTTGTATTATTCTCATGAATTTCTAGAGCCTTTTAAGATTCAGAGGCCTGTGGTGGACTTTTTGAGGTTATATCTTTTAATTTTTTATCTTTTTGTTCTGTAACTGAGGGAAATGGTTTAATTTGTTTTTCCAGCAGAGGGAGACATCTGATCATGAACGTGGTATTGCTACTTGCCGGGAGGATTCTGTAGCCCATTTTATCAATATACATAAAAAACTCAATGTTCAAATTAACTAGTTCAATAAGTAATTTAGCTCATTGATTTTTGGGCATATCCTAAGTGCCATTACAAGCTACGGATATTTTAAATGCCATTACCTAATAGAAGGAATGTTTTAAGCACCTTTTATTGATTTTATTACTGCTTTATTTTGCTGTCTTGGTTTAAAATCATTTTAACCACTCCGTAATCAAGAAGAAATATATTGTTGGTGAAATACAGTCAATTTCCTAAAAACCTTTGACATCGTTAAATAAGGAATTACAGTTGTTAAATCATGTCAGGCAATAACTGAGGGACAGAAGAGAGATAAAATTTGGAGCAGTGGACCAGCATACCAGTAAGCCATACTGACCTCTAACATTCAGGTTCTGCATGTGACAGTCACACTTCAGGTTTGCCTATGATTTTTACATCAGCAAGAAAGATTTAAAATCTTAGGTAGCAAGGAAGGTGGAAGAATGATAGCAAAGTGTCATCCAGAGGCAATTACAGTGCTTTTTAATGACCTCTTGTGACTTTGGTTAAAGTGATTCTCTAAGCAATTTTAAAATTTCATTTGCTTTTCTTGCTAGATTATAGTATATTGATATTCTTTGTAAGAGAGAACTAGAGTGCTCACAGGGGTTTTTACCACTTCCTTCTGCTCATTTGATTTTATATTAGCTGTATTACTGAGCTGATCAGCTGGTCGTCAGACAAGGAATGTGGTCCATACAGTGCTTAATCAAAGAGGTGCAGAAGTGAGTAGTGATCACGGAAGCTCGATACAAGCCTGCTAATGATTTGATTGCATTGACATTTGATGTAATTTAACTGTAGAGTGCTAAATATCAATACTTGTATATGATTTGGCAGATGATTGTTGAACTGTGATTAGAAGTTTAGAATGATTCCCGGTAAAAGACCACCTGGCAGTAACCCAAGAACAGAGAACTGAGTTTTCTCCATTAAATGGAATAGGTCCAGAAAGTCAAGTGTTTTGATTATTAATAGAATCTTTCCTTTTCTTTTAGCAAATATTAGCTTCAAGAGGAAATTGATAATTATGCATAGGTCTATTAAATGATCTTAGATAAAGCTCTTTTCATTCCTTCAAATGAGCTCATATCTACATTTGTGGCAATTACTCACCAGCAAGGAAAGAAAACGAGTTAAAATGCTGATATGTGTCATTTCAAATAAATTGGGGATGTTGGAAGCATCTTTATAGAATTAATATATTAATTTGAGGCTGAAAACCAGATTCAGTAGTAACATTATTTGTTATTTTTTATAATTATTGCAAATAAGTTGTAATATGAATAAATTAAGCTATACTGAGTATCTGTTATATGCAATACACTCTTGTAGGTGTTGGAAATATAAATGACACCAAGATGATGTCTTCTTTTCCCTCAGTGAGGGAATGGTAGTGGATGGTTATGTGCAATGCACATCCCATAGAAGGGCTGGAATAAAGGTCAGGAACTGTCGCAGCATAGAAAGGAATAACGGGTTCTTTTTTGGGAAGAGGAAGTGCCATGGAGGGCCTTATGGAAGTGTCACTTAAAATTGATTTCGAACAGTTGGAGACAATCATTCAGAAGTAGAGAGACTAATAATACAAAAGCTTTTTTTTTTTTTAATAAACTTTATTTTTTAGAGAAATTTTAGGTTCACAGCAAAATTAAGTGGGAAGTATAGAGAGTTCCCATATGCCTGCCCCCTGACCCACATACGTGCACAAGCCTCCTCCATTATCAACATTCTGCATCAGAGTGGTACACTTGTTACAATTGATGAACTTACGTTGACATGTCATTATCACCCAAAGTCCATATTTTACATTAGTGTTCACCCTTGCTATATATTGTGTGGGTTTTGACATATGTATCATGACATGTATCCACCCTTACAATATCACACAGAATAATTTCACTGCCCTAAAAATCCTCTATGCTCTGCCAGTTCATCCCTCCCTTCCTGTCAACTCCTGGCAACCACTGATATTTTTAATGTCTCTATAACATAAAAGCTTTTGAAAATTTTGAAATGTTCAGTATACTAGTATGTGTGTGTGATGTGTAAAGAACAATGAAATAAATAAAATGTGTTCACCTTCCAGCTGAGGTACAGAACATTAACAATATTTCTGAAGCCCTAGTGTGTTCCTCCACAGCTCTTATCTTCTGCTCTGCCCAAACTTCCAGTTATTTGTCTTATACCTAGTTGGAAAGCACACAAAAACCTGGATCTCTCAAGACCACGACCCCTTTATTCTTAACTTGGGTTAGATCCATACAAGATAAAGTGAAGTTTGTCTAGTGAATTCAGATTTTTGTTTTGATGGAAGGAAGTTATTATTATTGTTTTTGTTAAAGAACTGTCAATATAATTTGAAATAGGAAATAGATTTATTCAAATTATAGTTTTTGCTTTGAGCTTCATAGGCCTTTCTTTTCTTGCCCAGTATACCCAGATTAAATGACTAAATGAATCCCAGTACATTATGGGAAAGTCACATATTTGGCTATGGAGAATTTTCATGCATATAGACTTCCATGTCAGAGTGGAATACTCATCTTTAAATTTAGCAACAAGTATTATCAGAATTATTTTTTAATTTGGCTGATGACCATGCTCTTTTTACTCCCATTTTCATTTTCTAGATTCATTGAACTTATAGGTGAATATATTGTATGTTAAAGGCAATAGTATGTTGAAAAAGTGTAATTATAGGATACAAAATATGTTCTTCTCCCTGTCAAACTCACTCTGTGGTCAGTTCTTTGCCTGCATCTGGATGAAATCTCAGACACATCTATTAGCTTTTCCAGTCACTCTAAGATTTAAAAAATATACTCTGGTTACTTGTAGTCGTAAGAACTGTTGAATTTCAGTAATAAAAGTGACTAGCCCAACTTTTGTTAAAAGTTAAAGCTACTATTCTTGCCAGTTTGGTGGTGTTTCTGGTTGAGAAGCCCACAGTAGGAGGTGGGGGAGTGGGGTGGATTGACTTCTTCATTTCCCCTCCTGCTGCTTCTCTTCCCAACCCATCCCATACCAGGGTAGGTGCTGTGAGGGGTCAGAAGGAGTGGCAAGGGACAGGAGAGTCTTCCTCGGCTGTCCTGTTTTGATCTGCTGGTGGTGTTCTCTGGGCATGGCAGATGCTGAGCTCTGACTCTTGAGACACGCTCTTCTGGGTCTCCGACCTCGGGCTGGCAGACTTCAGGTCACGTGCCTCTTCTCTGGCTGCATTACAGGATGTCTCCAGCCTCTTTCTGCTGAGGTACCCTGACCCTTTTGGATTGGGATCTCTTTTTTTTGTTTTAATTTATTTATTTAAATTAGTTTCAATTATACAGTACACTGGTTAGACATCTACATAGTTCATAAAACGATCCCCCCAATTGCTTCCTCCCTCCCCAGCCCTCCACCTAGCCATCATATCAATGCTAACTGCGTTCCCTATGCCGTGCTCCCCATCCTTGTGACCAACTATCAACTAATAATTTGTACTTCTTTAACTTTTTACCCCATTCTCCCAGTCCCCATCCCCCCTCCCCTCTATCTGTCCTCAAATGGATCTCTTTTAAAATGACCCTCTGACTGCCTCTCTTTTAATATAATTGCTGTGTGGATTAAACGAAATTACATATGTAAACACTCTTTCTGGCACATACTTGTGGAATAAATTAATGAGCGTTTTACTGGGTGCCTTCTCTGTGGAGCACTTTACAAGTGCTTTATAAATCTTATCATACACCAATCCTATAGATAAATTTAAAGAGATTCCAACATATTAGGTTATTAGCAAGGTCACAATGCTAGAAAGTGGCTGAACTTGGATTTACACCCAGCTCTGTTCAACACTGGAGTCTGTGATCCTTTGGACTATGGCCCACAGCCTTCTGAAGCAGCCTGGTATAGGTCTTGTTCTAAACCCCAGGAAATCTGGTTAATGTCCGTGAATCCTAGTACCCATTTTATCTCATCAGTTTCTTAAATGTCAAGTGTGTTATAAAACTATAGGGATGCTCTCTCACATGCTTTCACTTGACCACACCTATGTGACGTTTGGGCAGATCTGACTTCCTCGACATGAGTCTTTTATCTGACCTGGGCCAGACTTCTACTGGTGAATTCATTCAGAGATTCAAAGAAATGTGTCCTGATAATCTAGACAGAACCTGAGTCTTCCTTCCAGAGAAATGTCTCAGTATTTCATAGGAGCTGATAGCACATGTGGAGTTCTGCGCCTCATGGAATAATCTCTGGGAGTATGGAGGTGACAGTGGAGAGGTAATCACACATCTGTCTTCTACTACAGTGGTATAAGAACTGATAACCAAATCTGAGCTGCTGAAGGTCTGCAGTGTTGGCTGCCCTAGGTGACTCCCAGAGTGACCTGTTGCACATTGGAAATATCAGCAGAGTGCTGGAAGAATGTGGATTCTTGTTCATTCTTATTCACTTGGGGCAATGGGCTAAGAAAATCTACTTTGGAAAGAATTGGCAAGAGTTAGACTAGGGTAAAGCAAACCACAGAAAGGAAACAAAACCACTTGGAGCATTAGTTCTAATTTGTTTCAGTAAAATGTCTTTTAATGAAATCATAATGGTAAAGCCAGGTCCTGGATGTACACTGCTATGAAATGTGTACTTAATCAGAATGTTCTAAAAACCTACATTAAAATTAGCTGTTTTCTAGCCCCTTTAACTTTATGCTTACCAAGCTGCAAACTGCTGCAAGTAGACAATTTGGAAGTCCAATTTTTATTTGCTTATAGTGCTTGGGGCAAAGTGGATTTCAACCCCGGACTGTAAACTGGCCAGTTTCTGGTGTACAGATAGTTATTCAGCCAATTTATATGGATTACTAACTCTTCTTTATTCTGTTGTGGAGATATTATCAGAGGAAAATGTATTCAGAATTCTTATTTTGTGGACTGTAAAATAAGCGAGGTCTTATGAGAGGAATACCGACTCTAGCTAGTCTTGTCTAGCTCTCTGGAGAACTTAGTAATAATCAGGAAAAGACATTTCTTGCTTTTTGTGCCTTAGCTTCCTCTGTAAGAAGGTACAAATAATGAAATCTGCCCTTTAGGATTTTATAAGTCTGTTGTGGCAAAGTATTTTGAACTCCTTGGAGAAAAAGGCTACTCAGGTAGCTTTGTTAATCCTTTTAATGTCAATTATATTCTGAAATATGATTTCAGAATTCAGGATCCCAGGACCCAGGATTGACCTGGCAGCTGATCAGTTAATTGGAATTTAGAGTTCTCTTTCTAAACTCTGAACCAAAATTTGCTTTGGCTAAAAGAGGTAAAGTATACAATTATGGTCAGAAATGCAATAATAAATCTATTGTAACAACTTTCTTTCCACCACATATATTTTCTTTTATTTATCTGAATATCCAGCTTATAAAAACTAGAGGAGATTGTAATTGCAATAGCACCAGCAACTCTTAGTATACGAAGCCATTTAAACTATGAAGTTTTTATTTTTCCAATGCGTATGTCTGAAAGGTTTTCTTTTTGTTTTGAAAATTAAAAAAGGAGACAAACAGTTAAAAGTACGGAAGTACTAGTGTGCTGCTTTTTCTACACCTTGAGGACTAGCAAAATCTTTAATATGATACTTTATTTGTACAAAGCAAAACTTCAAAACCACTCAAAAGCTTTTCTTATTAACTGCTGTCAGTCCTGTGATTTACAGAGGCAATAAAGAACTAGAGGGGGCACATTTATCATGGAGTTCAGCACACCAGGAGCCATTTTCTCCAGCGGTAAAGGCAAGTGATAAAACGAATTCTTTTGTTTTATAACCAAGACACATTCTCTGTTCCCTGTTCTCTAAACCTGGGCATGCCAGGTTTCTCTGGTGGCAACTTGGCACTACCTCATTCGCACGTAATGATAAATTGTTAACATGAAAACATCGATGATACACCTGGAACACCTGGCCATGAATGGTGCTACGTGTTTATCTTCAACACACAGTTGTTAGCTGCAGATATATTTGTATTAATTCTCAGTTTACTTTGAACAATACTTTACATGTGTATGCTGTCTTTTGTTTCAGAAGCGTGTAGAAGGGAATGTTAATGGGGTTTTGTTTGTTTAGTAAATAGCATGAAAATTTGGATTTTGAGTCACAATTTTTTTGTTGTATCAAAGAATACCTCATCTGAATTTTGATGCTGAAAAGCAAAACCAGTTCCAGTACACATTTTTTTCAATTCACTTTGTATTTGATTTTGATTTTGTGTTTTAGGCAGGTGTGATACGCAGAGACACTTTTAAGATGTCTCTGAACATTGATTACACATTTGTAGGTTCTTGAAATGAATTTGTCAGACTTTGAACTAAACTGGACATAAAGGCCACAGCAGTTTTGCTGTTTGGGAGACTTACAAAACGGAACATTTTCGAATGTTCTATAATTGAGTATATCCAATAGTATTTATTAAGCACTCACCTGTGCATGACAATGTGTTGGCTGCAAAGATTACTGGCAAAAAGGTCAATGATTTGGAACTAGAGACAATAGCAGTGTTTTTACTTATGGGAAAATGAACACATATTAAATTGTGACTGTTATTCCTAATGGAGCAAGTTATGGTAGTTAAATTAGTCTCTGAAAAAGACAAGGACATTCTAGTAAAATCTCTTGGCATTTCCAAAATATAGTTATTTTATGCTGCTTATTGGTATATTAATGAAAAATAATATGTTCAAAAGACAGTAAGGCAGAGGACATAAAAAATCCAGGAAAAAAATTCAGGTCAGGTACTTTTGTGACTTATTGGCCATTCTTATAAACTTTTAGTGAAAGAATTTGGAATGGTAGTATGTGAGAGTTTCATTTATCCATCCATTCTTTGCAATGTATAATTTAGTGGTAAATTATTCTCTTGCTTCTGTCACTATCAGTTTCTTTTTTCAGGAAGGGGAAATAGATCCTTCTGTCAGTAATTTTACAAAAGTGCTGAAAAGCTCATTATCCCTGTTGGAGAGAAAGCCAAACACCCCTGGTATGTGAGGACCTGGTAGGCTTCATAGAGAGAGATGAGCCCAACCAGAAGCTTCTAGTGAGAAATGTTTTTTTATTATCTGAGAGATACTGACCATTAGGCATTCTTTTTGAATCCACCTATTATTCAGCATCTACTCCCTTAAACCAAATTCATTAATATAAAAGATATAGGATAGAGAAGGAAAAAAGCAATTATTTGAATAAAGAAGTCACTTTTTTTCTGTATTTATGTAGTATTCTGTGCACTTGGGAAGGGACCACGTCTGTCTGGAGGATGGTAGGAAACCGAGCACTCTGATTCATGGTGCACTTGTATTATTTCCTTAACCAAAAGGGAGCAGCTGTTGGGTAGCAGAGAAAGCATTGTTACTAACCTGAGCATATGGAAGCCTGAAGCCTTGGCTAATTTGGATGTCTGGGCACCATTGCAGAAAGACTGCCATAATTGTTTGTTATAATTTTAGGTCCATACTTCACTATTGGAAGGAAAAACTTTTTACAAAGGCTTACTTTTTTTTTATATGACTTTGAAGAGAATTGCAGTTTATTTCTGACACTTATTGTATTGTAAAATCTCTAGTCTCTGATATTTAAAGGTGGAAACTTTTAACTTTCTTTAAAAAAAAACTCTAGGGACTTTTTAGTACTATAGCCTCTCAAATAATGCTAAAGGTTTGAAAAATGAAATACTTCATTTTATGAAGCAGTTTTGGGGTCAATTTTTTCCCCTAAAATATATGCTTTTATGTTGGGTAGTTTTAAAGACCAGCTGTTAACTGAAACCAACCGTCAATGAAGTTGCATAAAGTTATGTTTCCTATTAGTCTTGTATCTTTCCTATTAGTCATTTATGAAAGGATACAGGAACATCTAAGAGAACTCCTAACAAAAATTGAAAAAACAGATGTGAAACTATATTGGCTTGATGGTTTGCTATTTTTTTAAAAATAAAAAAGGAGCTTAGTAATTATTAGTGGATTATGAAATAAGGCTTGTGTTACTAACTTATCACAAAATTATTCATGGTAGCTTGCAGTTCAAAATTGGTGTTTTACTAGAATTTCAGGAAATAAAAAAAAAATGAATTGAGATTTATGCCTGGGAGCACCATGAAGGAGGAACTATGACATTTTCAATAGCTGGGCACGTATGAGCCACTAAAGGTGTGTGTTTATTATGTTGTCATGGTGAGCAGTGAATTAAAAAAATAACAAGACTGCACCTTGGGTAGTTTTGACTTATTGGTAGTTATCTTACAAGAGTTCCATGCTGACTTAAGTAAAGATCTTCAGGGAAAAAAAACAAACTTTATTTTCAAATAAATTCAGCTGAGAGCCTTCAGGCTTCCATGACACCACACTGAATTATTATTAATGTGCACTGCTGTGAGAGTAATGCTTGCTGCTGTTAAACAATAACCCCGTCCTCTGGAATTTCGGGAAAGTGGTAGGAAAATGAGAGGCAGATTTAAGTGCTGCTGCTGAATCAAACGTGCCGATTGATGGGCACAACATTTTTATCGTTACTTGCGCAAGGGCGGGTAGAAGGAGACCATTATTCAGGGTCAGGTCACATGTGGAACTGGCGAAATTGTTTGAGAGGCATTTTGGCAAGCATTGCTGCTGGCCAGGAAGAGGTTTGTTCAACCCGCTTCCCTTTATTTTGGATGCCCCATTTCCATCCTTCTCCAGAAGGTTATGTGTTATATTTCTTGAAGGCAGAGATAGGATCTTTCAAGAGTCTTCCTCGCTGACTAGGAGTCTATTATTAAAATCAAATATTGGACGTATCATTGCTTATTAGTGATTTTAACTTGGATGTTTAGTAGACTTGCTACTCTTGGCTCCTTGGCAATCCTAAAATGCTCCCTCTTTGCTCACATTGTTGTCTCTGCTGAATACCTTTCCCAATTTTTCTTTTCCTGGATAACTGGTATTCATCCTTCAAGACTCGGTTCAAAAGTTTGTTTCCCTGTGATGCTTCTATTTCCCTAAGGCAAAGCAGATACTTCCTTTTATGTTCTCTCACAGGACCTTTGTTTTAGTTTTTATTACTTTTTAAATTATAACTCTGTGTAACTCAGATATCAACTTTTCTCTTGTCCTTTGAGTCCAGCATCATCACAAGCAGTATATGCCCTGGGCCTATGAGGATGCAAAATTCAGCATTACTTTGGGCTCACAAATGAAAGTGGTCATCACCACCATAAAACTCCAAATGATAACCACCACCATCACCTACTACATGGAAACAAAAAACAATAGTAGAAATCGAAATCCACATACATAAAAGTCTTAAAAGTTAATTTTGGAGAGGAAGATGGAAAAAGGATTTATATCATACTTCGAGGTAAAATAGCTACAGAAATCCCTTCTAGACATTCCTGCTCTTGATTCAGATTTCTTGGCCATTGTGGATTTTTTTAGTGCCCAGTACTGCCCAGTCCCTTTGGCTTTTGCATTTGCCATTCCCACAGAATATGATATATGCGGTGCTCTCTGGAGTTGTGCATGGTGGCCCTGGGCCTGTTGTATCTTCTCCCTTGCACATCTCCCTGCACCCTTGGGACCCTTGGTTGCTATTCTCTGTTACACAGAACAATTCAGCTTGCTCTGTTTAGTCTTCCAACTGCATAGTGGTGCTCAGCCCAGAAGAGGTGAAAACAGGGTCGCTGATTTTAGAAGTTCTGTGGTTATTTTAGGATGCCTTTGATGGACCTTACCCTTAGGGGCTCATCAAGGCATTTTCTAAACCAAGATAATGTCTCCTTATGAGAAATTCTTATTGTAGCTCTTAGGATAATGCAGTTTTCTCCATATCACTACATCTGCTCACTTGACTGTTTCCTTGCGAGACTATGATATTCTTTAAGGCAGGTCTTTTGCTATATTCATTTTTGTATGCCAACATCCATGATGGTCCCTGAAACATAGTAAGGGCTTCAAAAATATTGCATGAATACCTGTTCTTCCTTTTAAATTATAATCAGGAAGCCAATGGAATGTAAATCAGAAGCGAGTAAAATATGTTTCCACATTTCCAGAACTAAACTGCAACTTCTGTTGTATTGAACCTGAACCTGAAAAAAAAACCTGCTTGATATTTTCATTGTCAGTCAGTTAGAATTGCTTACTGGCTTGAACCAGAGCTAAACTGCAGCACTGCTGAACTCAAAGTGGAACTAATCTGAAAAAATGTACTGGTTTATTCTCCAGTTACTTAGTAAGGTACTTGGACATTCTATGAATATGAAATTGCCATTTTGTTGACAGTGGATATAAATATATTAACTCATAGGTGAGAGCTTCTGCTTCTTCCAGGATCTTTTATAAGCTCCTCTGACCTAAGGGAAATTATTCCAGGGCTTGCCACAATATTGTAGATAGTCTTACTTATCTCCCTCCCTCCCTCCCTCCCTCCCTTCCTTCCTTCCTTCCTTCCTTCCTTCCTTCCTTCCTTCCTTCCCTCCCTCCC